>NC_136518.1:80738504-81116004 GCF_053919585.1 Euprymna scolopes | reverse complement strand
ATTTAATTAACCTAGTATCAACAGGGATGACACATCAATGAGTATAGTTCTTTCTTGTTTATACGTACGGATCTGGATATTAACTTGCAATGGGGAATTTTTACTCCTTTTCTGGTTAGTAGATGGGGGCGGAATTTTAAATTCTTTAATTGGGAAGCTACATGTTTTTGGAAATACTACTATAATTAGATCTTAGAGGGCAAATTACGTGTAGGAGATTTAAAGTGTAGTATGTTAATATGCTTATAGTAAGGCTCTACTTAACATGTGCATATATACAAAAAGAGAAAGTTATTTTATGTGTTAAAAGAGGTGATTAAGAACCTTTCTTTAGAAAATGAACATTATTATATTAGCAAAGTAATTGTTTAGATTTTAGTCAAGACTGATATGTATTTAGTACTTTGTTTTTACCTATTTCTCATTTATACCGAGAGTGTATGCTATTTTATTTTAAGATGGCTGTATTTAAATTTTTTCTTGTGTTTACATCTGGACACTAGCTCGTTCTTGGTATTTATTATGGGTTTATTGAAGGTTATGATGTTAACTGCCTCGGATATACAAAGATTGCAAAACTTATCCCCTGGGGCATATGATCTAGATTTATTCAGTATTCTCCATTTTATTGAATATGGAATTTTCTTGTCCTCTAGGCTGTTGATTAATTTGGTTAAAGATGTACTATTATTATCATTGTTTTGAGATCTTTCATTTCTGAAGGAATGTAGGTGGTTTGAGATTCTTATTTTTATTAAGCTTGATGATGCACCTATATATGTGAATGTTTTCCTTGTTTTATTACTGTTTATTTGTTCATCGGTCCCATTTCTATTGAGTCCTATATTGGGGGGTTGGGCAAAGAAGAGGCATGGGGATTCATAGCCTTGGCTCTGGTTAGTCCTAAACTGGTCTTCACTGGGAATTATATTATTGGATACGTTAGCCTGGCTGTTGTTGTTTCTGTTGTTATTATTATTCGAGCCCTCACCATATGTTTCCCTATATATGTTTGCGTTCTGAACACTTCGACTATATTCATTGTTTTCCTCGTTTGATTGGTTGTTTTTATGTTTTGGTAATTGCGTGACTGTGCAGGCGTATACCATGTCTTTGTGTATGCAATCGTTATTAAGGGGGCATTCATTTTTATTTATGCAATTGCATTTGTTACTAGGTATTAGGTCAATTGGTATATCCAGCGCTTTTTTAATTTTCCTGTTATTTGTTGAAATTATTGTCTGTGCTCCTCTGATGAGATGGTAGACATCGAAACCCTATAGGTTAAGGAGATTAATTTTCTAAAACATTCTTTGTCTTGCTTAGAATAATAAAAATTCTTTGATATGAAACTCAACCACTTCATTTCATTTCAATGAGAGTTTTTTGAATTGAATTACAATTTAATATATATATATATATATATATATATATATATATATATATATATATATAAGAGCAAATAGTTAATAAAACATGTTAAAAAACATTTTGAAAAAGAGTTAAAAACATATTTAATCTTAAAAGGAAACACTTAATAAGTGGATAGTCCTTAATCCGCGGAGTTTCAAAGAAATACTTTCCTTCTCATCAGAGGGTAGGAATTAGCAAAATGCGGGATCGGATTTTGCATACAAAAGTATTTGATGAAACTGCAAGTAAGTCAAAGATCTTACTTGATAACAAAAAGTGAAGCAGAGGGAATGGGGTGAAGAAAAAAGTGATTTCACGTGAATGGATAGTCAGGTGAAAGGTAAAGTACCCAATGACAGTAAAATCCAAAAATGTAAATCCAAGAAAGTTAATTAAATTTCCATTCACACAAGTAAAATCCAAGGAAATCATGTAATTGGAAGATGGTCCAAAATAATCCAAAAGGCTGAAATCCGTGGAATAATTCACAAATATGTACAAGGAAAAGGGGAAAACATTCCAATAATATTAATAAAATAAAAATAAGATATGCATTTGACACAGTTGCCGAGACAAAGTGTAATTAATAAAAATCCGTGAAGAAAAAAAAAAGATTAAATGGTGATAGAATTAAATATAAAATAGAAAAGCATATGTCAAAATGACCAAGACAAAATGACGTTAAAAGGCGCGAAAAATATAGGGCAAAAAAAGAGATCAACTGAAATTTTATTTTAAATATATATATATAAATATGTATATATATATATATAGTTACACACACACACATGCGTGCACACACACACACACACACACACACACACACACACACACACACACACACACACACACATACCCAGGTTGCATCAACTTCTCTTTTCGTATAATTTTCTCCATATATACTTATCCACAACCACTCAAAAAACTAATTTCAACAATTGTACTGAAAAGCAAAATAGCGTCCATTAGCAGCTGAACATTTTACTAACTGCATTTCATTTCCTCTGATGATATGTGCCATTGTTGAAAATCCATGGATTAAGAAAATTAAAATAACCCCTTCCATATATTCCTTTTGTCAAGCAATAAATTCTTAAATCGAATATATGTCTCTATATGTTGTTTTTTCAGAATTTAAAATTTAACCACAAAACTTATATATTGCTCTATTCTTAAATATTGAGGTTTTCCTTTTTGGCTAGGATCTCCTTCAAGTAATATCTATCAGGATTTTTCATCTAAATTCTATCAGTGTCTTATCTCGCTTATATATATTTACATAGACGTCACCACTTATCAAGGCCGAGAGGCCACTCAAGGATAAGGGTTAAAGAGTGTACAGTAGTCAAAAGGACAATATAGTAATCGATAGTAATGGAAGTTCGGTAAATTTGTTAACTTAAGTGGAACGGCTCATCAGAAACTTGTTCACGTTGGACTTGAAGACAACCATATTATAGACAGCTGGAAAGCAGGAAAACGGAAGACAATTCCACAGGCGTGCAGTTCTAAGAAAGAAGCTTTGATCATGGAATCTATGTTTTAGGTTTAGGCACAGATAAAGAGTGGGGGGAATTATTGATAGTGTTTTCAGCTAGTCGAGTGTTTCTTGTGAAAGTTTGGCGAGGGGGGACCATAGATTGAAGCTCAGTCGAACACTTTCCATGAAAATAACGATAAAGTAGAGACAAACTCGCAACATCTCTTTGTGTGAAAGAGGTTGCAGGGAAGAGAAAAGGACATCTCCTACGAGGCTATTCTGAACCCTATCAAGGCAGGACAAGTCCTTTCTAGCAGCTCCTGCCTAGATGTGGCAACAGTATTCCATCCTTGGACGTACCTGGCTCTTATATAGATAGAGAATTGCATCAGCAGTGAGATATCTACTGGATCGATAGAAGGATCCGACCATTTTTCCAGCAGCCTTGGCAACAGATTTGATGTACGTATTCCATTTAAGATCAGGAGTAAAGGTCAAGCCCAGAAGCTTGTCAAAACACGAGGCCTCCCCAAGACGAGAGCCATTCATTTTAATTGATGCCAGATGGGTATCAGAACGTTGATGATCTAAAGATAAAAGCTTGGTTTTAGATGCATTAAAAGTAACCAGACACTCCTTTCCCCATTGTACAACGTGATCAAGATCAGAGGAGAGATAATATGACAGAACTTGGTCGTTTACTGTCTTAGATGTGCTACCATAGATGGTAGTGTCATCAGCAAAAATGTCTACAAATGATGTAAGGATGTGATTTGGAAGATCATTAATGTAGATCAGGAAAAGAGTTGGGCCCAGGATGGGCCCCTGAGGGACTCCAGCATTAATACTGTGAGCTTCTGATTTTTGCCCATCAACTACTACTCTTATGAACCTATAAGAGAGAAATGATTTAATAATTGAGAAAACATTTCCAGTTCTACCATAGCTGGATATCTTGTGAAGTAAACCTTTATGCCATACCCTATCAAAGGCCTTTGATATGTCAAGAGCAATTGCCCTAGAAAGGTTGCCTCTGTCGAGAGATTCGCTAATCCTATGAGATATAACTGTAAGCACATCTGCTGTAGATCTAGCAGAACGGAAACCATATTGTGTGTCACTAAGAAGGTTATTTTTGCTGAGATGGTTGATTCCTTCTGTATTTAACACAGATTCCAACAACTTACACACACACACACACACACACACACACACACACACACACACACACACACACACACACACACACACACACACACACACACACACCTGCCATCTCTTTGTTAAAAGATGGAATCACCTGATCGTCAAAAACAAGATCTGTGAAAGTAAACAATATCCACAGTGTTTTTAGGATTATTTGGAGATTATATTGGTTGAAAAATGAGTGAGCGGTGAAGCTTTAAAGCAGTTCTAAATGACTAAAACTGCCACTTAACAAAATCATTCAAGCGCTACCGTGTTTGAATGATTTTGCTGTGGTCCTTAGCTACACGCGAGTCACTATTGTCATTAAAAATGGCCTTTACTAAAGCCAGGGACTATGCCACAATATTTTGACCCTTTTTATGCATATTTTTTTTCTTTCACAGATTTTCAATGGATCATTCGAAGTGCAATTTGCCATTAAAAGTCATGAGTATTTCTTTTTGGAACACGATCGGGTTTACACCATCCAATGCGAACTTAATAATCCATTGCATAGGTTTGTAAAGACATTTGAAATTTCTTTATTATTTTTCACTTGAAACAAAAATTTTCAATATTGCCACTTGGAATGTAAGGGTTACTATTTGAGATCTAATCTAAAAAGGGACTGTGGGAGTTGAGCAGCAGGATGTCTGTTCACATTACATTTAAACTTCAGCAAGTTAGTAGAGTCAGAGAAGCAGGAAACAGGAAGGGAATTCCAAAGTCTAGCAATTTAAGGGGAGAAACCATTACAGTAGAAGGCTTCGGTATTTAGGGATCTCAAGATTGAAGGTGTAGAGTTTGATTGCTTTGTGGGTTAGTCAGGAGTATGTATGTCGAGAGGGGAACAAGTACTATGAGTTCAACAGAGCATACTCTATTTCTAGAAATTTTGATTTGATAAATACGATAATAGTACAATAATAATCGTATTTATTTATTTATATTTATTTATTTGTCAAAGAAATTTTTAAGAAAAGGTTTGTGTACCTCCAACCACATCCGTCGCTCACGGAGCCTCTCTTTGCAATGATGCATTTAACGTCACATGTAATGCAATTCTTTTGAGGGTTCAATTAATTTCTTATTTTGACACTGTTTCGGCCATCTGCAGTTATTTGTCTAATATTAATAAGCCAATAGTGCTTTTACTAGGTACGTACATTAATGGCAGAAAACTTATAGGGGGACATAGTTTTGAAAGCCGGTTTATCATAATTTTTTTGTAAGTTTCCGATTATTTTTTGATTGTATTTGAAAGATTAAAGCCTAAAATTAATTTCCAAAAAGAAAAAAAAATGTTTTTACACACAAAAAAAAGTTAATGAAACATGTTTTCATGGCAACATTTGGAGACTGACAAGTTCAGCTAGATTTGGAGTTAAATAAATTCATTTAAAAAATCCTTTGAAAGATAAATATTAGTTTTCTGGATCTATTTCAAAGATAATTAGTAGAGGCCTAAGATATTGAATTAAATTAAAAAAAAACAAAAAAAACACGCCTTCTTTTTACAAAAAAAAAATAGCTTAATTAGCTCCCAAAAGTGAGAAACTCTGGCTTCGCACAATCAAAACGAATGAAAATTCGTCTAGCATGAGTTCTACGAAAGCCCAAAATTTCAGAAAGCTAAATGGCCATCTGAAAATTACATCGGGTGGTTGAAGAGCGCGAGGAGGTGCAAGACCGACTGGTTTTCTTTTTTTTTTCCCTAGCTGTGCATCCGTACATTCCTATCGTGAACGTTTGCATAATTTTTACCAGTTTTTAATTTAATTATTTTTCTGTGTTTCTGCTTTTAAATAATTTTTTTTATTTTTCAAGATATATTAAAATTATGTTACGCTGAAGATTACACATTCATTCAGGCAAGGAAAATATTAGAATCTTACATATAAAAATATTAGAATCTTACATATAAAAATATTAGAATCTTACATATAAAAATATTAGAATCTTACATATAAAAATATTAGAATCTTACATATAAAAATATTAGAATCTTACATATAAAAAATTAGAATCTTACATATAAAAATATTAGAATCTTACATATAAAAATATTAGAATCTTACATATAAAAAATATTAGAATCTTACATATAAAAAAATTAGAATCTTACATATAAAAATATTAGAATCTTACATATAAAAATATTAGAATCTTACATATAAAAAATATTAGAATCTTACATATAAAAATATTAGAATCTTACATATAAAAATATTAGAATCTTACATATAAAAATATTAGAATCTTACATATAAAAATATTAGAATCTTACATATAAAAATATTAGAATCTTACATATAAAAATATTAGAATCTTACATATAAAAATATTAGAATCTTACATATAAAAATATTAGAATCTTACATATAAAAAATATTAGAATCTTACATATAAAAAAATTAGAATCTTACATATAAAAATATTAGAATCTTACATATAAAAAAATTAGAATCTTACATATAAAAATATTAGAATCTTACATATAAAAATATTAGAATCTTACATATAAAAATATTAGAATCTTACATATAAAAATATTAGAATCTTACATATAAAAATATTAGAATCTTACATATAAAAATATTAGAATCTTACATATAAAAATATTAGAATCTTACATATAAAAATATTAGAATCTTACATATAAAAATATTAGAATCTTACATATAAAAATATTAGAATCTTACATATAAAAAATATTAGAATCTTACATATAAAAAAATTAGAATCTTACATATAAAAATATTAGAATCTTACATATAAAAATATTAGAATCTTACATATAAAAAATATTAGAATCTTACATATAAAAATATTAGAATCTTACATATAAAAATATTAGAATCTTACATATAAAAATATTAGAATCTTACATATAAAAAAATTAGAATCTTACATATAAAAAAATTAGAATCTTACATATAAAAATATTAGAATCTTACATATAAAAATATTAGAATCTTACATATAAAAAAATTAGAATCTTACATATAAAAATATTAGAATCTTACATATAAAAATATTAGAATCTTACATATAAAAAATATTAGAATCTTACATATAAAAATATTAGAATCTTACATATAAAAATATTAGAATCTTACATATAAAAATATTAGAATCTTACATATAAAAATATTAGAATCTTACATATAAAAATATTAGAATCTTACATATAAAAATATTAGAATCTTACATATAAAAATATTAGAATCTTACATATAAAAATATTAGAATCTTACATATAAAAATATTAGAATCTTACATATAAAAATATTAGAATCTTACATATAAAAAAATTAGAATCTTACATATAAAAATATTAGAATCTTACATATAAAAAATATTAGAATCTTACATATAAAAAATATTAGAATCTTACATATAAAAATATTAGAATCTTACATATAAAAATATTAGAATCTTACATATAAAAATATTAGAATCTTACATATAAAAATATTAGAATCTTACATATAAAAAAATTAGAATCTTACATATAAAAAAATTAGAATCTTACATATAAAAATATTAGAATCTTACATATAAAAATATTAGAATCTTACATACAAAAATATTAGAATCTTACATATAAAAATATTAGAATCTTACATATAAAAATATTAGAATCTTACATACAAAAATATTAGAATCTTACATATAAAAATATTAGAATCTTACATATAAAAATATTAGAATCTTACATACAAAAATATTAGAATCTTACATATAAAAATATTAGAATCTTACATATAAAAATATTAGAATCTTACATACAAAAATATTAGAATCTTACATATAAAAATATTAGAATCTTACATATAAAAATATTAGAATCTTACATATAAAAATATTAGAATCTTACATATAAAAATATTAGAATCTTACATATAAAAATATTAGAATCTTACATATAAAAATATTAGAATCTTACATACAAAAATATTAGAATCTTACATATAAAAATATTAGAATCTTACATATAAAAATATTAGAATCTTACATATAAAAATATTAGAATCTTACATATAAAAATATTAGAATCTTACATATAAAAATATTAGAATCTTACATATAAAAATATTAGAATCTTACATACAAAAATATTAGAATCTTACATATAAAAATATTAGAATCTTACATATAAAAATATTAGAATCTTACATATAAAAATATTAGAATCTTACATATAAAAATATTAGAATCTTACATATAAAAATATTAGAATCTTGCATATAAAAATATTAGAATCTTACATATAAAAATATTAGAATCTTACATATAAAAATATTAGAATCTTACATATAAAAATATTAGAATCTTACATATAAAAATATTAGAATCTTACATACAAAAATATTAGAATCTTACATATAAAAATATTAGAATCTTACATATAAAAATATTAGAATCTTACATATAAAAATATTAGAATCTTACATATAAAAATATTAGAATCTTACATATAAAAATATTAGAATCTTACATATAAAAATATTAGAATCTTACATATAAAAATATTAGAATCTTACATACAAAAATATTAGAATCTTACATATAAAAATATTAGAATCTTACATATAAAAATATTAGAATCTTACATATAAAAATATTAGAATCTTACATATAAAAATATTAGAATCTTACATATAAAAATATTAGAATCTTACATATAAAAATATTAGAATCTTACATACAAAAATATTAGAATCTTACATATAAAAATATTAGAATCTTACATATAAAAATATTAGAATCTTACATATAAAAATATTAGAATCTTACATATAAAAATATTAGAATCTTGCATATAAAAATATTAGAATCTTACATATAAAAATATTAGAATCTTACATATAAAAATATTAGAATCTTACATATAAAAATATTAGAATCTTACATACAAAAATATTAGAATCTTACATATAAAAATATTAGAATCTTACATATAAAAATATTAGAATCTTACATATAAAAATATTAGAATCTTGCATATAAAAATATTAGAATCTTACATATAAAAATATTAGAATCTTACATATAAAAATATTAGAATCTTACATATAAAAAATTAGAATCTTACATATAAAAATATTAGAATCTTACATATAAAAATATTAGAATCTTACATATAAAAATATTAGAATCTTGCATATAAAAATATTAGAATCTTGCATATAAAAATATTAGAATCTTACATATAAAAATATTAGAATCTTACATATAAAAATATTAGAATCTTACATATAAAAATATTAGAATCTTACATATAAAAATATTAGAATCTTACATATAAAAATATTAGAATCTTACATATAAAAATATTAGAATCTTGCATATAAAAATATTAGAATCTTGCATATAAAAATATTAGAATCTTACATATAAAAATATTAGAATCTTACATATAAAAAATTAGAATCTTACATATAAAAATATTAGAATCTTACATATAAAATATTAGAATCTTACATATAAAAAATTAGAATCTTACATATAAAATATTAGAATCTTACATATAAAATATTAGAATCTTGCATATAAAAATATTAGAATCTTACATATAAAAATATTAGAATCTTACATATAAAAATATTAGAATCTTACATATAAAAATATTAGAATCTTACATATAAAATATTAGAATCTTACATATAAAAAATTAGAATCTTACATATAAAAATATTAGAATCTTACATATAAAAATATTAGAATCTTGCATATAAAAATATTAGAATCTTACATATAAAAATATTAGAATCTTACATATAAAAATATTAGAATCTTACATATAAAAATATTAGAATCTTACATACAAAAATATTAGAATCTTACATATAAAAATATTAGAATCTTACATATAAAAATATTAGAATCTTACATGTAAAAATATTAGAATCTTGCATATAAAAATATTAGAATCTTACATATAAAAATATTAGAATCTTACATATAAAAATATTAGAATCTTACATATAAAAATATTAGAATCTTACATATAAAAATATTAGAATCTTACATATAAAAATATTAGAATCTTGCATATAAAAATATTAGAATCTTACATATAAAAATATTAGAATCTTACATATAAAAATATTAGAATCTTACATACAAAAATATTAGAATCTTACATATAAAAATATTAGAATCTTACATATAAAAATATTAGAATCTTACATATAAAAATATTAGAATCTTGCATATAAAAATATTAGAATCTTACATATAAAAATATTAGAATCTTACATATAAAAATATTAGAATCTTACATATAAAAAATTAGAATCTTACATATAAAAATATTAGAATCTTACATATAAAATATTAGAATCTTACATATAAAAAATTAGAATCTTACATATAAAATATTAGAATCTTACATATAAAATATTAGAATCTTGCATATAAAAATATTAGAATCTTACATATAAAAATATTAGAATCTTACATATAAAAATATTAGAATCTTACATATAAAAATATTAGAATCTTGCATATAAAAATATTAGAATCTTGCATATAAAAATATTAGAATCTTACATATAAAAATATTAGAATCTTACATATAAAAATATTAGAATCTTACATATAAAAATATTAGAATCTTACATATAAAAATATTAGAATCTTACATATAAAAATATTAGAATCTTACATATAAAAATATTAGAATCTTGCATATAAAAATATTAGAATCTTACATATAAAAATATTAGAATCTTACATATAAAAATATTAGAATCTTACATACAAAAATATTAGAATCTTACATATAAAAATATTAGAATCTTACATATAAAAATATTAGAATCTTACATATAAAAATATTAGAATCTTGCATATAAAAATATTAGAATCTTACATAAAAAATATTAGAATCTTACATATAAAAATATTAGAATCTTACATATAAAAAATTAGAATCTTACATATAAAAATATTAGAATCTTACATATAAAATATTAGAATCTTACATATAAAAAATTAGAATCTTACATATAAAATATTAGAATCTTACATATAAAATATTAGAATCTTGCATATAAAAATATTAGAATCTTACATATAAAAATATTAGAATCTTACATATAAAAATATTAGAATCTTACATATAAAAATATTAGAATCTTACATATAAAATATTAGAATCTTACATATAAAAAATTAGAATCTTACATATAAAATATTAGAATCTTACATATAAAATATTAGAATCTTGCATATAAAAATATTAGAATCTTACATATAAAAATATTAGAATCTTACATATAAAAAATTAGAATCTTACATATAAAATATTAGAATCTTACATATAAAAATATTAGAATCTTGCATATAAAAATATTAGAATCTTACATATAAAATATTAGAATCTTACATATAAAAATATTAGAATCTTACATATAAAAATATTAGAATCTTACATATAAAATATTAGAATCTTACATATAAAAATATTAGAATCTTACATATAAAAATATTAGAATGTTACATATAAAAATATTAGAATCTTACATATAAAAATATTAGAATCTTACATATAAAAATATTAGAATCTTACATATAAAAATATTAGAATCTTACATATAAAATATTAGAATCTTACATATAAAAATATTAGAATGTTACATATAAAAATATTAGAATCTTACATATAAAAATATTAGAATCTTGCATATAAAAATATTAGAATCTTACATATAAAAATATTAGAATCTTACATATAAAAAAATTAGAATCTTACATATAAAAATATTAGAATCTTACATATAAAAATATTAGAATCTTACATATAAAAATATTAGAATCTTACATATAAAATATTAGAATCTTACATATAAAAATATTAGAATGTTACATATAAAAATATTAGAATCTTACATATAAAAATATTAGAATCTTACATATAAAAATATTAGAATCTTACATATAAAAATATTAGAATCTTACATATAAAAATATTAGAATCTTACATATAAAAATATTAGAATCTTACATATAAAAATATTAGAATCTTACATATAAAAATATTAGAATCTTACATATAAAAATATTAGAATCTTACATATAAAATATTAGAATCTTACATATAAAAATATTAGAATCTTACATATAAAAATATTAGAATCTTACATATAAAAATATTAGAATCTTACATATAAAAATATTAGAATCTTACATATAAAAATATTAGAATCTTACATATAAAAATATTAGAATCTTACATATAAAAATATTAGAATCTTACATATAAAAATATTAGAATCTTACATATAAAAATATTAGAATCTTACATATAAAAATATTAGAATCTTGCATATAAAAATATTAGAATCTTACATATAAAAATATTAGAATCTTACATATAAAAAATTAGAATCTTACATATAAAATATTAGAATCTTACATATAAAAATATTAGAATCTTGCATATAAAAATATTAGAATCTTACATATAAAAATATTAGAATCTTACATATAAAAAATTAGAATCTTACATATAAAATATTAGAATCTTACATATAAAAATATTAGAATCTTGCATATAAAAATATTAGAATCTTACATATAAAAATATTAGAATCTTACATATAAAAATATTAGAATCTTACATATAAAAATATTAGAATCTTACATATAAAAAATATTAGAATCTTACATATAAAAAATTAGAATCTTACATATAAAAATATTAGAATCTTACATATAAAAATATTAGAATCTTACATATAAAAATATTAGAATCTTACATATAAAAATATTAGAATCTTACATATAAAAATATTAGAATCTTACATATAAAATATTAGAATCTTACATATAAAAATATTAGAATCTTACATATAAAAAAATTAGAATCTTACATATAAAAATATTAGAATCTTACATATAAAAATATTAGAATCTTACATATAAAAAAATTAGAATCTTACATATAAAAAAATTAGAATCTTACATATAAAAATATTAGAATCTTACATATAAAAATATTAGAATCTTACATATAAAAATATTAGAATCTTACATATAAAATATTAGAATCTTACATATAAAATATTAGAATCTTACATATAAAAATATTAGAATCTTACATATAAAATATTAGAATCTTACATATAAAAAATTAGAATCTTACATATAAAAATATTAGAATCTTACATATAAAAATATTAGAATCTTACATATAAAATATTAGAATCTTACATATAAAATATTAGAATCTTACATATAAAAATATTAGAATCTTACATATAAAAATATTAGAATCTTACATATAAAAATATTAGAATCTTACATATAAAAATATTAGAATCTTACATATAAAATATTAGAATCTTACATATAAAAATATTAGAATCTTACATATAAAAATATTAGAATCTTACATATAAAAATATTAGAATCTTACATATAAAAATATTAGAATCTTACATATAAAAATATTAGAATCTTACATATAAAAATATTAGAATCTTACATATAAAAATATTAGAATCTTACATATAAAAATATTAGAATCTTACATATAAAAATATTAAAATCTTACATATAAAAATATTAGAATCTTACATATAAAATATTAGAATCTTACATATAAAAATATTAGAATCTTACATATAAAAATATTAGAATCTTACATATAAAAATATTAGAATCTTACATATAAAAAAATTAGAATCTTACATATAAAAAAATTAGAATCTTACATATAAAAATATTAGAATCTTACATATCAAAATATTAGAATCTTACATATAAAAATATTAGAATCTTACATATCAAAATATTAGAATCTTACATATAAAAATATTAGAATCTTACATATAAAAATATTAGAATCTTACATATAAAAATATTAGAATCTTACATATAAAATATTAGAATCTTACATATAAAATATTAGAATCTTACATATAAAAATATTAGAATCTTACATATAAAAATATTAGAATCTTACATATAAAAATATTAGAATCTTACATATAAAAATATTAGAATCTTACATATAAAAATATTAGAATCTTACATATAAAAATATTAGAATCTTACATATAAAATATTAGAATCTTACATATAAAATATTAGAATCTTACATATAAAAATATTAGAATCTTACATATAAAAATATTAGAATCTTACATATAAAAATATTAGAATCTTACATATAAAAATATTAGAATCTTACATATAAAAATATTAGAATCTTACATATAAAAATATTAGAATCTTACATATAAAAATATTAGAATCTTACATATAAAAATATTAGAATCTTACATATAAAAAAATTAGAATCTTACATATAAAAATATTAGAATCTTACATATAAAAATATTAGAATCTTACATATAAAAATATTAGAATCTTACATATAAAAATATTAGAATCTTACATATAAAAAAATTAGAATCTTACATATAAAAATATTAGAATCTTACATATAAAAATATTAGAATCTTACATATAAAAATATTAGAATCTTACATATAAAAATATTAGAATCTTACATATAAAAATATTAGAATCTTACATATAAAAATATTAGAATCTTACATATAAAAAATTAGAATCTTACATATAAAAATATTAGAATCTTACATATAAAAATATTAGAATCTTACATATAAAAAAATTAGAATCTTACATATAAAAAAATTAGAATCTTACATATAAAAATATTAGAATCTTACATATAAAAATATTAGAATCTTACATATAAAAATATTAGAATCTTACATATAAAAATATTAGAATCTTACATATAAAAATATTAGAATCTTACATATAAAAAAATTAGAATCTTACATATAAAAAAATTAGAATCTTACATATAAAAATATTAGAATCTTACATATAAAAATATTAGAATCTTACATATAAAAATATTAGAATCTTACATATAAAAATATTAGAATCTTACATATAAAAATATTAGAATCTTACATATAAAATATTAGAATCTTACATATAAAAAATTAGAATCTTACATATAAAATATTAGAATCTTACATATAAAATATTAGAATCTTACATATAAAAATATTAGAATCTTACATATAAAAATATTAGAATCTTACATATAAAAATATTAGAATCTTACATATAAAAATATTAGAATCTTACATATAAAAATATTAGAATCTTACATATAAAAATATTAGAATCTTACATATAAAAATATTAGAATCTTACATATAAAAATATTAGAATCTTACATATAAAAATATTAGAATCTTACATATAAAAATATTAGAATCTTACATATAAAAATATTAGAATCTTACATATAAAAATATTAGAATCTTACATATAAAAATATTAGAATCTTACATATAAAAAAATTAGAATCTTACATATAAAAATATTAGAATCTTACATATAAAAATATTAGAATCTTACATATAAAAATATTAGAATCTTACATATAAAAAATTAGAATCTTACATATAAAAATATTAGAATCTTACATATAAAAATATTAGAATCTTACATATAAAAAAATTAGAATCTTACATATAAAAAAATTAGAATCTTACATATAAAAATATTAGAATCTTACATATAAAAAAATTAGAATCTTACATATAAAAATATTAGAATCTTACATATAAAAATATTAGAATCTTACATATAAAAATATTAGAATCTTACATATAAAAATATTAGAATCTTACATATAAAAAAATTAGAATCTTACATATAAAAATATTAGAATCTTACATATAAAAATATTAGAATCTTACATATAAAAATATTAGAATCTTACATATAAAAATATTAGAATCTTACATATAAAAAAATTAGAATCTTACATATAAAAATATTAGAATCTTACATATAAAAATATTAGAATCTTACATATAAAAATATTAGAATCTTACATATAAAAATATTAGAATCTTACATATAAAAATATTAGAATCTTACATATAAAAATATTAGAATCTTACATATAAAAATATTAGAATCTTACATATAAAAATATTAGAATCTTACATATAAAAATATTAGAATCTTACATATAAAAAATATTAGAATCTTACATATAAAAAAATTAGAATCTTACATATAAAAATATTAGAATCTTACATATAAAAATATTAGAATCTTACATATAAAAATATTAGAATCTTACATATAAAAATATTAGAATCTTACATATAAAAATATTAGAATCTTACATATAAAAAATTAGAATCTTACATATAAAAATATTAGAATCTTACATATAAAAAATATTAGAATCTTACATATAAAAAAATTAGAATCTTACATATAAAAATATTAGAATCTTACATATAAAAATATTAGAATCTTACATATAAAAATATTAGAATCTTACATATAAAAATATTAGAATCTTACATATAAAAATATTAGAATCTTACATATAAAAATATTAGAATCTTACATATAAAAATATTAGAATCTTACATATAAAAAATTAGAATCTTACATATAAAAATATTAGAATCTTACATATAAAAATATTAGAATCTTACATATAAAAATATTAGAATCTTACATATAAAATATTAGAATCTTACATATAAAATATTAGAATCTTACATATAAAAATATTAGAATCTTACATATAAAAAAATTAGAATCTTACATATAAAATATTAGAATCTTACATATAAAAATATTAGAATCTTACATATAAAAATATTAGAATCTTACATATAAAAATTACGCTAAAAATGTGATCTAAAAAAAAAAGGAAATATTTTTTGCAATTATAATTTTTTGTATGGAAATATTAAATAAACAATGCTTAATTCAATGATAATAGCGTTAGTTCGAGAAATTAATTTTTCTTGGCGTTATATCGATTTTGCTAACATGTATTTTAGGGGCTTTTTTCATAATTTTTGTGAAAAAAATTTAATTTTCTTTATGGTTACAAATTATGATGCTTTATTTTCATAAAAAAGCAAAAAATTAATTCATTTTTTTTACTACTGAAAACCATAATTTTAGTAAAAGTGTTTTTGTTTAAACAAAATATTACATTTTTAAAAATCTGCACAAGTACCTTACAATCATGTCATGAATTTTAAACCAAATTGGAATAAGGATTCTAGACATATTATATTGATTTTAATCTTCGTAAAGAAGCATAAACATTGTGCAAAACTGTTCTGTTCTAGGAAATAATTTTACCTATCCTGGGACAGGTGTTCTTCTAGCCAAATTATAATTATAATTGTTAATGTTTTTTTTTCCAGTGTTTTCACGATGACCTCTGTTCACAAAGAAATCGTTGATGCAAAGACAGTCGCAGTAGAAATGAAGCTGGTGTTATCAGAGAATTCACAGTCGATTTCCGATGGCAAGTTGCAACTGGGAGAAAATGTCAAATTAAAAATTGAAATCCTCAAAGATAACTTTGGTAAAGTTGATTCTTTTTGTTGCGATTGTTGATTCTAAATTATTGCTGATTTTAAATTATATATATATATATATATATATATATATATATATATATATATATGATGATTGCTGCATCTTTCTAGATGATCGCTGATATTTTGAATTCTCCCCATCTCGTCGTCCATGCTATCTCAGATGATTCTACAGTCCAGCCGCAGATTTGCACATCTTGTATATATATATATATATATATATATATATATATATATATATATATATATATATATATATATATATATATGCATGCAAGAGGCTCGGGTTCTGAATCCCGAGTTTGGATATGTCTAACTGATGAACTCAAATGAGGACGAAACTCGAGTCTTTGACTTCCGGTTTGTTGGCTGGCATGGCTCTTGTGGGCTGCGACGTGGTTTGGCTGTGGAAGTAATTATATAATCTCTCACATTCTGAAAATTCTATTACTAATTTCTCGCTAGGTTAGAATGTTGGACAGCATCGTTCTAGCAAGTATAAAATTCCTACGTGTGAGACATCGGCTTTGGTTATAGCTTGGTTGGATGACCGCATCCCTTGTTCGAGGCAAAGTAGATCCATTTCATAGTTGGATTTCGCTGCAGTTTGCTTGATCTGTGTTAGTTAATAGAATTTCTTGTGTGTGGGGCAGGTTTGTTCAGGTGGCAGAGTGCTTGCCTCGCATGCAAGAGGCTTGGTTTTTCAAACCGAGTTTGGATATGTCTAACTGATGAGCTCGAATGAGGTGGAAACTCGAGTCTTGGACTTCCAGTTTGTTGGCTGGCATGGCTCTTGTGGGCTGTGATGTTGTTTAGCTGTGGAAATAATTATACAATCTCTTACATCCTTTTTGATGTGTGTGTGTCAGTGTGTGTGTGTGTGTGTGTGTGTTAGGGCGAGTGTGGTGCGTTGCGTGTGTGTATGCGTGCGTGTGGACTGAGATCTGTGATTTCTTTTTTGATATGTGTGTGTTTGTGTGTGCGCATGCCTGTGCGTATATACATGTAAGTTAGGGCGGGGGTTAGGGTGTTGCTTGTGTGTATGTGTGTGTATGGGTTAATATTTGTGATTTCTTATTTTCACATGTGCGTGTGTTTGTGTGTGTGTGTGTGTGTGTGTCTGTGTCTGTGTCTGTGTGTGTGTGTGTGTGTGTGTGTGTGTGTCTGTGTCTGTGTCTGTGTGTGCGTGCATGTGTTTGCACATGTAAGAGAGAAAGAGGGAGATAGACGTAGGAGATCTAGATAGGTATAAGCTCGGTCCCCAATCTAAACATACATACACATATACATCATACATACACATATACGTCATACATACACATATACATCATGCATACACATATACATCATACATACACATATACATCATACATACACATATACATAAATACATGAACATACACAAATGAAATGGAAAATAAATGATAACTATATATATAGATATATAATGAATGAATGACAAAAGTCTATATTCAAAAGTTCATGATGTTGACCATCTTACAATTTATTCCTCTAATTTAGTTGACATTTACAATTCTTGACAGTATGTTTTGTAGCACAAAATCAATCACTTAATTATTATATCAATCAGTGAATTTATTTTGCCCTTAACTCATCAGAAGAAATATATATATATATATATATATATATATATATATATATATATATATATATATATATATATATATATAAGTGAAAGAAAATTAAAACTGTAAGTTGAACTTTACAATCAAAATTTATTGTTCAACTGAATTCTCCAAAAAACAATTTACAAAGTCCTTATTCTGCTGTGTTTCAAAGAATGCTATTCTTATTATCCCTCTTCTCATCAGAGGACATAAAGAAATACGCAAATTATATTTGTAGCAATGCTGGAATTTGCTAGTTATGGCATTGAGTGAAACTGCAATTTATTTTAATCATAAATTGTCAAGAAAAACAATTTAAAAAATCTTGGATATGTAAAAAAATATAAAAACAAACCGCGCATAATATTTCAGCTTGCATGAAAATTCTCTCAAGGTAATCCGAAAGGCGAAAATAGTTCTTTAAAGAAAATGAAGTCGAAAATTAAAAATCTGTGCAGTAGTCCAAAGAGAAGTTGATCTCCAGTCAAATGGCATCAAAAATAAAAAGAAGAGAACAATAGCATATCATCTTTCATCACCATTTAATTAGAACGTTTTATTTATATATATATATATATATATATATATATATATATATATATATATATATATATATACAGGTTGGTAGTACTTAGTGAACAGTAGTCTGAGATGTTGGAAATTTTCTGTCTCTATGTCTATACTTGCGGCCATATCACTAGTAAGGGTGCTGGAGGTAAACGTTTTCATCTGGGCTGACGTTAACCGCCTTATAGTCAGGGACCCGAACCTTGGAATAACCACTAAGGAGGCTGTCCTATCAGCAGGTGCAAAGTACTGGGGCTGCTGTATTGCCATTTGGTGAATGGATTCTGGACCATGCTGTAGTCTCTGGTGGGGCCTCTCGATGCCATACTAATCGGTAGTTGGTATGGCTTTACCTTATTATGTGCTACAAAAAAAAAAAAAAAAAATTCCTGTCTTTCCTCTCTTACTTTCCCTCTCTGTTCTGCTCTAACCAAGTATGCTGACCTGTTGCACAAACCCCAAAATCCTCAACATGAAATATTTCAAAAAAGAAAACACGAATAAACCTAGAACCCCATCCTCCTACGTAGACCCCTACTACCATATCTCCTTCTCCAACATTAGGGGTCTACGTTCTAACCTTTCAGAGGTTGAAACCCAATTACAGGAGACGAAATCTGACATATTCTTTCTAAGCGAAACTGGAATAGGGCCGACCACCTCCCTAGATGAGTTCATAATTAAAGGATACTCTAACCTAACATCTAAATCTGACCCCCAAGATCGCCACGGACATGAAATATGTGCCTACATTAAAGATGGCTTCCCATGTGGCAGGGATATCTCCAGAGAAGACCCTAATTTACCTTATATGTGCTTCCGGGTTGCACTTGCTTACACCACCGCATTTATATTTGCCCTCTATCGCCCCCACAACAGTGGAGTTACTATCTTTAAGAGTATATCAGAAAAAATTGACCACATCCTGTCTGCTCATCCCTCGGCTAACATTCACATTTGCGGTGACTTCAATGTTCATAATGTGGAATGGCTGACCCACTCAAATAAGTCTGATGAGGAGGGGAGGTTCTGTCATGATTTTGCCATTGCCTATGACCTCACTCAGATTGTCCGCGAGCCCACCCGTGTGCCCGATAGTACCGGTCAGTTCGCAAGCCTCCTAGACCTTTTTCTATCCACTTCCCCTGAGCTATGTTCATGTTCCATTCTATCTCCTCTGGGATCCTCCGACCACTGCGTCGTATCAGTTAAGATAAAAATGAAATATAATAAATCTACAGACGTACCTCTCCACCGTACTGTATACCGATACTCTATGGCGGACTGGGATAGCTTCCGTACATTCATATCTGATCTCCCTTTCCATTCTATGTTTAAAAAGGATGTGTCCTCTATAGTATCAGATCTGACCGAATGGTTACTTGTAGGCATAGGCCAATACATCCCATCCAAAAAATTCCAACAAAAACCTAACAGCCAGCCATGGTTCTCCCCTGAATGTGCTGCTGCCATCGCACACAGAAATCACTTTTTCCATAGCTACCAATGTAATAGATGCACTGAAACTAAAGCTGCTTTCAGAACCGCCAGCAACCATTGTAAAAGAGTAATAAAAAATGCAAGAGAACTATATGCGCAATCCGTTAAGTCCAAAGTAGCTGAGCAGCGGCTTGGTTCCCACCAGTTCTGGCAAATAACAAATAGGATCTTGAACAGAAACGTGCGCTCTATCCCAACCATTATCAATGGACCAGAGGTGATCTCGACAGCATCCGACAAGGCCAAACTATTTGCCAAAAACTTTGCGGCAAATTCTACCCTGTGTGACAAAGGCCATCAACTCCCCATATTCCCTCCTATAACAGACAACACGCTATGCAACATACAAATATCTGTGCATGAGGTTGCCAAGCTAATCAAGAACCTTGACTCCAGTAAAGCAACTGGTCCCGACGGTATTCCAATTATAGTGTTAAAAAAATTACAACCAGAACTTGCCCCCATACTTTCAAAACTGTTTAAGCGTTGCCTTAAGGAGAAGTGCTTTCCAACACCCTGGAAAACATCATCAGTATGCCCTGTATTTAAGAATTCATGTGATAAGTCATCTCCCTGTCAGTACAGACCAATAAGTCTCCTGTGTGTCATGAGTAAGTTGCTGGAATCCACAATAAATAGAGAAGTAGTCAACCACCTCAGCAGAAATAACCTTCTTAGTGACACACAATATGGTTTCCGCTCTGCTAGATCTACAGCAGATGTGCTAACGGTTATATCTCATAGGATTAGTGAATCTCTCGACGAAGGCTTCATTTCTAGGGCAATTGCTCTCGACATATCAAAGGCCTTCGATAAGGTTTGGCATAAAGGCCTACTACACAAGATTTCCAGCTACGGTATAACTGGAAATGTTTTCTCTATCATTAAATCATTTCTATCTGATAGGCTCATAAGAGTAGTGGTTGATGGGCAGAAATCAGAGGCCCTCAGTATTAATGCTGGAGTCCCTCAGGGGTCCATACTGGGCCCAACTCTCTTCCTGATCTACATCAATGATCTCCCAAAACACATACTAAAATCTTTCATTGACATCTATGCTGATGACACGACCATCTATGGCAACACATCAAAGGCCGTAAATGATGATGTTCTCTCTGATTCTCTCTCCTCTGATCTTGAGTGCATGGTACAGTGGGGAAAGAGGTGGCTGGTTACCTTTAATGCATCTAAGACCAAGCTCCTATCTCTACATCATAAACGCTCTGATCCCCATCTGGCATCAATTGAAATGGATGGCTCTCGTCTAAGGGAGGCCCCAGGATTTGATAAGCTCCTGGGTTTGACCTTTACACCTGATCTGAAATGGAACACGTACAAGTCTGTGGCCAAGGTCACTGGGAAAATGGTGGGATCCTTCTACCGCTCCAGAAGATATCTCACTAATGATGCAATTCTCTATCTATATAAAAGCCAAGTACGTCCAAAGATGGAGTACTGCTGCCATATCTGGGCGGGGGCTGCAACAATCAGCCTATCCTGCCTTGACAAGTACAAAATAGACTCCGTGGCTTGGTGGGGGATGCCCTTTTCTCTAGCCTGCAACCTCTCTCCCACAGAAGAGACGTAGCAAGCCTGTCATTGTTCTATCGTTACTTCCATGGCAGGTGCTCGTCTGAGCTCCATTCTCTGGTCCCCCCTCGCCAATCTTTCTCAAAAAACACCCGACTAGCTGAAACCACCGTCAATAATTTTCCCCACTTCCTATCTGTGCCTAAATCAAAACGTAGATACCATGAACAAAACTTCTTTCTTAGAACTGCACGCCTGTGGAACTCTGTTCCGCTTGCCTGTTTCCCTCCCGACTTCAACCTGGATGTCTTCAAGTCCAACACAAACAAATTCCTGATGAATCGCCCCCCCCAAGTAATGACACCTTCCAATTCTCCAATACTATTGCTACACTATCCCTTTGATTACTGTACACACAATAACCCTTATCCCTGAGTGGCCATTGGGCCTTGATAAGTGGTGAACTCCATGTAAAAAAAAAAAAAATATATATATATATAATAAATTCCACAGCTAAATAACGTCGCAGTCCACAAGAGCCATGACAGTCAACGAACCGGAAGTCCAAGACTCGAGTTTTGCCCTCATTTCGGCTCATCAGTTAGACACATCTGAACTCAAGATTCGAAACCTGAGCTTCTCGCATACGCGATAAGCACTCTACCAACTGAGCAAATGTCCTACACACAAAAAAAATTTATTGACTAACACAGATCAAGCAAACCACACCGAAGTCCGTCTGTGAAATAGACCTACTTCATCTCGACAAGGGACACCGTCATCCAACCAGCTAATAACCCCAAGCCGATGTCTCACAAGTAGGAGTTTCAACTAGATAGGATAATGCCATTCAGCAATGCTAACCTAGCGAGTAAATTATAATAGTATTTTCAGAATGAAGAGATTATATATAATAAATTCCACAGCCAAATAACGTCGCAGCCTGCAAGAGCCATGACAGCCAACAAACCGGAAGTCCAAGACTCGAGTTTCACCCTCATTTGGGTTCATCAGTTAGACACATCCGAACTCAAGTCGAACTTGAGTTCGGATGCGTGTAATTGATGAGGAACATGGGAACAATTAAAAAATTTTATATTTCAAATTTGTATTTAAAATATGTTTTTTTTTGTTTCATGAATCAGAGAGAATACTTTCTTCTGCTTCACTGATTTCTACAGTACTTCTTCTTCTTCTTCTTCTTTTTTTTTATTTCTTCTTCTTTTTTATTTCTTCTTCTTCTTTTTTATTTCTTCTTCTTCCTTTTTTATTTCTTCTTCTTCTTCTTTTTATTATTTCTCTATTAATAATTGTAAAAATTTTGTAAATTTATCAGAAAAATACTTTATTCATTTTTCACATTTTCATTTTTTAAAAAGTTTTAATTTTCTGCTTCAGCAAAACGGGCCCATGTCACATTATGTTATGTCCATGCTGATAAATTAAACAAGACGAAACTCTTATTTTACAACAGGTAAAATTATTTTTCTTTAAGTATTATCTTTCTGAAATTTTTTAACATGAAATTTGATAATTTGTGTTATTTGATTTTTTTTAACATGAAAATGGATAATTTATATTGTTTGAATTTTTTTAACATGAAAATTGATAATTTATATTATTTGAATTTTTTAACATGGAAATTGATAATTTATATTATTTGGATTATTTCATGGAAAGTTGATAATTTTTATTATTTGAATTTTTTCAATATGAAAATTGTTAATTTTTTTGTTAATTTTTATTATTTGAATTTTTTAACATGAAAATTGTTAATTTTTTATTCTTTGAATTTTTTTAACATGAAAATTGATAATTTATATTATTTGAATTTTTTCAACATGAAAATTGATAATTTATATTATTTGAATTTTTTAACATGAAAATTGATAATTTTTATTATTTGAATTTTTTCAACATGAAAATTGATAATTTTTATTCTTTGAATTTTTTCAACATGAAAATTGTTAATTTTTTTGTTAATTTTTATTATTTGAATTTTTTAACATGAAAATTGTTAATTTTTTATTCTTTGAATTTTTTTAACATGAAAATTGATAATTTATATTATTTGAATTTTTTCAACATGAAAATTGATAATTTATATTATTTGAATTTTTTCAACATGAAAATTGATAATTTATATCATTTTAATTTTTTCAACATGAAAATTGATAATTTTTATTATTTTAATTTTTTCAATATGAAAATTGTTAATTTTTTTGTTAATTTTTATTATTTGAATTTTTTAACATGAAAATTGTTAATTTTTTATTCTTTGAATTTTTTTAACATGAAAATTGATAATTTATATTATTTGAATTTTTTCAACATGAAAATTGATAATTTATATTATTTGAATTTTTTAACATGAAAATTGATAATTTTTATTATTTGAATTTTTTCAACATGAAAATTGATAATTTTTATTCTTTGAATTTTTTCAACATGAAAATTGTTAATTTTTTTGTTAATTTTTATTATTTGAATTTTTTAACATGAAAATTGTTAATTTTTTATTCTTTGAATTTTTTTAACATGAAAATTGATAATTTATATTATTTGAATTTTTTCAACATGAAAATTGATAATTTATATTATTTGAATTTTTTCAACATGAAAATTGATAATTTATATCATTTTAATTTTTTCAACATGAAAATTGATAATTTTTATTATTTTAATTTTTTCAACATGAAAATTGTTAATTTTTTTTGTTAATTTTTATTATTTGAATTTTTTAACATGAAAATTGTTAATTTTTTATTCTTTGAATTTTTTTAACATGAAAATTGATAATTTATATTATTTGAATTTTTTAACATAAGAATTGATAATTTATATTATTTGATTGATTTTCTTCAGGCGTATCAGGCTGAACTCAGGAATATTTCTGACAAACTCGGGAATCTTTTGCCGAACTCAGGAAACTTTTTACCGAACTCGGGAATCTTTCTGCCAAACACAGGAATCTGCACAGAATTCCGAACGGAACCCTTTATTTAATTCATGGGGATAGTATACTCTTGTTCTGTTAGCCATGACTTGGTAGATATCCTAAGTAATTCACTATTGTATTATTTTTTTGAGGATTAAGGTCATATCCAGAATTGGCTGATATAGAAATATATATATCGTTATATATAATAATATATATATTTATATATGATAAGTTGTTTTTTTTTATTTCACCTGGAAAACAAAATGTATCACCTTACTTAATTGATTTATTACTGTTAAGATTAATTTGCTAAAATAAACTGAACTCAAAATAACCGATAGTTACCAAATCTGCAATCAAAGAAAATAGAGTTGTGAATTTAAAGTCCCCCAAAACATGCTTTGTATATTAATAAATAGTGATTGAATGACGATCAACGAATGTTTTACACCCCTACATTTTTATTGTCATCGAAATCCGTGAAATAGCCCATTTTTCAATCAAATCAATTGATTGCCTGCTCTAGTTGGGGACCCATCGCGGTGCACCAGAAGAAATCTTCACATGTCTCTCTGAACAATACATTGTAGTCTACATTGCACTGTAGAGAAACTACTGTTGATTTTATAGATTATTTTTTTTATATAAAATGACTTGAATTAAAGTTTAAAATGCAAAATTCAAGTATCATGCTTCAATTGTGCTCTGAGCAGAAACATTCATTTCGAACGCGCCTCTCTCATATCAAAAAACCTACTATTGATTTTATATGCTTAGTCTTACTGCTTGTTTGGTGGTAATGGCATGAATTTAAGTTTAAAGTGAAAAAGTCAAGTATCATGATGCATTTGTGCTTTAAAACGAAACATTCATTTCGAACGCGCCCCTGTCATAGCAAATAACTTACTGTTGATTTTTTATGCTATGCTTTTCGGCTTGTGTGGTGATCAAACTTCTCAAATGCACTTATGATGTTAGGCTGTGTAAGGTGTTAAACTTTGGTTAAAATCGCTTGTTCCTTCTTACATGGGATTATTTCGATTATTGATTATCGATACCTATCGAAGACATTCTGATACAAAACCTATCTAAGAACACTGCCAGATACATAAAGTACATTTGTGTAAAATTTCATCAAAAATCAGCCCAGCCGCTTTCTAGTCCATAGGGAACAATTGCATGCAAACACACACACAAAATTCCTTTTATATATATAGTAGAAATAAATTGCAAGATTGTACATAAATTTATGACTCCTAAAATCATACTAGAATTGTTCATGGCACAGTAGACAAAGTACTTGATACAATTCGGTTGTAAAGTTACACTCTTCTGAAGGTTGAAGGTTTAATCCTCAAAAAAATAATACAATAGTGAATTACTTAGGATATCTACCAAGTCATGGCTAACAGAACAAGAGTATACTATCCCCATGAATTAAATAAAGGGTTCCGTTCGGAATTCTGTGCAGATTCCTGTGTTTGGCAGAAAGATTCCCGAGTTCGGTAAAAAGTTTCCTGAGTTCGGCAAAAGATTCCCGAGTTTGTCAGAAATATTCCTGAGTTCAGCCTGATACGCCTGAAGAAAATCAATCAAATAATATAAATTATCAATTCTTATGTTAAAAAATTCAAATAATATAAATTAACAATAAACAATGAAAAATAGGTTATTATTAGGATTCTTCGGACTATTGTTGTCATCTTGAATGTTATTTTCACAAAGTTTCCGACTTTCTTCATTTCATGAGCAGATTTGTTCCCCTCCCCCAGAACTGCTCGTTTGTGAAACACAAAAAAAGAAAAAAAAAGTCCATTTTGTCTAACTCTAGCTATTTTATTTTGAATTCAAGAATCTGTATGTGGAGCTTGATTGTTTTGGTTCCATCAGCCATAGAGTAGAAGTCTTAAGTAATTCTAAATTATATACTTAGTATCGCCTGCGATGCATATTCAATCTTCAACATCAAGAGGAGACAAAACTGATTATGGAGTATATGAAAGTTATCTCCCTTAATTTAAAAATTTTTTTTATAACATTTTCACCCCAAACAAGGCACGTTGCCACTTTGATGTAGGGGGCTACTATCAGGGACAAAAGCTACAGGGGTACTATGTAAGGAGTTGGGCAGCAAGATGTCGGTTCACGTTACACTTGAACTTCTGCATGTCAGTACAGGGGAAGCAAGGATTCAGAAGGGAATTCCAAAATCTAGCGGTTCTGGAGAAAAAACTACTGGAGTAGAACGCTCTTTTACATCTAGGGATCTCTACTGTGAAGGGGTGGGATTAAGCTACTTGTCGGGTTCGTCTGAGGTATTTACGTCGAGGGGGTACAAATGCTTGCAGTTCATCAGAGCAAGCACCGTTAAAGTACTTGTAGAACAGGCAGAGGGATGCAATATTTTGTCGATGGAACAGAGGCTGAAGCTTAGATGACAGTTCAGGACCTATCAGGTTGGCGACTCTCTTTTGAACCTTGTCTAGGAGCGAGAGACTAGTAGCAGATGCACCAGCCCAAATATGACAAGTTTGATTTTATTGAAAAAAAAGGACTGAATGCGCCCAAAATATATACAAGTAATATTTCAGTTTTTATTTTGTTTTCCATGCAGATGCCCTGTCAGCAGTTTTCCGGTGCTGATAAATTTTACGACTAATGAAAAGAATCCGCATGTAATTGAATCTACGGACTTCGAAGCCTTCAAGTTTGACAAGAAGACCAACGTGCAATTCAGTTGTTTAGTGGAACTTTGTTCTGATGAAAAAGATCTTTATTGTATGTCAGTAAGTACAACCAATCTGTACGTGAGATATATTGTTAGAATTTGGTTCGATTACGTATTTAGTCTTCGAAATATATATATAATGATAAGAATCTATCTATCTATCTATCTATCTATCTCTCTATCTCTCTCTCTCCTTCTCTCTCTCTCTCTCTCTCTCTCTCTCTCTATATATATATATATATATATATATATATATATATATATATATATTTATTTATGAAAACAAAGGGATGTAGTGTTTACCTGATATACACAATGGTAAACCTCAAACTAATATAAATAATAGTATTTATATATAGAAAATGTAATCCCAACCGAATTTAAAAAGCTCAATACACAATAGAGAGTAGAGCTTATATATATATATATATATATATATATATATATATATATATATATATATATATATATGTGTATATATATATATGTATATGTATATATATATATGTATATATATATATATATATATATATATATATATATATGTATTATGTATATGTATATATATATATATGTATATATATATACTTCAGAATAAAATTATCCAACAATCAGCTGGTATGGAAACCTATGATTACAAGATTTACAAAATATTACTGGCAGTAATATTCTATAAATACTATCCCATCTAAATAAGATTTGCTCAATATACAAGATAGAAAAAATAAATCAAATTTTAGTTATTCAATAAATTTAAAAATTTATTACGTGCAATTTTTGAGTTTCAGATCAAAAGATTTTTATTATTCTATGTAAGACAAAGAATACATTAGAAATATTTTAACTCCTTATCCTATAGGATTTCGATGTGTACCATCTCTTCAGAGGAGAAAATATTAGCAAATAATTATAATGGTTTGCACCTTATTTGCTAAAGTCAGTGAGACATGGAGAATTACAATTAAAAATTGATTAAGTAATTAAAAGTTGCTAAAGTCAGTGAGACATGGAAAATTACAATTAAAAATTGATTAAGTAATTAAAAGTTATGGTGTAAGGGAAGTTAAAGAAAAGGATATAAAAGTTAACATCCAAATTGCATGCTAAAATCCGAAGTGAATGTCTTTGAAAGCAGTGTGTCAAAATGATCCAAACTGTATTTTGAGTAAACTTTTTTACCGGACCCATTATAGAAACAAAGAAAAATTGCTCCAAGGAAATGCCTAATGTGAGGTGGATTACTCAATGGGTCAAAACAAAATTGGAGCAAAAGAAGGAAGTTCACAAGTTAACCAATGTATTTCTTTTTCTTCTCTTTATATTAAACTAGCAGGGGTGCCCGGTGTTGTCCGGGTGTTTGTAGGTGTGTGAAAAAAAAAAACTTGTTAGCAGGCAGGCAGGCAGGCAGGCAGGCTCGAACCTGTGACGTGAAGGCGGAAAAGAATGTGAAAGAAAAGATGAGAGTTTACCGCTGCACCATGACGCGAGCAGAAGTGAAATGTGTTCAAATTTAATGTGTTCATAAAGAAATGAATGAGTTCACGTTTTCTGCCGTATTTGTTTCCCCACGATGTTGGGGAAAACCAGCTCTCCCCCTCCCCCAAAGGGGGAGCTCTGGCAGTATCCAAATGAATAGTAATTGTCTGATATGAAGGGTTTCCCTCCACATTGATCATTGCCTTCAAAACGTCCCGGCCAAGAAGGTTGAGAAGCAGTTGAATTTGCTTCGATCAGTTTCACTTTATTTATACGAGAAAGACAAACAAACACTGGAAATCAAAGATTTTTTTAAAAACTCGATCAAAATAAAGATAGAGACGACGTCGATTTTCGAGTCCGAGATTTTATAATCTAGGGAGTATAAAATAGTAACCGACGCAAGAAGCCCGGTGAAAAAAGCCTTTCGCGGACGTATACGAACGTGTGCGCTCATTTAACCTTTTATATTATACTAGTTGGGGGTACCCGGCGTTTCCCGGGTGTTTGGAGGTGTGTGTGGTTTTGGGTAAATCAAAACACCCGGGCGTTTGTGTCGGGGGAGGGGGGTGAAATAAAAAAGTTTTGGTAGGTAAGTATGAAGGATCGAACTCGAACACTTGAGTCGAAGTTGGAAATTAAAGTGTGAAAAAAAAAAGTGTGACGTTAACCACTGGGCCACCACGAAATAGTAACAGAAACGTTTGAATTTATTTAAGTATTAAGAATTGGCAGGTGCCCATACTTTATGAGGTCAACTTTGACTGCGGGGCAGTATTTTATTTACTGTGGGGCAGGATTTAAAATTTTTTTTTGTTTCCCTAAGATGTTGTGGGGAAAACCAGCTCCCCATAAAAAGGGGATTGTTCAAATTGAATAGCAATAGTCTGATATAAGGAGAAACTCCACATTGATCAAAGCTGATTGCTTTTGGATGTTTCCGGAAAAATGCCAACAGAATTAGTTTCGCTTTTTATTATACGAAAAAGTTTAATGCGGCGATTGAAAAATGTTGAATATTTATCTTTTCAAAGTCGTGCAAATTAAATAGACAGGCGAACCCCGTTGTTAACTCATAGATATTATGATTTAGGCATGATACAAAAAGTTTTAAGAAGAAGTGAGTCGACCGATCGCTTCTTGGAAAAAAGCCTTTCTCGGACATAGACAAAAAGCGAACATACATACATACATTTTCGCTTTTATATTTATAGATAGACTAGCGGGGGTACCCAGCGTTGCCCGGGTGTTTGGAGGTATAAAAGAAAAAAACAAACAGTTAATAGGGAGGGAGGCTCAAACCCGTGATGAACCCATGATGCGAAGGCGGGAAAGAAAGTGAAAGAAAACGTGACATCTTACCGCTACGCTACGAAGCCATAGGAAGTGAAAAGCGTTAAAATTTAGTGATATCAGTCAAAAAGGTGCAGAAGGGAAGGTTGGCTGAAGGCCAGTTCAGCTTTCTGCTGATTCATTTATTTGTTTCCTTACGATGTTAGGGAAACCAAGCTCCCCCAAAAAAGGAGGAACTCTCGAATGAATAGCAATTGTCTGATATGAAGGATTTTCCCCACATTGATCAAAGCTAATTGCTTTCAAACGTCCCAGCACAAAAGGCTGCTGACTGCTTTGCTTTGATTAGTTTTGCTTTATTTATACGAAAAAGACCAACAAACACGCGAACGGATGGAATAGCTAAAATAAAAAAAGTTTTGGTAGGTGAGTATGAGGATCGAACCCGAACCCTTGAGGCAAAGTTGGAAATTAAAGTGTGAAAAAAAGCGTGCAACGTTAACCACTGGGCCACCGTGATATACAATGGAAACATGTTTGAATTTATTTATTTAAGTATTAAAAAACAGAATTGACATGTGGGCGCAATAAAAGTTAACTCTGCTGCTTTTATTTGACCTCATTAATGAGGTCAAATAGAAGTAGCGGACTTAACTTTTGTTGGGTTTGTTTACCCAACTTTGGCTGTTTTTTTCCCCAAGATGTTGGGGAGGGGGAAACCGGGAGTTTGGCCCCACATTGATCAAAGCTGATTGCTTCTGGACGTTTCACGGTGTGATGCCGAGAACACGGCCCGTTTGAATTTAGTTTCACTGTATACTAAAAAGCAGGACAAACAGGGGACAGAGTGAAATAGCGCGAATCTCATAAAAGTCGACATAAATAAATCTAGAGGCGACCCGCGTTCCCAAATCGTAGATATTATTATCTAGGGGGTATGTAGACAGTTCTAAGCGATAGTAACTCCCCCCCCCCGAGAATGGCGGTGAACAAAGCCTTTGCGAGACATACACAAAATGGTCACACACATTTTGCCTTTTATATATATAGATAAGAGATAATATATAGTCATATGAAAACAAATGTCTGAAGATTTGAGTTCAGTTATTCATAGGAGTAGACAGAATTGGGATATAAGGGGGGAGTAATAATAACAGATTACTTATCTCTTAAAAAAAGTATAATCTAAATGCAATGAATGATCCACAGAAAAGAAAAGTCATTATCCAATTTCAAGTTTTCCGGAATTTTAATAGTTCTTTGATAGTCGCGATAACATGTCCGTTCCTTGATTTGCAGTAAGCATAATTCTTTGAGGTGTTTACCCTTTTTTGCTGCATCGATAAATACATATTGACACGTTGACTCTTTGTCCCATGTAGTTATCTCCAGCTTGTGTCAAGTAGGGCACGTAGCAAATTTAACAAATTCTCTACCACGGATTCTATCATCCTGCGTCTCCCCCCTGTGATGGTTAATTTTTGAATTAACTTTTTAAATATTTTCTACCGCATGTGCGTCATTTGCACTCCAATTTTATTTCAATTTATTTTCCTTCCCTCTTTCTTTATGTTTAGAGGGAGAGAATGAATATGCGGAGGGCAAGGGGATGAAGAAATGTGTGACGTGACGGTGAGGGGTATTTGTCTGGGCCATTTCTGTTAGTAGCATGTGGTTGTCATGAATCAAATAAAAATCTAATCAAGGACGGGGGGGGGGAGAATCTTTGCCATCATGCATTTTAACTGACTCGTAATGGTATCACCACTTAATTACGCTCACGCATACCAATAGTACTGATTTCAAAAGTTAAAGCATAATTAATCGTAGCTATCAGCAGAAATCGAAACCAAAACATTTAGCACTCCAGTTGTGTTCCCTCGAGAGATAGGTAAGAAAGATTTAATAGAACACGACTTTAAGAAATGAATTGAATTTGAGTATATTGGCAAGTGGAAATGAACAGTTTGCCTTTCAACTTACCGATATATGTTTGTACGCGTTATTCATCCAAACAACGATTTTACTCATTATAAACCATCCTTGATGTACAATTACTATTTTCTGTTAATTTCAGTGTTATGCTACCAGTAGTTTAAGAGTTTATTGGTTAAATATTTACACACAAACACATATACATACATCTACTGTTTTATATATATATAGATTGTCTGTTTTCTGTTACTTTGATTTTTATAGACTGACTGCACGCAGAAGGGAACCTTTATGCGTTATTATACGGAAGTAAAAACTGCACTTTTTGAAGTTTATTCTGGTGAGTTTGATAAACTTGTTTAACTTTTTTAAGCATATTTTGGAATTTATTAATGTTTCTGAATTTTGGAGAAGAGGATTTGGTGCACATGTACGAGCGGTACCCCACCCCTTATAGTTTTTTTTTTTTATTTTCGTCTTTTTTTCATTTTTTTCAGTGGATTATTATCAAATGGACACTTAATCTACCAGATAATCCAAAAAATAAAATGAAAAAAGTCAATATTTAAATATGTGTAGGGGGTGCTCAATTTCTAATGCAACATTCTAGTAAATCGATCACCCATTTTAGAACCATCCGCCGTTTTTAGGCCAAATTTCACAACTTTGGCCTTTTTTTAAAAACTAGTTTAGCCTTTTTTTTTGGAGATTTTTTTTTAAAGTGAAATTCAAAAAGGGCTAAACTGCTTAAAAAAGCCAAATTCGCAAAATTATTATCAAATGGACACTAATCTACCAGATTATCAAAAAAATAAAATGAAAAAAGTCAATATTTAAATATGTGTAGGGGCTGCTCAATTTATAATGCAACATTCTAGTAAATCGATCACCCATTTTAGAACCATCCAACGTTTTTAGGCCAAATTTCTCGAATTTAGCCTTTTTTTTTTTTTTTAAATAGTTTAGCCCTTTTTTTTCAGAGATTTTTTTTTTAAGTGAAATTTAAAAAAAAGGATAAATTACTTAATAAAGATCAAATCTGCAAAATTATTATCAAATGGGCACTAATATTGCTTTTAAAAAACATTTGAAAAAAAACTTATCTGGGCAAAACCTTTGTAAATGTTGGGTGATGAAACTTGAAAATAAACATAAATGTGTTTATAAAATAATCGGAAAAGGGCAAATTTCAAGCAAAATTCAAAAATAGGCCAAACTGCTTAAAAAATAGCTAAATTCAAGAAATTTTGCTTAAAACATTGAGTGGTTCTAAAATGGGTGATCGATTTTCTAGAACGTTGCATTAGAAACTGAGTATTTGATGACCAGCATATAGGAGCCAGTCTATTTATCTTACCATAAACAAAGATGATAAATCCACCGTGTGAGGAACCATCCTCCAAGCTGGCATAGGTAGTATCACAATAGCAAACCACACTTAAATCTGAAGGATTTCCCAGCTGTGGAAAAGATATGGAACTTGTCTTTGATTTTAGCTTCAATAGTGATTTGTTCGCTTCAAAAAGTAACTTCACTTTAGGAGATTTTCCGGTATTACTCATCCTACACACACCAAATGATACATCAAGTCGAGTCTGGGTAGATACTCACATCATTTGACCTGTTAGTCTTTTTAAATCTGTCTTCTCCTCTTCACTTAGCTCATCATTTTTCCTTAAGGATCTTCCTTTCTTTATATCTGTTGGAGAAATTTTTTTTTTTTTTTTTACACAGTGATCACCACTTATCAAGGCCCGGAAGCCACTCAGGGATAAGGGTTATTGCAAGTACATTACGTTAGTGTGGAGATTTGATGAGGTGTTTACTTAAGGGGGCGGTTCATTAGGAATTTGTTAACATTGGACTTGAACACATCCAAGTTGTAGTCCGGAGGGAAGCAGGCAGATGGAACAGAGTTCCACAGGCGTGCAGTTCTAAGAAAGAAGCTTTGTTCATGGAATCCGCGTTTTGATTTAGGCACAGATATAGAGTGGGGGAAATTTTTCACAGTGGATTCAGCTAGACGGGTGTTTTTCGTGAAAGATTGGCGAGGGGGGACCAGGGATTGGAGTTTAGACGAGCACCTGCCATGAAAATAACGTCTCTTCTGTGGGAGAGGGGTTGCAGGGTAGAGAAAAGGGCATCCCTCACTAAACCACGAAGTCTATTTTGTACTCTGTCAAGGCATGATAGGCTGTTTTTGGCAGCTCCTGCCCAGATATGGCAACAGTATTCCATCCTTGGACGTACTTGGCTTTTATATAGATAGAGAATTGCATCAGTAGTGAGATATCTTCTGGAGCGGTAGAAGGATCCCACCATCTTTCCAGCGACCTTGGCAACAGACTTGATGTACGTGTTCCATTTCAGATCAGGAGTAAAAGTCAAAACCAGAAGCTTGTCAAAACACGGGGCCTCACCCAGACGAGAGCCATCCATCACAATTGATGCCAGATGGGGATCAGAGCATTGATGATGTAAGGATAGGAGTTTGGTTTTAGATGCATTAAAGGTAACAAGCCACATCTTCCCCCACTGAACCACGCGCTCGAGATCAGAGGAGAGAGAATCAGAGAGAACTCTGTCATTTACAGCCTTTGATGTGTTGCCGTAGATGGTCGTGTCATCAGCATAGATGTCAACGAATGATTTAAGTATGTGTTTAGGGAGGTCATTGATGTAGATCAGGAAGAGAGTTGGGCCCAGGATTGACCCCTGAGGGACTCCAGCATTTATATTGCAGGCCTCCGATTTTTGTCCATCTACCACTACTCTTATGAGCCTATCGGAGAGAAATGATTTAATGATTGAGAAAACATTTCCAGTTATACCGTAGCTGGAAATCTTGTGAAGTAGACCCTTATGCCAAACCTTGTTGAAGGCCTTTGATATGTCAAGAGCAATTGCCCTAGAAAGGAAACCTTTGTCAAGAGATTCACTAATCCTGTGGGATATAACCGTCAGCACATCTGTGGTAGATCTTGCAGAGCGGAAACCATATTGTGTGTCACTAAGAAGGTTATTCCTGCTGAGGTGGTTGACTATTTCTCTATTTAATATGGATTCCAGCAACTTACTCATAACACACAGGAGACTTATAGGTCTGTACTGAGAGGGAGAGGACTTATCACCTGAATTCTTAAATACAGAGCATACTGATGAGGTCTTCCAGGGGGTCGGAAAGCACTTCTCCTTAAGGCAGCGCTTAAATAGTTTCGTAAGTATGGGAGCAAGTTCTGGTTGAAGCTTTTTTAACACTATAATTGGGATGCCATCAGGGCCAGTTGCTTTACTGGAATCTAGGTTTTTTATTAGCTTGGCGACCTCATGCACGGATATTTGTATGTTACCTAGCTTGTTCTGTGTTATAGGAGGAAATATGGGGAGTTGATGGCCTTCGTCGCATAGGGTAGAATTAGCTGCAAAGTTCTTTGCAAATAGTTTGGCCTTGTCTGACGCTGACGAGATAACCTCTGGCCCATTGATAATGGTTGGGATAGAACGCACACTTCTGTTCAGGATCCTATTTGTTATTTGCCAAAACTGGTGGGATCCAAGCCGCTGATCAGCTACTTTGGATTTAACAGACTGGGCATATAGCTCTCTTGCATTTTTTATTACTCTTTTACAGTGGTTGCTGGCAGACCTGAAAGCAGCTTTAGTCTCAGTGCATCTATTACGCTGGTAGCTATGGAAAAAGTGATTTCTGTGCGCGATAGCAGCAGCACATTCTGGGGAGAACCATGGCTGGCTGTTAGGTTTTTGTTGGAATTTTTTAGATGGTATGAATTGGTCTATGCCTACAATTAACCATAGATGACACATAATTGTTTTGGTTTATAATGATCCCAGCTTCAATTTAACACACAATCCCAGACATTTGAAGGTTCCATTTTCATGCATTCCAACCTTGAATATTTTCTTTAATTCTGAAGTCATATTTTTTTTTAAATAATCATTTTCACAAAATATAAAGTCATCTACATGCATTGTCAGAATACCCATCAAGTTCTTGAAACAGTGCATTGTCATATGCCCTTACCATTCTTTTAGTTGAGTTAATTCCTGAGTAATTCTTTTGTACCATGAATTGGGCACATCATTCAATCCATAAATACATCTTTTCAGCTTCCACACTTGTGACTCTGGACATGTCTCAGATGGTGGTCTGAGAAATACTTCTTTCTCTAACATATCGCCTTGCTGAGGTGAAATCAAGGGTCTCCACCTGCCAATTCTTAATGAAGTTAATGTTAATATTACAAGATGCATAGCTTCAAGGCTGCATGTTGGAGAGTCTGTTCTTAGGTTGTGTAAATTTTCTTCATATCCACCTCCAAACACCTGGGCAACGCCAGGCACTCAGGCTAGTATCAAATGTAAAATAGTATTCGAAAAAATTGCAAGTTATACTTAAATAACACATAATTCAAACCTACGAGTTACTTTCATTGTTTAAGTTACATTTCAAAGATAATACTGGCGGATCAATGGATCGTGAAATCGTGAAAGCACATGTTTTATGTAATACTGTAGTGATACGTTACTAATTGCGACATGACAGTTAATTAGATAAAAAATTGTTTTTAGTTTAAATTGATATAAAAATTATGTAGGTAACATTGGTTCTTAGTTGAAATTCAATTTTGTGACTTTTGAATTTCGTTGTTATTCTGAACATACATTGTCGTCTGCGTAAAAATAAAAAGCGTCAATTTTTTTTTTTTTAAAAATGATTTTTTTTTTCCACAGGTGCCAGCAAGCAAGGCTTCTTCATGCCGATGTCCGTTGCAGTCATTATAATTTCATTGCCAAAAATCGTCTGCTTCTAAAGATCAAAAAAGAAATGATTAAAAAAAAATCAAGTTGACAAATAAATTGTAACGAAAATTCTCTAAAAAAAAAACACAAAAACAATAATCATAAAATTAAATCTTGAAGCAAATTTCTTTGTGTCAAATTTTTATTTTATTTACGAGGTGCCTTTAATAAGTTTCCAGATTTTTTTCGTATGGGCACTTTTATTGATAGTACACACAGTTCTCTTCGAAGTAATCTTCTCTGGCTGCAGTGCACCTTTTGTACCGTTCCAACAACTTCTGGAAGGCCCCATGGAAGTCTTCTTGTGGTAACGTGTTAATAACCATCATCACAGCTTCTTTCGTCTCCTCAATTGTCTCATGACGACAGCCTCTAAGGTTTTCCTTGACTTAAAGAGAATAATCAAAAGTCACAGGTCTGGACTATAGGGAGGGTGAGGAACTGTCCTGATGCCCATCTTGGTCAAATAGTCTGTGACAAAGATGGAGTTGTGGACTGGTGCATAGTCCTGGTGGAAATGCCACTGACCCAATTTGAAGAGTGTTGCCTTCTGACGGAATCTCTTTCTCAACTTCTTAGAACCTCAACATAATTTAGTTATTTATTTATCGTAAAACAATTTTTTTACAGTATTTTTCTGTCCATTTTGTACTTCACATAGATTCAATGGCAACTTCCGGTTTAGGTTAGTTTCGTTCTATTGCATATTTTATTATTTTTGTAATATTTTTATTTGTCCAGATTTTGTATATACTATTGAGTCGTAATTTCAAAAGTAAAAAATAAAAAAGCATTTTGGTGTAAGCAGCCAGAATCGAAACCGAAACTGCAGCATTCAAAGCTGATGACGTTACCACTGTACAAACGTGACATGCATATAACTGATTAACAATTAAAAATTTTAAATAAACTAAGATGAATGTACGAAATGTATAACAATTTTCTGGCTAAAGACCCATAAAAAACTGTCCGTAAAAACTCCAATCATTTGAGGCCTCTAGCGCCGATCTGCGACTTTTTGTTTTGGATGAGGTAGAGTTTGAAAATATGGAGACAGACAGACAGCCTTTTATATATTATATTTCCACATAACTTGCATTTCAGCCCGGGTGTTTGGAGGTGTATGTTGAGCAAAAAAAAAAAAGTGGTAGTATGAAGGCAGGCTCGAACCCGTACCATGAAGGAGGAAAAGGAATGGGAAAAAACGTGACGTCTTTGCTGTTACGACCACCGTCAAACTGAGAGTGATGTAGGTTTTAATTAAGGCTAGACAATCGAAAAGAAGGGATGACTTTTGAAAATATCGGCGAAAAAAGCGACCCCTCCCTGTAGAAAAGTGCCCAGTTGAGGATAAAGAAATTAATGTTTTTAGCCAATTTTTCGGTATTTTTCGTCTGAAAGGTCGAGCTTCAAAATGATACTGATCTTGGGAAAATCCATCGCCTGTGTCGAAAGTTTTAGGAAGACATGCAAACATACATACATTTATATATTGGTAGCTCAAATTTTCGACCCAAACGGATTAAAAAGTTTGCCCTATCTCTGAATACCCTTTATGTAAAATTTCAAATGTTTAGACCAGAAATTGTCTGAGTAATTTGGTAGAGACCGCACAGGTCAATTTTTTTAAAGCTTTGACTCCTATTATGACCCCTTAACATTTATTTTTTGGGGCTCAAATCAAGTTATTAAGTTAGATTCATATCCAAGGAACCTATATCTAAAATTTCAAGTGTTTAGACCAAAAAGTATCGGGGGAGTTTGGTAGAGTTCTCAAAGGTCAAATCGTTGAACTTTGACCCCTTAACAGCCAAATTTCTGGCCGAAAACCGATCACATACATTTTCCCAAATTTCAGTACCCTGTATATAAAATTTCGAGTCTGTAGACATAAAATTGACAGAGTTATTGCGTAGGGAAATGAACACACACACACACAGTCACACAGACATGTTAACTTTTAGGAGGAAAAGAACGTGAAAATACCTGACGTCTTTGCTGTTATGACCACTAACAAACCGGAAGTTACTTATGTTTATATTAAGGCTAAACAATCGAAAGGAGAGGATGACTTTCAAAAATATCGGCGAAAAAAGTGACCCCCCCCCCTGTAGAAAAGTGCCTAGTTGAAGAGGAAGATATTAATGTTTTAGCCAATTTTTCGATATTTGTCGTCTGAAAGGTCGAACTTCAAAACGATACTGATTTTGGTTAAATCCGTCGCTTCTGTCGAAAGTTTTAGGCAGACATGCAAACATACATTCATTTATATATTGGCAACTAAAAATTTTCAACCCAAACCGATTAAAAAGCTTTCCCTATCTCTGAATACCCTTTATGTAAAATTTCAAATGTTTAGATCAGAAATTGTCTGAGTGATTTGGTAGAGATCGCAGGAGTTAATTTTTTTTAACTTTGACCCCTATTATGATCCCTTAAAATTTATTGATTTGGGCTCAAATCAAGTTATTAAGTTAGATTCATGTCCAAGGAACCTATATCTAAAATTTCAAGTGTTTAGCCCCAAAATTGTCGGAGGAGTTTGGTAGAGTTCTCAAAGGTCAAATCGTTGAACTTTGACCCCTTAACAGCCAAATTTCTGGCCGGAAATCGATCACAAAGATTTTCCCAAATCCCAGTACCCTGTATATAAAATTTCGAGTCTGTAGACTAAAAATTGTTAGAGTTATTGCGTAGGGAAATGTACACACACACACAGACAGACACACAGACAGACACACAGACACGTTCATTTTTATAGATATACTAGAATTTCAGCCCGGCGTTGCCTGGGTGTTTGGATGTGTATGTTGAGAAAAAAAAAAAGTGGAAGTAGGAAGGCAGGCTCGAACCCGTACTGCAAAGGAGGAAAAGAACGGGGTAAAACTTAGCGTTTATGCCGTTACGACCACCGCCAAACCAGAAGCATCATTTTTTAAAATTAAGGCTAGACAATCATCTAAAAGAGAGGATAACTTTAAAAAATTTCGGCGAAAAAGTGACCCCCCCCACCCCACTGTAGAAAAGTGCCTAGTTGAAGGGGAAGATATTAATGTTTTTAGCCAATTTTTCGATATTTGTCGTATGAAAGGTCGAACTTTAAAACAATACTGATCTTGGTAAAATCAGTCGCCTCTATTGAAAGTTTAAGGCAGACATGCAAACAGACATACATACATACATACATTTATATATTGGTAACTAAAAATTTTCGAACCAAACTGATGAAAATGCTTGTCCTATCTCTGAATACTCTTTATGTAAAATTTCAAATATTTAGACCAGAAATTTTCTGAGTAATTTGGAAGAGACCGCAGAGGTCAATTTTCTTAAAACTTTGACCCCTACTATGAACCCTTAAAATTTATTGTTTTAAGCTCAAATCAAGTTATTAAGTTAGATCCATGTCCAAGGAACCTATATCTAAAATATCAAGTGTTTAGACCCAAAATTGTCGGAGGAATTTGGTAGAGTTCTCAAAGGTCAAATCGTTGAACTTTGACCTCTTAACAGCCAAATTTCTGGCCGAAAACCAATCACAAAGATTTTCCAAAATCTCAGTACCCTGTATATAAAATTTCGAGTCTGTAGACTAAAAATTGACAGAGTTATTGCGTAAGGAAATGTACACATACACACACAGACAGACACACAGGCAAACACACAGACACGTTCACTTTTATAGATATATAGATAGATAGATAGATAGATAGGTCGATAACAGTATACATTCTGTTACGATGCATATTCTTTACTGTTTAAATTTATAATGTACTTGGTGGTTGTGAGAGGTTGAAACTAGTCAGCGTTTATTGTTGGTGATTTAAAAATTATGGTTAAGAGTGCTTTAATATATCAGAGAAAACTATTGATTTCAATTGGAATAAAAAGTTAAAATTAAAGTTTACGTTTATTAATTCCGTTTTATTTGTTTGCATTAAGTCATATTAAAGGTGATAGCATTTCTATAGGTGAGGTAATATATATATATATATATATATATATATATATATATATATATATATATATATATAGTAAGTTATAAAATAGATATGGCGATTAAGCTACACTGAATATTTCGCGTTTCATCCACTCTAGGACTCTTCAGGCTTATGCGCAAATTTTGCTGAAGCCTGAAGAGTCCCATGTAATCAGTTTTTTAAAATAGTCAACCATATAGGAGCCTATTCGTGACCACACACACACACACACACAGACGTTCAGCTTTATATATATATATATATATATATATATATATATATATATATATATATATATATATATGAGTAAATCAATTTAAAATCTGTAAATTAGAATTCACAACAATTTATTATTTGACGAATGATACAAATCGAAAATTTAAATTTTCCCACTTCCATGGAGTGGCAGAGAATGGCTCTTATTTTCAGAAGCAAATAGCAAAATAATATAATTTTGCTAGTAAATTGAAAACTACAAAATTATGAGAAAAATCATATTTGTATAACAGTTGATAAAAATGTAGAAATGTAAGGGTTAAAAAGATATTCCAAATGAAGTCCAGGATCGACGAAGAAAAGGTTTTTAAAAATATGGTACGATCCAAAGTAAATTTAAAGAAAATATCCATTAATTAGATGTAAAAATGCAAATGAAATAGTTCGAAAGTAATTGGAATAATCCAAGTGGTTGATCAATAAACATGAGCAAATTCCAATGCTAAGATGGTTTCTTAATAGTTTGGTAAAATATTTTGGTAAATATTTTTTCATGGTGAAAAAAGTTATTGTTGGCTTTATAACGAAAAATAAAAAAAAGGTAAACTCGTACGTTTCCATCGGCCGAGAAGTTTTTTTTTTTTTTTACACAGTGGTGACCACTTATCAAGGCCCGGAAGCCACTCAGGGATAAGGGTTATTGCAAGTACATTATGTTAGTGAGGAGATTTGATGAAGTGTTTACTTAAGGGGGCGGTTCATTAAGAATTTGTTAACGTTGGACTTGAAGACATCTAAGTTGTAGTCAGGTGGGAAGCAGGCAGACGGAACAGAGTTCCACAGGGGTGCAGTTCTAAGAAAGAAGCTTTGTTCATGGAATCCACGTTTTGATTTAGGCACAGATAAAGAGTGGGGGAAATTTTTCACAGTGGATTCAGTGTTTTTCGTGAAAGATTGGCGAGGGGGGACCAGAGATTGGAGCTCAGACGAGCACCTGCCATGGAAATAACGATAAAACAAAGACAGGCTCGCAACGTCTCTTCTGTGGGAGAGAGGTTGCAGGAAAGAGAAAAGAGCATCCCCCACTAAACCACAAAGTCTATTTTGTACTCTGTCAAGGCAGGATAGGCTGTTTTTATCAGCTCCTGCCCAGATATGGCAACAGTATTCCATCCTTGGACGTACTTGGCTTTTATATAGATAGAGAATTGTATCAGTAGTGAGATATCTACTGAAGCGGTAGAAGGATCCCACCATCAGTTTTGAACATCCTCTAAAAAAATATCGCTTCTCTCATATTTTGAAGTTTTCAATTTATGTACTTATTGTATGTGAATTTCCCTGAACTGAAGATACAGATTCATGCCGTGAACATCAAACATTGTCTTATGAAGCAATAGTTTCAAGTTATATGAAAAGACACCTTACTATTAATCCTAAATCTAACCTTCAAACTAAACTTTATTATTTTATAGAAAAAGATACTTGGTGAATAAAAAACATTGATTTTCTTGTGATAACTGTGCCATGAGAATTTACAAAACTCAATAGTATGCCGCTATGAAAAAACGTGTATGGATTACTGAATTAATGGATGAATTAAACTTAAGGAACACCAGAACTAACAAATGCGGGAAAAGGTTCAACCGGACGTGTCAACACAAATGTGTCTGTTTCGTATTTTCTAGTTTCCGGCTGCTTGACATTAAATTGATCCTAATTAATACTTTAATGACTGAAGATAATAATTTACTTTAACTTTCAAAATCCTAATAAAAAAATGGTAAAAGAAAACTTGTAGCCAATATATACTAAGTTTTTTTTTTTTTTTACATTTTCACCCCAAACAGACACATTGCCACTTTGTTGTAGGGGGCTACTATCAGGGACATAGGCATCAGGGGTACTGTGTAGGGAGTTGAGCAGCAAGATGTCGGTTCACGTTACACTTGAACTTCTGCTTGTCAGTACAGTTGGGGAAGCAGAAACCCGGAAGGGAATTCCAAACTTTAGCTGTTCTGGGGAAGAAACTACTGGAGTAGAAGGCTCTCTTACATCTAGGGATCTCTACTGTGTAGGGGTGGGATTTAGCTGCTTGTCGGGTTTGTTGGGGGTATTTACATCGAGGGGGCACAAGTGCTTGCAGTTCGTCAGAGCATTCACCGTTAAAGTACTTGTAGAACAGGCAGAGGGATGCAACGTTTTGTCGATGGGACAGAGGCTGAAGTTTAGATGACAGTTCAGGACCTATCAGATTGGAGACTCTCTTTTGAACCTTATCTAGGGGCAAGAGACTAGTGGCAGATGTACCAGCCCAAATATGACAACAATACTCCATACATGGGCGAATGGTGGCCCCATAGAAGTATAAGATACTTTCGGGCATTAGTAGCTTTCTAGCATGGTAGAGAGAGCCTACCTTCCTCGCAGTGGTCCTGGCGATACTCTCAATGTAATTGTTCCAACTCATGTTTCCTGTGAGCGTTAGGCCAAGGAGTTTAAAAGATGTACTTTCAGATAACAAGTCATTGGCCATTGCTATTGATGGTAGAGAAGTTTCTTGTAATTATTGAAGGAAACAAGCTTAGTCTTGGCAGCATTGAATGTGATCATCCATTTTTGTCCCTATTCCATTACAGATCGGAGGTCATCCTCTAATGTTTTTGCCATTTCTTTAGATATGTGTTCATTTATTTTTCCTGTCGTGTCTGTTGTAGAGAGTGGTATCATCAGCATACATACCCATCTCACAGACAGTTTTGTCAGGGAGGTCATTTATGAAGATCAGGAATAACAGAGGTCCAAGGATAGACTCCTGAGGCACTCCTGCATTTATATCATATTGTTTAGATGTATGACCGTCGAGGACAACCTGGATTTTTCTCTTATCTAAGAAGGATTTAATTATGTTATGTATTTTTCCAGTGACACCATATGATCTGATTCTTCCAGTGATACCATATGATCTGATTTTCCTGAGAAGACCTTCATGCCATACCCTGTCAAAAGCTTTATATATATCTAGAGCTACCGCTCTACCCCCTTCCGCTTTGTCCAGTGACTGGTATATACATTCTGAGATTACAGTTAGGATGTCTGCTGTGGAACGGGCTTGCCTAAATCCATATTGTTGGTCAGTCAGAAGTTTAGCATTTGTAAGGTGATGGACTAGAGCTTGGTTAATTATGGTCTCAAATATTTTGCCGAAAAGTAGGAGGAGGCTAATGGGGCGATAATTCACTGGGTCAGTTCTTTCGCCAGAATTCTTGAAAACTAGTACTACAGACGAAGTTTTCCAGCAGGCAAGAAAGCAAGATTCATTAAGGCATTTGTTGTAAAGTCTGAAGAGAACTGGAGCTACTTCGGCAGAGCACTTTTTTAAACTAATTTAATCGGAAAACCTTTCTACAGAAGCGTTCCAAAAGTAATGCCTCCTGTTTCATTTATTCTGCCTGAATGGATCAGAAGGGATTGCAAATTGCATTGTTATGATGACTGAACTTATGCATTCATGACCTAAAATTTTCATCTCCCTGTTGAGGACGGTGTGAGACTTTGAAATAACAACCTCTGCTATTGAGAATGTGGTGACTATATAGAAAAATAAATTCTAGAACACTAAAGGTCGTTCGTTTTAAAGGTATCACTTCCGTCTTCGTAGCTCTTCAACTTTTGGAGGTAAAAAAGAAAATATGAGGCTTTATTTTTGGAACTACCCTCGTATCATTACTTTATACATGATATTTTATTAAAATCGAATTATCGATTTTTTTCCTAATGTCTACCGAGAATAAATCCAACGTAACATGTGCCTAGTTGACATTTACGCCGCAAAAAACACACACACACACACACATACACATACATATACATATATATATATATATATATATATATATATATATATATATATATATATGCTTTCGTTCTTTCATTCTTTTTGAGAAGTGAATGTCATATACGTATCATGAAAACATTGTATTCATATATTGTCAACCAAACTAGAAAACGTGTAACAACTTGATTCTTCTCCCAGGTTAGTTATGCATATTTATTTATTATGGTTTCATAATACTCTTCTTGGCTTTCCATTGAAATTTCTATATTAAGATGGTGACGTAATGTGATGTCAGTGGGTCGTTTGCAATTTGCTAAGATATGGTTAGATAAAACATGACCTCAGTTTCTAGATAACAAATTCTTCAGTCAGTGTTCTTGCCGTGTTTTTTTTTGTTTGTTTTTTTTTTCAATTTCAGTTTAGCAATATATATATATATATATATATATATATATATATATATATATATATATATATATATATATACCAGCGGATTACCCGGCGTTTCCCGGATGTTTGGAGGGGTGTGTTTGTAGGGGGGGTACAGAAAAGAATACAACCCTGTTTAAATATTATAAAAGAAACGATGTTAAACTTATTTCAAAAATCGGGGGGAAAAAACAAAAAAAAAACAGCGAACAACGTAAAACTTCCTTTAAAACATCGAAAAAACAAAAAGCAAAAAATAAGGAATAAAAATGATGAACGTGGTCGGAAAAACAAAAACAAAAAATACATCGAAAAGCGAAAAAATAAATAGCATAAATAACCCTTCGATTCGGTTAACTCCATGGTAGAAAGCATAGAACGAAAAGGCATTGTATAATTCCATTCCAGTTTTTTTTTAAGTAACTATGAAGTGAAGAAAACCCAAACTGGCGTTACTTCGTAACTGTCCCTTGTGAACAATCCCGGATACAGTGTAAGTGGTGGTGGGGGAAGGAGGAATTAATCAGAGAGAAAAGATTTTACTACTTCCATTGAGTTTAACCGATTTTGGCAGTGAACTCTCAGCAGAAAAAATATAGGAATCTACGATTATCGAGTAAGTGGAGAGGTAATATGCCTATAACAAACCTCAGATATTGTGCTGCAGTTTGTGCATATTACATTTGCATGAAATGTCCTGATTTGTAATCCTATTAAGGTCAAAATCACAGGGGAAAATTAAGTTCATTTTATATATTTCCTTTTTATATATACGAATCTTTATTTAAGAAGCTCAATGTAATTACAGAGCATATAATGTATGAATGACAAAAGTCTATATTCCAAATTTCATGATGTTGACCATCTTACAATTTATTCCTTTAATTTAGCTGACACTTACAATTCTTGACAGTATCTGTTTCGTAGAACAAAATCACTAACTTAATTATTATACCAATTAGTGAATCTATTTAACGAGTTCAGGGCAAAATAGATCCACTGATTGATATAATAATTAAGTGATTGATTTTGTGCTACGAAACGGATAATGTCACGAATTGTAAGTGTCAGCATCATGCAATTTGGAATATAGACTTTTGCCATTTATTATATATATATATATATATATATATATATATATATATATATATATATATATATATATATATATACTAGCAGTTCAGCCCGTCTCTGCTCGGGCCCTATGTACTGTTCATAACTTTATGTGTATATGTATATATATATATATATATATATATATATATATATATATATATATATATATATATCAAAAAGTTTGACGCATGTTCAGGTAACCTACATCTAAAATTTCTAGTGTTTAGACACAAAATTAGTGGAGGAGTTTGGTAGAGTCTGCAAAGGTCAACTCCTTCAACTTTTACCTCTTGTCTTGCCAGCCAAATTTTCGCCCAAAAACTGATTTAATAGTTGTCTGCATGTCTGAATACCCTTTATGTAAAATTTCAAATATTTATACCAAAAATTGGCTTAGGGATTTGGTAGAGACTGCAGAGGTCCAATTTTCTTTAACTTTGACCCCAATTTTGACCGGTTAACATTTATTCTTAGGCTCAAATCAAATTAAAATGTTTGATTCATGTCCAAGTAACCTACATGTAAAATCTGAAGTGTTTAGATCCAAAATTGGCGGAGTAGTTTGGTAGAGTTTTCAAATGTCAAATCGTTGAACTTTGACCCCTTGACAACCAAATTTCTGGGGGGGAAACCGATTAAAAAGATTTTCTCAAATCTAAGTACCCCTTGGTTCAAATCTCGAGTCTGTAGACTGAAAATTAAGAGAGTAGTTTGGTAGGGAGATGTACACAGACACACACAGATACCACTAAAAAGTAGGTCTTCATTTTTGTAGGTGATAAACAATGCTGGGTCACATCGTAAAAATTTACCGATTTCTGTATAGCCGTTTAAAGAATGATGAAAACAAACAAATTAAATCTTTTCAGTTTTCGTAAGTGTTTTTTATATGTTTGAAAATTTAAAAAAAAAAAAATATAAGCCAAACATTTTTCTATCTACACGGAAGTAATTTTCTAGCTGGAAACTTATTGAGATTGCCAAATTATTTTATTTGGTGAGAGTTTTTTTAGGTTTTTTTTTACATGGGGTTCACCACTTACCAAGGCCCGAAGGCCACTCAGGGATAAGGGTTATTGCGTGTACAGTAATCAATGAGATAGTATTGTAGTAATCATTAGTATTGGGAGTTTTGATAGATTGTCTTACTTAAGGGGGCGGTTTGTCAGGAGTTTGTTTATGTTGGACTTGAAGACATCCAAGTTGTAGTCAGGTGGGAAACAGGCAAGCGGCAGAGAGTTCCACTGACGTGCAGTTCTAAGAAAGAAGCTTTGCTCATGGAATCTACGTTTGGATTTAGGCACAGATAAAGAGTGGGGAAAATTATTGACAGTAGTTTCAGCCAGACGGGTATTTCTCATGAAAGATTGGCGAGGGGGGATGAGGGATTGGAGCTCAGACGAGCACCTACCATGGAAATAGCAATAAAACAAAGACAGGCTCGCAACGTGGGAGAGAGGTTGCAGGAAAGAGAAAAGGGCATCCCCCACTAAACCACGAAGTCTATTTTGTACTCTGTCAAGGCAGGATAGGCTGTTTTTAGCAGCTCCTGCTTAGATGTGGCAGCAGTACTCCATCCTTGGACATACTTGGCTTTTATACGGATAGAGAATTGCATTAGTAGTGAGATATCTTCTGGAGCGGTAGAAGGATCCCACAAAAGAAGTCATTTCAGTTTTTTCGTAAGTTTTTCTTTGTTTGAATATTTAAAACAACAATAAAAGCCAAACATTTTTCTATCTACGTGGAATTATTTTTCCAGCTAGATACTTATTGGGATTACCAAACACTTTTATTTGGTAAGAGTTTTTTTTTTATTTTAGAAATTTCAAGGGGAAAATAACTCTAAAAAATGTTTTTAAAAGGTTCATGTTGGAAATAATAATTCCAAATGAATTAAATTAAGTACATTATCAATTTAATTGTTGTTTAAAATCTATTAAATAACAATTCTCTTGCTGAAAACATTAACTAAGATACCGCTATTTTGTAAAATCGATTTTTCTTAATGTAATATGCAAATAAGGTGATCTCTTAACTGTATATTTTTCAAGAATCATACTATATATATATATATATATATATGAAAGATTAAAGTAAGACACGTTTGGATCAAATTGTCAATTTTGATCAAATTGTGAACAAACAAACAGACAGAAATATATATATATATATATATATATATATATATTAAGCTACACAGAATATTCCACGTTTCATCCACGCTAGGGTTGCCTGATGAATCCTAGCGTGGATGAAACGCAGAATATTCTGTGTAGCTTAATCGCCATATATATTTTATGACTTACTACCTAGCTTTACCTACGTATTGAGCACTGTTGAAGTAAATACTTTAAGTTTATGCATAAATATATACTTTCGTATATTAATTTATGTGGTTAAATAAAGTAGTCATATATGTGAAAGTGTCTGTCTGCCTGTCTGTCTGTCTGTCTGTCTGTCTGTCAGTATGTCTGTGTACATTTTCCTACACAATAACTCTGTCAATTTTCAGTCTACAGACTCGAAATTTGATATACATGATATTGAGATTTGGGAAAATCTTTGTAATCCGTTTTCAGACAGAAATTTGGCTGTTAAGGGGTCAAAGTTCAACGATTTGACCTTTGAGAACTCTACCAACTTCCTTCGCCAATTTTGGGTCTAAAACACTTGAAATTTTAGATATAGGCTCCTTAGACATGGATGTAACTTAATAACTTGATTTGATCCCAAAACAATAGATGTTAAGGGGTCATAAATGGGGTCACAGTTGAAAAAAATTGACCTCTTCGGTCTCTACCAAATTAGACACTTTCTGGTCTAAATATTTGAAAATTTACATAAAGAGTATTCAGAGATAGGGCAAGCTTTTTAATCGGTTTGGGTCGGAAATTTGAGTTAATAATAGATAAATGTATGTATGTATGTATGTATGTATGTATGTATGTATGTATGTATGTATGTATGTTTGCCTTTAACTTTCAACAGAGGCGACGGATTTTTACAATGTCAGTATCGTTTTGAAGTTCAACCTTTCTGGCGACAAATGTCGAAAATTGGCTAAAAACATTAATATCTTCACCTTCAACTGACACTTTTCTATGGGGGGGAGGTCTTTTACTCCTTTGCGGTACGGGTTCGAGCCTTCCTTCCAACTACTATTTTTTCTTTTTTTTTGCTCAACATACACCTTCAAATATCCGAGCAACACCGGACTGACATGCTAGTATACATATAAAAGTGAAAGTGCCTGCGTGTGTGTGTGTGTGTGTGTCCATGTACATTTCCATAAACAATAACTCTGTCGATTTTTAGTATACCGACTCGAAATTTGATATACCGGGTATTGAGATTTGGAAAAATGTTAGTAATTCGTTTTCGGCCAGAAATTTGGCTGTTAAGGGGGTCAACTTTCAACGATTCGACCTTTGAGAACTCTACCAAACTCCTTCGCCAATTTTGGGTATAAACACTTGAAATTTTTTATATAGGTTCCTTGGACATGGATCTAAATTAATAACTTGATTTAAGCCCAAAACAATAAATGTTAAGGAGCCGTAATAGGGGTCAAATTTTTTAAAAAAATTAGACTGCTTCGGTCTCTACCAAATTACTCAGACAATTTCTGGTCTAAACATTAAGGTTATTCAGAGATAGGGCAAGCTTTTTAATCGGTTTGGGTCGAAAATTTTAGCTACTAATATATAAATGTATGTATGCATGTATGTATATATGTATGTATGTTTGCATGTCTGCCTAAACTTTTGACAGAGGCGACGGATTTTCACAAGCTCGATATCGTTTTGAAGCTCGACCCTTCAGACGACAAATACTGAAAAATTGGCTAAAAACATTAATTTCTTCACCCTCAACTTTCTACAGGGAGGGGTCGCTTTTTTCACCGATATTTTCGAAAGACATCCCCTCTTTTCGATTGTCTAGCCTTAATTTAAACCTACGTCACCTCCGGTTTGACGGTGGTCGTAACAGCAAAGACGTCACGTTTTTCCCGTTCTTTTCCTCCTTCACTGTACGGGTTCGAGCCTGCCTTCTCACTACCACTTATTTTTTATTTATTTATTTTTTTTTTTCTTAACGCACACCTCCAAGCACCTAGGCAACACCGGGCACCGATGCTAGTATATATATATAAGTGAAATTGTGTGTGTGTGTGTGTGTGTGTGTGTGTGTGTGTGTGTGTACATTTTCCTTCCAAACTTCTCTGTCAATTTTAAGTCTACAGACTCGAGATTTGACATAAGGGGTATTGTTATTCGGAAAAACCATTTGAATCGGTTTTCGGCAAAAAAATTGGCTGTCAAGGGGTCAAATCTTAACGATTTGTCCTTTGGAAACTCTACCAAACTCCTAGGCCAATTCTGGGTCTAAACACTTGTAATTTTGGATATAGGTTACTTTGACATAGATCAAACTTTTTAATTTGATTTGAGCCCAAAACAATAAATATTAAAGGTTCAAAATTGGAATCAAAGTTAAAAAAAGAATTTAATCTACCAAATTAGTCAGTCAATTTTTATGTCTAAAGATTCGAAATTTTACATAAAGTGTATTCAGACAAGCGTTTTAATCGGCTTTTGCTTTCAAGGGGTCAAAATTCAAAAGACTTGACCTTTGCAGTCTCTAGCAAACTATCCAGCCAATTTTGGGTTTAAACATTTTAAATTTTACATAAAGAGTATTCAGATATGCAGCAAGCTTTTAAATCAATTTTTATGCGAAATTTTGGCTGCCAAGAGGTCAAAGTTAAAAGAGTTGACCTTTGCAGATTTTACCAAACTCCTCCACCAATTTTGGGTCTAAACACTTGAAATTTTAGATGTAGGTTACCTGGATATGAGTCAAACTTTTAATATATATATAAATATGCACATAAAGTTATGAACAGTACATAGGGCCCGAGCAAAGCCGGGCTGAACTGCTACTATATACGTATATATATATATATATATATATATATATATATATATATATATATATATATATATATATATATATATATATATATATATATATAGGCTTATAGGCTTTGTCTTAGATATATGTCATTAAATAAAAGAGACGTTTTTGTCTATTAATTCTATTTCCGATCCTTTCCTACTTCTGAATAGCAGTCTTCACTTCTGGCAAGAACTGGCTGATGTATATGCCATATTTAACATAAGTCCGGTGTACTCTCCAATCCTTTAGGATTCATCATCGGGGATAGATTAATCAAACTTATTTGGAACAATTTATAAAGTTTTTTTTTCTCTTCTCTTTGGTTTAATTATTTTATATTTTCATTCGCTTTTTTTTTTATTCGAAAGTTGGAAAGGATCAGAAATAGAATTAATAGACAAAAATAAGTCTTTTTATTTAATGAGATATATATATATATATATATATATATATATATATATATATATAATGTAAAGAACGGCTTTTTATTTAATGATATATATAAGTCTTTTTATTTAATTATATATATATATATATGTATATATATATATATATATATATATATATATATATATATATATATAAATATATATATATAATGTAAAGAACGGCTTTTAGATTGGACACCCACAACCTCCCTATATTCAAAATCGGCTTTCAGAATAGGCAATAAGGAGGTGTAAAAATATTTCCCCAAAATTTAACCGTGATATTCGTTGTCAGCATACCCAACCGCAAATTCTATATAAAAAAAATTAGGGGCTAGTAGTATCGGTAGGAGAGAAGTAGATGTGTTATCGGACATGCATACAAACCTGGCGTTCAGTGAATTACAGTGCCTAGTCTGGATCTTTATAGCTCGAAAACTAATTATCTCTGCAAAATTTTAATCAGATTTTCTTAATCAGCATAATCGGAAACCTTTAAAATTTGTCATTTTAAAGAAAAGTGTGGATTTGGAGCTAATATAAAAATTTACCTCCCTCCCCCAACAAAAAAATAATCAGCATAGTCGGAAGGTGAAGCTAATGCAAAAATGTACTCCCCCCCCAAATAAAATTAACGTGTGTGCAGTGTTAATAATTATTCCAGACAGAAAGATAGTAAATACAAATAAATGTTTCAGTTATTAAGGTTAAAAGTAGTTAAGTATCTGCATGAGCGGTTAATATGTAGATACGTTTTTATTGTTACCACTAAACAAGGTTAACGTGTGTGCAGTGTCGATAATCATTCCAGACAGAAAGCGAAATTAGAAAAAATACATAAGTGTTTCCGCAGTCATTGATAGTTACGTTAAAACTGAAGCGTAGGTATTTTGTGCATGTTTGCATGTGTGTCTGCAAGTGTTCCAGATATGCAACCAAAGATGAAAAAGACATTATGTATATATATATATATATTTTTTTTTTTACTTGGGCACGTTTGTTCCAGTTGTTAAGGGTAACAGTATTTAAGTGTTAGTGTATGAGCGGTTAATTTGTATGTACTTGTCTTTTTTGTTTGCATTATCGTCTCCTGTAGAGAATTACGCCATTTTGGAAACTTTTTGAAGTGTTCGTTTATGTAGGAAATATATTCATTCCAGAATATAAGAATGTCAGGTCTCAACCAATCAGATTGAGCGGAATATGGCTAAGGAGACATTATTTATGAGTTGGAAAAGGAAAAGCTAATGGAATGTCTATGTGTTTATGATCCAGTTATGATGGGTGAAACCCATATCTGTCGAAAGTGCAGATTTCCTCCCGGTGATGATTAATGGTGGTAGGAGGAGTAAATATCTAGAGGGGAAAATAGGAACTCCTTCCTCTAAAGATGTTGCGATTCTTATGGTGTTGTTACTAGGATGCAATGTAGTATTTTATTATTACGACTAAATGTGTCTAAAATGGCATTCAAAAGTTACATAAGATAGTGGCTAATTGTCTAGTCATATTAAATTTGTTTGTGGTATCTGTTGTTGGAAACCTACGGTATTTTGGTCAGGAGGGGAATTTCTGCAATCATTTTATTATATAGGAGATAAGAATTTTTACAATTCTGGCAAACACACATATTAACCTACATAAATAGGCCTACGTAAATAGGAGGCCATTCCACTAAAGTCACATAAACTGCTGACGTCAGTATAAAGTATTTTTGGTCACAGTTAGACAGTAGACAATTGCTCCGAGGATTATTTAAAAACCCATGCATTTCAAAATTAATAATTAAATACACTTTTAACAAAATAAAACTTCAATACAAAAATACCCCCTTTTAATTGCACATGTCTAAATGTAAAATTATTTTTTATCTTACGGAAAAGAAAATACAGTCACTTTTGGGCTAGTTTTATTAATATTTTTCTTTACAAGAGAGTCGCTACTTATCATGCCTGAGTGCCACTCAAGAAAAAGAAGTAATGAATGTACAGTGGCCATCGGGACACCAATTAAAATTAGGTACAACTTGATTATTTAAGGGAATGGCTCAACAAGAACTTGTTTACATTGGACTTGAAGACGATGATATTGTAGCCAGCTGGAAAGCAGGCCAGCGGAACAGAGTTCTACAGGTGAGCAGTTCTAGGAAAAAAAACTTTGCTCATGGAATTTGCATTTAGATTTAGGCACACATAGGGATGGCAGGAAAATTGTTGATAGTAGTTGTAGCTAGGCGGTAATTTCTTTGAGAATTAAAAAAGAAAATAATTATCCTCGTAATAGCAATCTGTGGACTAACCATGGCAATTGTACTTTATTTGGTGACGTCAGCAAACTATGTGACTATAGTGGAACGGCTTTCTATTCGTGTAGGCCATGATTGTGTTTGCCAAAATTTTAGATTTATGTTTTTTTTTATTTTCGACAAACTATTTTAGTTGCCTGCACCGAACTCCAAAACATTAAGAATATGACGATTGGATATAGTGCCCGTCTTCAGTTCCTATATTTTATGCCATCTGCTTTGATAATCGGAAACGCTGCTGATATTGATAACTAACATATTTTCCAAGCAAGCATTTGGGTCAGGCTACACGTGCAACATTGGCTTCCAGGCTGCTCAGAAACTCTGTTCTCTTCCCTGAACATGTGACGTCATCGCTATCTAATATCATTCGACATCTGCATTTCTAACGCGTTTAGTCTAACAAGCTGACCTTTGAATCCCCGCCTCAATCATGCCGTCTGTAGGTGATCTATTTCTGTTTGCTGCCAGGTCATCCTGACATGTACTCATGTAACCCTCACCAAAATTCATACTAGTTAACATAATCTCTATTTACTGGCATAAAATCCCAAGATATAACACATATACATAAGCTTCTAAAACTTGTGGACAACTTTGTATCCGATTGGATATATCGTCCGCTTTCACTTCCAACATTTTATGCGGTCCTGGATATGACCTTAAACTATACCCGATGGTGAGGTCCCAGCTTGCGGGCTTTGGGGAGTGTGGAACCACCCTTTAATTGCAATTGCTCCCAGATCTACTCTGACCCGGAATGGTAGTACCTGTTAGGATCCCAACTATGGGTTGAATAGAAACCGTCTTGAAAAAAAAAATATTGTATTAAAAAAAAATTTCTTCAAAATCACTGGGTTCAGCATTAACTAACCTGAAAAGGGTTGATATGCCGTAAAACAAAAACAACCAAACCAAACCAACATTTTATGCAATTTGCTTTGAGGATTGGAAGGAACTGCTGATATTAATAACTGATCTATTTGCCAATCACGGACTGGCATTTGGGTCAGGTTACACGTGGCTTCAAAACTTGGACAACTTTTGACGTGTATAAAATTCAGAGTTTTACTCTCTTTGCTGCAGAAAACAAAGAACCCTGTTTATTTCCAAACAGATGTTATATGAAATGATGTAAAAGCAAACAAAAGGTAAAAAGTATTAGTTGACATTTAAGTAGAGATACAATGACATTACAAAATAATTACTTAGTTGTTGTGACTAATAATACCATGTTCACACACCGATTCTTATTAGATTACCAAAGTTAAGCCATGTTGAGCCTGGTCAATACCAGATGGGTGACCATTTGGGAATACCAAGTGCTGCACGCAGGAGAACATCGACAGCTCCCCGCAAGAGTTGCAAAAACCTAACGTCGTCATCTCCCTCAATGGAGATATACAAGCGGCTAGGGACCGCTTGTGAATTTCATACTCCCATGGAACTTCCTCCTTTGGAGGAAGTCGGTTCAACCTGCATTAGTTAGTGCTGCTTCAGTATGATACTAATGATATCGCAAGTTGTCCCTCTCTACATCTGGGACAAGTTGTATAGCATGTGTTAGGAGGATCACAATATATGCTATCCAGTCCCCCCCCACACGCCTGACTGTCTTTAAAACTAACATTACACATCCATCCTATCATTCTCATATTACTCTGCATGCAATGCATTTACTCAACAACAGATGTTATATGAAACAATGTAAAACTAAAGATAAAACGCGGCATTAGTTGACATTTAAGTACAGATCGTTGATTTATTTTTTTATTAGCGATTCTGTAGTGTTTTCTTTCTTTCCTGCTTATTATAAGAAAGGAGTTATCTGCCCTTTGTTTACATTTTTTTCCAACCCACATATTTTATGACGTATTATTTTGTTTATTATTTTTTATTAAATATTATTACGTGCATAATTCTTCTTATTAAATATTATTACTTTTATGCACGTAATATTTAACATATATATATATATATATATATATATATATATATATATATATATACATACATACATACATGCTTTGTTTGGCTATTAAGCGAAGCTCACTCTCCATTTGGTTGTAAACAAACTAGCAGTTGGAGCACTGTGAAACGATGGACAAGTTCTTTTTTAATTGGCACTTGATGAGGGGCACTGATTCGGGTGATTCATGTGTGAGTAGTCTTCTAGCTCGATAGAGGAAATCCACCTTCTTTGCAATAGCCGTTGCAATGTTCTCAATGTATTTGTTCCAGTTCATATTGCCTAGGCTGAGGAGTTTGAAAGAAGAATTCCAGGTAGCGTGTCTTTAAGAATACCAGGCACGATATATAGGCGGATGCTGACACCGCCCTGTAAGAACTGCAAAAACTGCAAAAACCTCTGATCTCTAGCATTTGTTGAAGAGTTTCAAGAGAACTAGAGCAACCTCAGCAGAGCATTTTTTAATAGTACAATTGGGATGAGATAAAGTCCACATGCTTTTGAGGTGTCAAGGCTTTTTTATGATTTCATGTACTTAATTTTCAGATCATCTAGTGTGGTTTCTGTCTGTAAAGGAAAATCAGGGATGCAGTGGTCTGCTGGGTCCAAAGTAGAGTTCGAAGCAAACTAATGAGCAAGTATGTTAGCCTTCTCAGTTGCCGTGCAAACTACCTCATGATTATTGGATAATGGAGGAATTATTTACTACACTGTTGTAAATTTTCCAGAAACCATTAGTTCCTTATTTCTTTATTTCAATTTGGAGGGTTTTCTTTACATAGGAGTCACCCTTTATCAGGGCCCAAAGGCCACTCGAGTATAACGGTTATCGAGTGTTCTAGTCAATGGGACAATATCATAGTAATCGTTAGTAGTGGAAATTTGGTAAATTGAATTACTTAAGGGGAACGGCTCATCAAGAACTTGTTTATGTTGGACTTGAAGATGACCATATTGTAGTAAGCTAGAAAACAGGAAAGCGGAAGAAAGTTCAACAGTTCTAAGAAAGAAGCTTTGTTCATAGAATCTACGTTCAGGTTTTGGCAGAGATAAAGAGTGGGGGAAATTATTGATAGTGGTTTCAGCTAGGCGAGTGTTTCTCGTGAAATTTTGGCAAGGGGGACCATAGATTGGAGCTCAGACGAGCGCTTGCCATGAAAATAACGCCAAATCAGAGGCAGGCTCTCGACATCTCTTCTGTGGGAAAGAGGTTGCAAGGAAGAGAAAAGGGCATCCCCTATTAGGCTACAATTGAACTCTGTCAAGGCAGGATAAGATTTTTCTAGCAGCTTCTGTCCAAATATGGCAATAGTGCTCCATCCTTGGACGTACCTGGCTCTTATATAGGTATAGAATTGCATTAATAGTGAGATATCTACTGGATTGATAGCAGAATCCCACCATTTTTCCAGCAAACTTAGCAACGGATTTGATGTACATGTTACATTTCAGATCAGGAGTAAAGGTCAAGCCCAGAAGTTTGTCACAACATGGAGCCTCCACAAGACGAGAGCCATTCATTTCAATTCATTCCAGATCAGAGGAGAGAGAATCAAAAAGAACTTGGTTGTTTACAACCTTTGATGTGTTGCCATAGATATTAGTGTCGTCAGCATAAATGTCTATGAATGATGTAAGGATGTGATTTGAAAGATCATTAATGTAGAACAGAAAGAGAGTTGGGCCCAGGATTGACCTCTGAGAGACTCCAGCATTAATACTGTGAGCTTCTGATTTCTGCCCATCAAACCACTATTCCTATGAATCTATCAGAGAGAAATGATTTAATAATTAAGAAGACATTTCCAGCTACACTGTATCTGGAGATCTTGTGAAGTAGACCTTTATGCCATACCTTATCAAAGGCTTTTGATATGTCAAGAACAATTGCCCTAGAAAGGAAGCCTCTGTTGAGAGATTTGCTAATCCTATGAGATATAATTATAAGCACATCTGCTGTAGATCTTTTTCTGGTGGTTTTGGTATATTTTCTCTTAGCTGTCCCTACTTATTTCTTACAATTACTATAATTTCTAACTTCCATAAACTTTTGTCTGTTTGTACTAGACTTATACCGGATAAATCTGTGGTATGCATGCTACCTCTGAGCAATGGCAGCTGCACAAGGTTTGCTATAAAACTTCCATGTGGGAACATGTGCTGCAATTGCCGTTTTGAATCATTCAGTGCACTGTTCCGCAGTAAGAGAAAAGATATGTTCAACGGGTTATCTCTGATGTGATCTCTAATGGCACCCCAGTCAGCCTTATTGTAGTATATTGTTGTTTTGTGAAATGGCTCTTCAACTTGGGAAGAGTTTAGAATGATGTCTATCATTATCACAGCATGATCAGCATTGTCGAGTGGGTAATGGGCATTTGTTGCACAATTCTCAGGAACTGTTATCAGAAATAGATCCAGAAGTGAGGCTTGCTGGTCCTGACGATCTAGGAGACGGGTCGGGAATGTTACTATCTGTGTCAAGAAATGGAATATAGAAAAGTTATGGATGACACTATCAGCTGTTTCTGTGTAGTTAGAAAAGCCAAGCCAATTATTGTGGTGGGCGTTAAAGTCACCAAATACATGTATTTGGGTGCTAGTGTAAAGGGAATTTGCTACATCTATGCTGTCAGAGACATGATTGATTAGAGTACAGTCCTGGCTCGAGGGAGAGTGATAAAAAAACATACGTAACTAACACTATGGTGTAAAGTTAGTTTGAAGCACATGAAGGTCTGCTCATCTGATTCTAGTTTAGATTTCCTAGTCATGGGAAAGGTGTAACGAATATAGACTCCAATATGTGCATGTGTCTGTCAGAGTCCTTACAACAAAGTGAAAAGTAACCAGACATGTTAAAGTCGTTAGAGAAGATGGAGGAGTGCAAGTTAGTTTCACTTAGTGCTAAGATATCTGGGGAGTTTGCTAGGAGAAGCGATTCTACGATTTTAGTTCTAACTCTACAGATATTTGTAAATGCAAACCTCAAGGGAGGGAGGTGAATCATTGTTCGAGTGTGTGTCTGGTTTGATCGTTATTTTGGATTGAGCTGTCATTTTATTTTACTTCATAGTTTCAATTTAGGGTGAGAGATGCTAGACAAAGCGGATGTGCATAGCTACCATCATGCAACACAAGGAGACCATCCAGAGGAATGTGGCCTCGGAAAGATGAGTGCAGTGTCTCTTTTCATGCGTGACATGGCACAACAAACATCCCAATATTATGCAACTGATGACAAAGCAGCCGCTCTAAGTGCTACCAGAGTTAGAGCTCCTGTACTGCCAGTAGGAAACAGCAGCCAGCAACTGTCAAAACGTCAGACAGGAGTGGCCCAGTCCAATCATTTTAGCATACATGGTAAACAAGCATCTCCAAAATGCCCAGGTTTACGAGAATGGACTGAGGCGGATGTGAGGGACAGCATTCATTGCCTTAGTCAGGAAACAAGGCACTGGGCGTCTCTAATGAGTCACTGTGATCACACCTCTGCTCCTGGCTAATAGGCAAAGGAGTATGGCAGAGCCTATCTACTCTACTACTACTACTGCTACAGTTTAGATTAGCAAACTTGTGATTTGATCAAGTGATCAGATCTAGGGTGATTGTCAACCAGGATTGAGAAGGCCTTCCTTCCCCGTTTGGTGTCAAGACGTATGAGGCACAGGTTTACATATCAGAGTTTCCCTTGTCCTAGATGGATGATATGATCAGATCTACAGGTCGATCAATATCGAGAGGGTTATTCCCATTCCTGGTTTTAAAGCCAGGTATTTCTACGCCCCCACATGGGTAGTTAGGGTTAATCAAGTTAGTATCAAAGATAATAAGTGCCCGCTTTGAAGGTGCACTCATCAAAATAAGATTAAGATTAGAAGATGTGGATAATTCACACATTTTGTGTGGACGTATGTATAAGTATGATTTAAGGTTAATATTAAGGGTTCAGCAAGGATTAAATATGGTTTGTGGATTAATAAATACATTGGAAAAATTTTGATATAAAGAGTTAGTGTACGATTCGAAATGTGTTTTAGGTGTTAGTTTTCATGTAAAGACAATCACCAGTACTTTCACCCATCTAAGAGAATGAAAGGTGTAGAGTTGCTACTTAATATATATTAGTTATAAATATTTTTATTCATGCAAACTTAATTTGGCTACAGATTTCCAAAACATGTTTCAGTCATAATTGTAAAGAGATAAATTTTCAAGCCAGTGTTTTCTTGTTTAATGTTTTTATTTTGTGGAATGAAACAGTTTTAATCTATTAAAGTCACATGACCAATTCAAAATATTTTAGGATAAAACTTCCCGTTAATTATTTATTTATTAATTAAAACATCTATATTTATAGCCTTAACGTGGAGGGGGGAGGACAATAGGACGTCCAAATTAGGTTGGAAGCGTTCAATCACATTCAAACTATCTCTGTTTTTTGTAATATTTCTCAGTACTAGGACTTATACTTTAATCTTTAGGGCATGTTTGTATATAGATCACTTTGAATAGAAGTACAAACTATGGCTAATAAGTATCTATTTTATAGATAAGCTAAAGAAATCTATAGATGTTTAGTATTTATCGATTTTTAAAAGGTCAGCCTTCTAAAGTTTAGGTACGTGCAAAGTATGTGATTTTATAACAGCTGGGGGAGAAGAGCAATTGTTTTTGTTTTGTTTTTTTTTACATGGAGTTCACCACTTATCAAGGCCCAATGGCCACTCAAGGATAAGGGTTATTGTGTGTACAGTAATCAAAGGGATAGTGTAGCAACAGTATTGGAGAAATTGTGAGGTGTCATTACTTGGGGGAGGGGCGGTTCATTAGGAATTTGTTTACGTTGGACATGAAGACATGCAGGTTGAAGTCGGGAGGGAAACAGGCAAGTGGAACAGAGTCCCACAGGCGGGCAGTTCTAAGAAAGAAGCTTTGTTCATGGTATCTACGTTTTGATTTAGGCACAGATAGGGAGTGGGGAAAATTATTGACAGTGGTTTCAGGTAGTCGGGTGTTTTTTGAAAAAGATTGGCGAGGGGAACCAGAGAATGGAGCTCAGACGAGCACCTGCCATGGAAATAACGAAATAGCGATAGAACAATGACAGGCTCGCTACATCTCTTCTGTGGGAAAGGGGTTACAGGGTAGAGAAAATTATTTGTCCAGTTGGAACAGGAGAGATGATATAACTTACAAGAATACAGTATTAATATACAATTATGATATAAAGAGATTTGGGAAGGATTTAGGAATATAAGGATGTGTAATAATGTTTATTATGCAGAACAAGGCAGGCGTCTTGGAGGCAAAGCAACCTGAACCCTTTAAACCCGACCTTTAGAAAATACATTTGTTCCAGTTATTTTAATATCATACATCAATAACCATATAAATCGGCCAGTATAGGCCTTATATTTAAACATACACTTAGTCATAGAATGATATATTATGATTTACAAAAAGAGTGAAGCCGCATCAGTAATTAAAAGCATTTAAGAAATTAAAAGTAAGAGGTTTGACTACACGTTGTGCTCAGTAAGGTTTCTATTTGTTTTCCATCTGTGGGTTTCATCTCAGCATGGAGAGGTCTTTTTGTGAATTTTTGGAAATTTATTTATTTAATAATATATCTTAACAGGAAATAAAATTGAATTTAAGTGCATTATAGAAATGAGCTCCTGACGATCACTAAGAGAAAGTCATGGCATATGGACTAAATTTTACGTTGTATAATCTGGAATAACAATTACGATTAGAGATGCTTTGTTGCCTGTTGATGGATATTTTAAACTGATTTTAAGCGAATTTATTGCTGCAGACTTTCTTTTTGCCTCCTTTTTTTTTTACACAGTGGTCACCACTTATCAAGGCCCAGAATCCACTCAGGGATAAGGGTTATTGCAAGTACATTACGTTAGTGTGGAGATTTGATGAAGTGTTTACTTAAGGGGGCGGTTCATTAAGAATTTGTTAACGTTGGACTTGAACACATCCAAGTTGTAGTCAGGTGGGAAGCAGGCAGACGGAACAGAGTTCCACAGGCGTACAGTTCTAAGAAAGAAGCTTTGTTCATGGAATCCACGTTTTGATTTAGGCACAGATAAAGAGTGGGGGAAATTTTTCACAGTGGATTCAGCTAGACGAGTGTTTTTCATGAAAGATTGGCGAGGAGGGACCAGAGATTGGAGTTCAGACGAGCACCTGCCATGGAAATAACGATAAAACAAGGATAGGCTCGCAACGTCTCTTCTGTGGGAGAGAGGTTGCAGGGTAGAGAAAAGGGCATCCCCCACTAAGCCACGAAGTCTATTTTGTACTCTGTCAAGGCAGGATAGGCTGTTTTCAGCAGCTCCTGCCCAGATATGGCAGCAGCATTCCATCCTTGGACGTACTTGGCTTTTATATAGAAATTTTTCTGTCTCTATGTCTCCTCAATTTGAAGTTATTTTTTAAATTGATGTGAACACTAGAACATTTCAATTAAAAGTCAAATATGAATAGGTAAAATTATAGAAGAATAAAAGCCGAATCAAATGAGGTATAGTTTGTTTAAACAGTTACATTAAATTTAGCTTAAATTTACAGTTTTTAAAAAAATTACAAGTGCGGACTTTCTTTTTGCCAGCACATATATATATGTTTTTTTTTTATTCATTTGGAGTAGATTCAAATAAAAATATTTCAGAGTTAGTCTTTAAATTTATGTTATATAACGGTGAATATTCTTTACTGTTTAAATTTATAATGTACTTGGTGGTTGTGAGGAGTTTAGAGTTGGCGATTTAAAGGTTATGGCTAAGAGTGCTTTAATATGGTAGAGAAAACTATTGATTTCAATTAAAACAAAAACTTAAAATTAAAGTTTAAGTTTAGGCTGATTATTAATTCCATTTTCTTTGTTTTGGTTAAGTCGCATTAAAGGTGACAGCATTTCCATAGCATAAAAGTTGAGGAAAGAACAATGCAACACATGCAGATAATCTTAATTTTGTTGAATATTTCTATTAAGAGTAAACATTATTAAAAAAGTTTGAGGGAGACTTGATATGAGATATAACATGTATATGTCAGGTGCCAAAAATCACAGTGGATGAATTGAGGGAAATAGATAAATATTTCAAGTAGAGAAATTGGTTGAAAGTAAAGAATATAGTCATATGGAATGATTTTCCACAGCAGTGATGACAAAGATGATGTAGAAATGAAATTAGCCAATAGTAAATTTTGTGTAGATTTAAGTGAAAAAGTACATTTCTGTGAGATCTTGTATGTGCAAACCCTTTAAATTTTATGATTATATATTTATTTATTTTTTTTTTGTTTTGTTTTCTAGCTTTGAATTTGGAGAACATTTTCAAGAAATATGGAGTTTATTCCACTTCACATAAAAGACGCTTACTTTATTCATATCAAACTTCATAAAGATAAGAGAGGACATCTTGCCGAATTGTTCAATATGAATACTTACCCTGAAGATATTAGAAGACATTTTCCTGTTCAACAGATCACATGGTCAGCTAATCATAAGGTCAGCCATTTTGTTTTTTAAAACATTCAAATTTTTTAATTTTTTCAAGAAGAAATATATTTTTATATATAGGAATCAGTCAAGTAAAAGCTTTTTTGTTGGGTGTACTCACTTTTGTTGCCGGGGATTTAGCTTTTAATGGCTATATTTTGAGTTATTTTGAGGGGGAAATAAATGAATTCTGTTATATATGTTGCAGACAGACTACTTTTCATTGTGTCAAAAAATCATTTTTTTCGGTGTTGTCTCATGAAGAGATATACTTAAATATTTGAAGAAAAAAAGTGAGGGGGTGTGATACACTGTACGTCGATCTACACAATAATAATAATAATAATAATAATAATAATAATAATAATAATAATAATAATAATAATAATAATAACAATAATAATAATAACAATATTAATCATCTTCTGGCTCAGATAATTCGCCAATACTGGGAGCAGTCATTTGCTTTTTCGCTAAGCTTAGTAACAAGGTTTCCTCACTTTACACAACTATTGCAATACGTTCTACTTAGATCTGATATGTGGGGTGTCATATAGATAAATTTTGATCAATTTTAGATCAAACCTGTCTCAACAAAAAGTACATTAATCTTCTAAAATAACTTTGCGACTGATCAGAGGCTTTTACAAAAATCGACCTTGGGTTTAGCCGCTCCATAAACATCAAACGGGACGTCAAGCAAGGAGATATGCTTTCAGCAATCTTGTTTTATGTGACACTAGCTGATGTTATGCTTAAGACAGAAGGGACTTGCCAAAGCGGTTTTTCTATAGGTGAACAAATTCTCTCCAACCTCTCCTACGCTGATAACATCGCTCTTGTTAATTAAAGCACACATAAACTTCAAGCTTTTGTTAATCCATTAGCAAAGAATGCAAAGGAGATAGGATTAGAAATAAGCCTAGAGAAAACAGAATGTATGTCTACAGTTAAATTACATCATCATCATCATGACGGGCTCCTTGCCCGGACCAATGTGACTCTTCCTCTCCAGAGTTTCCTGTCTTTCACAAGCTGCCTCAGATCTTCAGGCTCACAGTTGGCATCGTGTGCTATTTGCTGGATGTACGTAGATCATCCTTTGCTTGCGCGTCCGTGTCGTGGAGTCCATAGCAATACATCACTCACCAATTCATGCTTGCTCCTCACACAATGACCAGCAAATCATAGGCGTCTTTCTCTGATGGTATTAGATATGGCAGGTAAGTTGACATAAAGTTGCTGCTTCATGAGATGATTTTGCCAAGATATATTTAATACAGTTCGTAGCATATGGGTGTATGTGCCGTCTAGTTTTCTTTCTACGCTTTTGGTGAGTGTCCAGGTTGTAGCACCATAAACAAGGACAGATTCTACCACTGCCCTGACGAACTGCCTTTTCAGTTAGTTAGTCCTGAAGTCAATACTGAATGCAGCCGATCCAATGCGGCCCATGCTTTTGAGATGCGAATTTCAATATCTCTCTCTGTGGAAGCTATGTTGCTGCCCAGATACATAAACTCAGCGACTTATTTCAGTGTCGATCCAACCAAAGCCCTGATCTCTCCTTTCACATTGAAAGTCATAAACTTTGTCTTCTCCGCATTTATGTGGAGACCAATGTCATTTGCGGACTTTTCTAGCTTACGTAACAGTGTTTGCACATCAGCAGTTTTGTTCGCGAACAAAGAAATATCATCTACGTAATCTGCATCAGTTACGTGTGCTGATTGATGACGTCTGTTTCTGGATTTATTTTAGCGTATTGTGTATATCAACAGAGGTGTGGAGTACAAAGTCAAGACAAACAATGAAAAGAAAAGGGACAAGAGTATCTCCTTGCAGAACCCCGATGCAGATGTAAAAAAAATTTAGTGTCCCCATCTGGGGACCTGACCATTGCTCGAGTGTGCTCATATAGCATCATGATAGCATTAATGACTTCATTTGGAATGCCATATGCTTTTAATATGCTGGCCAATTTTCCTCTATGTACGGAGTCGAATGTTTTGAAGAAAGCCTTGTGGGTAGACATGCCGACTTTCAACTGATGGTTGGAGGTTCAATCCACGGCTGTGGAAAGGTGCTTGTCCAACTACACTGATGAGTTGTGACACGAAACAGTACTGTATGTGGATGACTATATATATATATATATATATATATATATATATATATATATATGAAATATTACATGCAGTAAAATAAATGATATTTAATTAAAAAAAAGTAATTTAAAAAAAATAATAAGTCCTAAAAAATGTGGGGCAGAAAAAAAAATGTAAACAAAGGGCAGATAACTCCTTTCTTATAATAAGCGCTCAGGAAGCGGAAAGAAAGAAAACACTACAGAATCGCTAATAAAAAAAAAACCAACGATCTGTACTGAAATGTCAACTAATGCCGCGTTTTATCTTTAGTTTTGCATTGTTTCATATAATATCTGTTGTTGAGGACAAGACAGTCAGGCGAGAGGGGGGACTGGATGGCATATATTGTGATCCTCCTAACACAGATGCTATACAACTTGTCCCAGATGTAGAGAGGGACAGCTTGCGATATTATTAGTATTGTACTAAAGCGACACTAACCCAATGCAGGTTGAATTGGCTTCCTCCAAAGGAGAAAATTATATGGGAATATGAAATTCACAAGCGGTTCCTAGCCGCATGTATGTCCCTGTCAGGAGAGATGACAACATCAGGTTTTTGCAGTTCTTGCAGGGAGGTGTCGGCATCCTCCTACATACAGCATCTGGTATTTCCAATGTCCACCCATCTGATATTGACCAGTAAAAGTGAGTTCGATCCAATCACCAATTCTTTTCGATACTCCTTGATCTTTGTTCACATATCACTTGCTGGACTGAAATCGCATTTGAGTTAATGTTACTTATAGACCCTCATACATCGAAAGCAATGGGAAGGTGGCGTCCAAATGTAATGCCCCCCTTTTTTTTCTCCTGAATGGATCAGAAGTTTTTTGCAGCTCTTGAAGGGAGCTGTTTACGTCCACCTACATACAGCACCGAGTATTCCTAAATGATCACCCATCTGGTATTGATCAGGCTCAATATTGCTTAACTTTGGTGTCAACACCAACTGAGTAATTTTTTTGTAATGTCATTGTATCTCTACTTAAATGTCAACTAATACTTTTTAACCTTTTGTTTGCTTTTACATTATTTCGTATAGCATCTGTTTTGAAATAAACAGGGTTCTTTGTTTTCTGCAGCAAAGAGAGTAAAACTCTGGCTTTTATACACGTCAAAATTTGTCCAATTTTTGAAGCTTTTTTTTTTTAACCTGACCCAAATGCCAGTCCGTGATTGGCAAATAGATTAGTTATCAATATCAGCAGTTCCTTCCAATTCTCAAAGCAAATTGCATAAAATGTTGCTTTGTTTTGGTTGGTTTTGATTTACGGCATATCAACCCTTTTCAAGTTATTTAATGCCGAATCCAGTGATTTTGAGGAAAAATGTTTTTAATAGAATATATTATTTTCAAGATGGTTTCTATTTATATAGTTGGGACCCTAAGAGGTACTATCACTCCAGGTCAGATTTGACCTGGGAGCAATGTCAATTAAATGGTGATTCCACACTCCCCAAAGCCCACAAGCTGGGACCTCACCATCGGGTATAGTTTAAGGTCATATCCAGGACCGCATAAAATGTTGGAAGTGAAAGCGGACGATGTATCCAATCGGATACAAAGTTGTCCACAAGTTTTAGAAGCTTATGTATATGTGTTATATATTGGGATTTTATGCCAGTAAATAGAGATTATGTTAACTAGTATGAATTTTGGTGAGGGTTACATAAGTACATGTCAGGATGACCTGGCAGCAAACAGAAATAGATTAATTACAGGTGGCGTAATTGAGGCGGGGGTCCAAAGGTTAGCTTGCTAGACAAAACGCGCTAGAAATGCAGATGTCGAATGATATTAGATAGAAATGACGTCACGTGTTCGGAGAAGAGAACAGAGTTTCTGAGCAGCCTGGAAGCAAATGTTAGACAGGTAACCTAACCCAAATGCCAGTCCGTGACTGTAAGATACATTAGTCTACGGCGTCTTCCAATTATCAAATATTGGAACTGAAGATGGACAATATATCCACTCGGGTACAAACAAAAATATGTCGTATCCTTAATCCAGCAAACAGAAGTAGATCAACTGCAAGGGGCGTAACATAGGCGGGGGTTCAAAGGTCAGCTCCCTAGAAAAATATGCTAGAAATGCAGGTGTCGAAACATATGATAGGGAGATGACGTCACGTGTTCGGAGAAGGGAATTAAATATGTACACTATATCCACCCGGATAAAAATTAAAATGTGTCATATTCTTAACCCATCTATAGTGTTTTTTAAGTTCGGCGTAGGCATATCTCTCTATAGATCTAAAATAGTTTGTCGAAAATAAAGAAACATTCTCGAGCGTGGCCTACGTAAATAGAAGGCCGTTCCACTAAAGTCAGGTAATCTACTGACATTACAGAGTAAAGTACAATTGTGATAGGCAGCTATTACAAGGACAATTCTTTTCTGTTTCACTTGGATACAAACAAAGATTTTTGCACAATTGGTGATATGTTCCTATCAGTATTTAATTTTCGATTTTTGAGCGATTATGCAGAGTCGACATAGCTGTAACAAGACCGCCATTCTTTTTGTTCTAACTCAACAGACTTGAAACTACTTTTGTTTCGAAGTAAATAAACGATTTAAAACAAGTTAAAGCACAAAAAACTTATCGAACAAGGTAGAAGAGTAACGTATCTTGCCTTTGGTAACATTTATTTGTTGTGTGCTTATTTTTCATGTCTTTGCCTGTTTTGTTTGCAAGAATAAATAAAAAATTAATAATTCTAATGATGTCTTTATAATTCAGCATCAATCATTTTACAAAAGCAATTATTGTTCTGAAAAAGTGTATACAAGAAAATAAACCTTCTCATCTATATAATAAAGTAATCTTGATTTTACCCTGAAACTTCAGTCAAATGAAAATAACCAAATACTTCTATGCAAAATTTTAACACTGAACACTTTTAGCAATTTCCAAAGTGAGTTTTACAGAAATATTCTCATATTTCATCTCTGTATATAAATGATTACATTTATTCTGACTTAACTGCTTCTCTCAAATATGAAGAAGGCAGCAAAAAAAATTACTCACTTGGAATTAAGTCCTCCCACATCACTCACATACACCAGATTATTTATTTCATAGGTATAATTATTATTCAGCCATCGTTTATTATCTAATTTTATTTAAAACATCCAAGTAACGTTTATTCGATGATTTGTTCAATTTAAAAAATATGTTTGAAATGAATAATAAATAAATATTTGTTGAAACGTTTTTTCTTCTTCACATTTTCAGAATTCTGTACGCGGAATGCACATTTCTCCTTATGCAAAGTTATTGACTTGCGTGCGTGGATCTGTGTATGATGTTGTGGTGGACATGCGTCCGGATTCTCCCAGTTATCTCCAGTGGGCAGCCATTAATCTAACATCGACCAATGGCTTTCAGATATTAATTCCTCCTCATTGTGGCCATGGCTATCTTGCATTGGAGGAAGATGCTGCTGTTATTTATTGCCAGGCAAGTCTTTGAATGGAAAATATTTTTGAAAACATTAAAACAGTCTATTCTATGATGCATGATCATATTTAGAATAGTTGCCTTTGTTTGGTCAATTGACCAATATGATGTTTTGTAACAGTGATTCGCTAACCATGCAAATCACCAAAATAACCTAGTATATAATTTCACATGAGAATCAGTGATTAAAAGACAAATAAAATGAATCTCTCTCTCTCTCTCTCTCTCTCTCTCTCTCTCTCTCTCTATATATATATATATATATATATATATATATATATATATATATATATATATATATATATATATATATACAAGGTGCTTTAAATAGATTTCCTGACCTTTTTTGTACAGGCATTTATAGACTCTTGAAAATTCAGTATGTTATTGCTATACATCTTGTGAGGTGAGGCATGCAATCAATCCATTTAAATTGGAATTAATAATCAGTTAATAACGGCTTAGACCCAGGAAAGTAGAAAAAAGTATAAATACATGCAGTGTACAATGGGGTCGTAAGAGAACTTACAGAAGAGAGGGGAAAATTTGAGCTACTTTCTCTATAGGTTATGACGATGATAAAGATGGTGCTTCTAGGAATAAATGTAATGTTTTAATATTACGAAATAATGTGTATGAAATTGCGGTCTATAGTTAAATAAGGTAATGACTAATAGCATAAATATAATAAATTTTTATGTGCAATCTGTTGTTGAAAACCTATGGTATCTTGGTCCAGAGGGAAAAAACTGTGCCTCTTTTATTATATATAAAATTATATTGGACACAATATGATTTAAAAAGTAAAAAATACAAAAAATATGACTCGTGCAGCACCACCGAGAATCAAAACCAAAACGTTTAGCTTACGATTTACTTTTTCCTTTGATGTTAATGACTGTACTATAAAGACATATTTAATGCAAGGCTAAGAATTAAAACGTGAACCAATATTTATTAAGTCACACTTTTGAACTGATTTTCCCTGGCTAAAACCCAAATATAAAGTTTTGTATGGGTTCGAATACGTTATATATGAAGTTTCATGTCTGTAGACCAAAAACTGACAAATGAGTTTGGTAGGCAAAATTTTCAGTATGCGAGCCTACTAGACCTTTTTCTCACAACTTGCCCTGAACTATGTTCAGTTTCTGTTCTGTCGCCTCTTGGATCTTCCGACCACTCTGTTGTATCAATTAAGATAAAAATGAAATGTAATAAGTCCCCAGACGTACCTCTTCATCGTACAGTATATCGATACACTAAGGCTGACTGGGATAGCTTCCGTACATTTATATCTGATCTACCTCTGCATTCCATGTTTAAAAAGGATGTGTCCTCTATAGTATTAGACCTAACTGAATGGTTAATTGTAGGTATTGACCATTTCATACCCTCTAAAAAGTTTCAGAAAAAACCTAACAGCCAGCCATGGTTCTCTCCAGAATGTGCTGCTGCCATTGCACACAGAAATCACTTTTTCCACTGCTTCAAACGTAATAGATGTATGGAAACTAAAGCCGTTTTCAGGACTGCCAGCAACCATTGTAAGAAAGTAATAAGGAACGCAAGAGTGTTGTATGCTCAATCTGTTAAGTCCAAAGTAGCTGAGCAGCGGCTTGGTTCCCACCAGTTTTGGCAAATAGCAAACAGAATCCTGAACAGAAGCGTGTGCTCCATCCCAACTATTATCAATGGACCTGAGGTAATCTCGTCAGCATCAGACAAAGCCAAACTCTTTGTCAAGAACTTTGCAGCTAATTCTACCCTTTGCGACCAAGACCGCCAACCCCCAATATTTCCTCCTGTATCAGAAAACACGCTATGTGATATACGTATATCTGTACGTGATGTTGCGAAGCTAATCAAAAACCTTGATTCGAGTAAAGCAACTGGCCCTGATGGTATTCCAATTATAGTACTCAAAAAACTTCAACCTGAATTAGCGCCCATACTTACAAAACTGTTTAAACGTTGTCTTAAGGAGAATAGTTTCCCATCTCCCTGGAAAATCTCATCAGTATGCCCTGTATTTAAGAATTCAGGTGATCGCTCATCCCCCTCTCAGTACAGGCCAATAAGTCTCCTGCGCGTCATGAGTAAGTTGCTAGAATCTGTGTTAAATACAGAAGTAATCAAACATCTCAACAAAAATAACCTTCTTAGTGACACTCAATATGGTTTCCGTTCTGCTAGATCTACAGCAGATGTCCTTACAGTTATATTGCATAGGATTAGCAAATCTCTCGACGGTGGCAATCTTTCTAGGGCAATTGCTCTTGACATATCTAAAGCCTTTGATAGGGTATGGCATAAAGGTTTACTTCATAAGATCGCTAGCTATGGTATAGCTGGAAAAGTCTTCTCAATTATTAAATCATTTCTTTCTGATAGGTTCATAAGAGTAGTAGTTGAGGGGCAAAAATCAGAAGCTCACAGTATTAATGCCGGTGTCCCTCAGGGATCCATCCTGGGCCCAACTCTTTTCCTGATCTACATTAATGATCTTCCAAATCATATCCTTACATCATTTGTAGACATTTATGCTGACGACACTACCATTTATGGTACCACATCTAAGACAGTAAACGACCAAGTTCTCTCCAATTCTCTCTCCTCTGATCTTGAGCACGTAGTACAATGGGGAAAGGAGTGGCTGGTTACTTTTAATGCATCTAAAACCAAGCTTCTCTCTTTACATCATCAACATTCTAATTCACATTTGTCATCAATTGAAATGAATGGCTCTCGTCTTCAGGAGGCCTCAAGTTTTGACAAGCTTCTGGGCTTGACCATTACTCCTGATCTTAAATGGAACACGTATATCAAATCTGTTGCCAAGGCCGCTGGAAAAATGGTGGGATCTTTCTATCGATCTAGTAGATATCTCACTGCTGATGCTATTCTCTACCTATATAAGAGCCAGGTACGTCCAAGGATGGAATACTGTTGCCACATCTGGGCAGGAGCTGCTAGAAAGGACTTGTCCTGCCTTGATAGAGTTCAAAATAGACTTTGTAGCCTCGTAGGAGATGTCCTTTTCTCCTCCTTGCAACCTCTATCTCACAGAAGAGATGTTGCGAGTTTGTCTCTGATGTATCGTTATTTTCATGGAAAGTGTTCAACTGAGCTTCAATCTATGGTCCCCCCTCGCCAAACTTTCACAAGAAACACTCGTCTAGCTGTAAACACTATCAATAATTTCCCCCACTCTTTATCTGTGCCTAAACCTAAACGTAGATTCCATGAACAAAGCTTCTTTCTTAGAACTGCACGCCTGTGGAATTGTCTTCCGTTTTCCTGCTTTCCGGCTGACTACAATATGGTTGTGTTCAAGTCTAAAGTAAATAAGTTCTTGATGAGCCGTTCCATATAAGTTATTAAATTTACCAAATTTTTCATTACTAATGATTACTATATTGACCAATTTCTACTGTACACTCTTAAACCCTTATCCTTGAGTGGCCTCTGGGCCTTGATAATGTGGTGATGCCTTTGTAAAAAAAAAAAAATATATATATATATATATATATATATATATATATATATATATATATATACGCATATATATGTAGCTCTAGATATATCTAAAGCTTTTGACAGGGTTGGCACGATGGTCTTCTCAGGGAAATCCGATTTACGGTATGACTGGGTGAATACTTAAATAAGAGAAGAATCCAGGTTGTCCACGATGGTCATACGTCTAAACAATATGATATAAATGCTAATGTTTATCATTCCTAATATTCATAAATGACTTCCCTGAAAATTGTTTCTGAGATGGGTAAATTTTCTTATGACACCACGCTCTATAACAGACACGAGGGGAAAACAAATGAACGCATACCTAAGGAAATGGCAGAAATATTAGAGGAAGACCTCCAGTCTGTAGTCGAATGGGGGTCAAAAATGAATGGTCACATTTAATGCTGCCAAGACTAAGTTTGTTTCCTTTAATAATTACGAGAAACTTTCTCAACCACCAATAGCTATGGCTAAAGATACATTACCTACGAGCACTTCTTTCAAACTCCTCAGCTTAACGTTCACAGGGAACATGAGCTGGAGCAGATACATTGAGAGCATTGCTAAGGCTGCTGCAAAGAAGATAAGCTCTCTCTACCGTGCTAGAAAGCTACTTATGCCTGAAAGTATCCTGTATCTCTACTAGGCCACCATTCGCCCATGTATGGAGTATTGTTGTCACATTTGGGCTGGTGTATCTGCTATTAGTCTCTCGCTCCTGGACAGGGTTCAAAAGAGAGTCGCCAACCTGATAGGTCCTGAACTGTCATCTAAGCTTCAAACTTTGTCCCATCGATGTAATGTTGCATCGCTCTGCCTTTTCTACAAGTATTTTAATGGTAAATGCTCCGACGAACTAAAAGCCCTTGCACCCCCTCGATGTAAATACCCCGGAAAAACCTGACAAGCAGCAAAATCCCACCCCTACACAGTAAAGATCCATAGATGTAAGAAAGCCTTCTACTCTAATAGTTTCTTCCTCAGAACTGCTAGACTTTGGGACTCCCTTCCGAGTTCCTGCTTCACCAACTGTACTGACATGCAGAAGTTCAAGTGTAATGTGAACGGACATCTCACTGCTCAACTCCCTACATAGTATCCCTGCAACTTATTTCTCTGATAGTAGACCCCTATATCAGAGTGTCCTTGTGCCTTCTTTGGAGTGAAAATGGAATTTTTTAAAAAGTATAAATCATGTAGAATATCTGCATGAATATAATTACACGTAATAGTTAACTCTAGATGATCATCCCATAAGAAAACAAACAAAAAAAACTAATAGGGAATTAATTAAAATAAATGTTTAAAAGAATATGTAAATTAGCTAGACCTTTTTTTACCATAGGAGTCACCACTTATCAAGGTCCGGAGGCCACTCGAGGACAAGGGTTCTTTTGCAAACTGTTATCCTAATCTCCATAATTGTTGTTGTTTCACTACGTTTCGGCCAACTTATCATTAGGCCTTCTTCAGATGATTGACTGAGACAGTTTCCAAGGATTCCAATAAAAAATAATATATAAAAAGATGTGAGTTGTAAAAAAGATGGTGTCCAATGCAGTTCAACTTTCGTAATCCGTTTAAATATAAAAATCGATCCGGTTCAATTTTTTTTTTTTTTTTTTTTTTTTACAAGTCATCACTTATCAAGTCCCGGAGGCCACTCGGGAATAAGGGTTATTGCAAGTACAGTAATCAATGGGATAATATCGTAGTAATCGCTAGTAATAGAGATCTGATAAAGTGTCTTACTTAAGTGGGCGGTTCAACAGGAATTTGTTTATGTTGGACTTGAAGACATCCAAGTTGTAGTCAGGTGGGAAACAGGCAGACGGAAAAGAGTTCCACTGGCGTGCACTTCTAAGAAAGAAGCTTTGTTCATGGAATCTACGTTTTGATTTAAGCACAGATAAAGAGTGGAGAAAATTACTGACAGTGGTTTCAGCTAGACAGGTGTTTTTCGTGAAAGATTGGTGAGGGAGTATCAAAGATTGGAACTTAGACGAGCACTTCCCATGGAAATAACGATAAATCACCGACAGCAGGATGACCGGCCTACCCTAACCATCTCCATCGTCCAAAGGATAAGTTACATTTTACGAACATTCATTCCTTGTCAATTCATACATACCTACAAACACTTTACGAACATTCATTCCTTGTCAATTCATACATACCTACTAACATTTGACGAACATTCATTCCTTGTCAATTCATACATACCTACAAAAATTTTACGAACATTCATCTCCTTTGTTAAATCACATTCCATCCTACGAACACTTCGCGTCTCCTAATACAAATTGTTGGTAGTAAATAAAATCGGTTCTCAACCTTCAATATTCGTCTGACACACACTTCCAACGTTGTTCATTTCATGTATTCTTGGTTGTGACCTCTGTGGCATCCTTTCCCACCCCCTAATCCTTTTTATAAATGCCGAGGCCATAAATCTAAGAACCTATTTGGTTCAGTTTTTTTACTTGTGTAATTCTTTTTTATGTTATTTTCATCGATTTTTTCATAAATTATTTTCAATGGCATATCTATTGCTTAATCAATAAGTTATTTGATATTTTTAGGGCGACTTTTTTAAGCCATCTGTTCCACAGCTTTCTGCATCAGTATTTGATCCAATCCTATCGATTACATGGCCAATCGAAAATCCGGAAGAAAATCTAATCATTTCAGACAAGGATAAAACAATAGAACCCTTGGGTTTGCCTGGAGTTCAATGCATTCCACACCGAAAAAGAATCCTGATTATTGGTTCCACTGGACAAGGTAGGATCAAAATTGTGTTTTTGTTTTTTTTCATTTTTGTTGCGAGAAGAGATATGGTTTGAATGAGAAAAGCAAAATCTATTTCAATAACAATCTCATCCTTCGGATCAAGATCACAGTGTAATATCTGTTCTGATGCTATGCTTCATCTTTTTTTGTCCTCGGTCAGTGGAGAAGAAATCCTTCAAGACTGAGACAATTTTAATTTTTGTTCCTATCTAGAGTGTCCATTTTTTTTTTGTGGAGCTGGATTTTCCCCACATCAAAAACCGGGGGACATGAGTTGGAACAGAGACAGTGAGTGCATTGCCAAGGCAAAGAAGGTGTGTTCTCTCTACCGTGCTAGAAAGTTACTTACGCCTGAAAGTATCCTATACCTTTACAAGGCCATCATTCGCCCATGTGTGGAGTATGGTTGTCATATTTGGGTTAGTGCATCTGGTACTAGTCTCTTCCTGTTACACAGGGTTCAAAAAAGAGTTGCCAACCTAATAGGTCCCACGCTATCAGCTAAGCTTCCACCTCTGACCCACTGATGAAATGTTGCATCCCTCTGCCTGTTTTACAAGTAGTTTATGGTAGTTTCTCCGATGAACTACAAACCCTTGTACCTCTTCGACATAAATACGTCTGACAAACCCGACAAGCAGCAAAATCCTACCCCTACACAGTAGAGATCCCCAGATGTAAGAAAGCCTTCTACACCAATAGTTTCTTTCCTAGGATTGCTAGACTTTGGAATTCCCTTCCAGGTCCCTGCTTTCTCAACTGTACTGACATGCAGAAGTTCAAGTGTAATGTGAACAGATATCTTGCTGCTCAACTCCCTACATAGTATCCCTGCAATTTATGTCCCAGATAGTAGCCTCCTACATCAAAGTGGCCCTGTGTCTTGTTTCGAGTGAAAATGTAATGAAAATAAAAACATTACTCTCTGAAGATACACCATTCCTTATATAAGTCACTGTGAGTTCGCCATACCGAGGGGATTTTATTTGGGCTATGAATACTATGTGGTTTTTAATATTTAATCAGGGTTTACTTGTAAGAAAAAGTATTTTCTTGTCAAGTTAGACACTTGAGGATTTAAAAAAATTTAGGCAGACGTACTACACAAGTGAGGCCCCCATTACCAAATAAGCACCGTCTACAATTTTCGATATGAGAGAAAACAGAGACAAGATTGAAATGAAAACTCGGTTTGACAAACCATCTTCATTCCTTGACAAGTAGGTTTTCTTTATTTTTGTTTATTTAGAAATTGTATACGTCGGATGATGAAACTTGAAAATTGCTTATTTTAAAAAAAAATCTAACTATAATCTTCCTTATTTTAGAAAATAAACAAAAAACGTAAGTAAAAATGGGACCATACACACACGCGTTTTTTGTTTACCGAAGGATCCCTGCAAGCGGGCCCTGTCGGTGGGGCATTAGAATACGCCGAATGCCCCCCTGCAGAGGGTAAAAGTCCCTCAATGGGGGTCCTGGATATGACCTTAAACTATATCCAGTGGTGAGGCCCCAGCTTGTGGGCTTTGGGGAGTGTGGAGCCACCCTTTAATTACCATTGCTCCCAGGTCAATATATTCTATTAAAAAAATTTTTCTTCAAAATTTTTGGATTCGGCATTAAATAACCCGAAAAGGGTTGATATGCCGTAAAACAAAAACAACCAACCAACCAACCCTGCAACCGCTGTGCTGTGTTCAAAACTGTAACCAGTGTCTATTTGGTAATGGGGGCCTCACTCGTGTACATCAGCCAATTAAATTATTTTAATAAAATGAAAAAAAAAAAGTTTAGTTTAAAAATATTTAAAAAAAAAAACAAACAAGTTTTGAATTCTTTTTTCGAGGAATTATGGTTTGAACATTAAAATTATGGTTTGAACATTAAAATTATGGTTTGAACATTAAAATTATGGTTTGAACATTATAATTATGGTTTGAACATTAAAATTGTTGCAGAGCCGGTCGTCCGGGAACAATCGGCCCAACAACTAACAAGGTAGATACGGGCAAAGAAGTTAACAGCAAAAAGGCAAAGAAGAATGACAGACACAGGTTGTTTGGTTAAAGACGAGGGTTCGCCTTTTATTTGCAAAGGAAGCGAAAAATCGTATGATCTGGATGCTGGTTGTCCGGAAGGTCGCACGTCACCGGAGACTAATGTCTGGAGATCTGGAACAGGTACTCTAGATGTAGCATGATTTAGGGTTGCTCACTGAGTCTGGATGATCAGCTAGCCGTCAGGGCAATCCAGAACGAACGGTGGACACAGAGAATGAGGTGGTCAATGTTTAGGAACGGACGACACTGAGAACATAGGGTCAGTGTTAAGGAATGGGTGACACTGAGAGCGTAAGGTTTAGTGTTAAGGAACGGATGGTCGGTAGGGAGCCAGGTGCAGGCGAGGTTGCAGACTGAAGGAGCAAGGCACAAGCAAGGTTGAAGGCCGGAGGAGCGAAGTGCAGGCGAGAGGAGCAAGATGCAATCTCGCAGGAAAGCTGCAGGAGGAGCTGGAGTCACTGAAGTGAGCTGGAGGCACCAAGGGCTGGAAAGGCTGCAGGAGTGAGCGGGAGGCGCTTGAGACTGGAAGTGAAGTTCACAGCTGGTGGGTCTCAGGAGGCAAGCAGTAGTAAAAAACCTCATTAGTCCTGATAAGGGCTGTTGAACTGCAGCTGAGACGGCTGCTACTGCTGCTGGGAATCCTTTGGCTGGTGGATAGCCTGCCGGCTGCGCTGCCTTGACTGGGCCAAAGCGGGCTGTATTCATTTAGGAGGAGTGATATTAGTGGTGTTGCTCCACGCAAGACGAACAAACGACTCTAATTAATCCCAGAACGAAATCTATGCAATCAAAAGTAGATTGGGAGTTTGTTGATTCCATTTAAATTAATTTCGTCTAAAAGTGAAAAGTCGATTGCTTGATATATTTGAATTCCGACATGTGTACAGGAGTCAAGGATGGAAAAAAAGGGAAGGTGAATGTGTTTGCTGAACCCGGATATTTTCATACTGCTGATGTTAGCCTATTGCGTCCTTCGTTTAAGGGAAGGGAAGGTGAAGAGAAATGGCGGGGATGAAGAACAAAGAAAAACAGAGAAAATTGGAGGCGGTAATTTTGAAACCGCAACAAAATTATGGTTTGAACATTGAAATTATGGTTTTGAACATGTAGAAAAAACACCTTTTTGTTTTGAAACAAAATCTGTAAAAATATGTTCACATAAATATTTTAAATAATTTTACGAAAATTTAAATTATAGTGTTTGGAGAAATAGATATAATTTTAAATATTTTTATTTATTTATTTTTGCTACAGTTGGTTCCAGATTTTTTAACATTTATAAGAACCACCCAGAATTTATTGCCATTGGTACAAGACATTCTTTAGACAAACCACTACGATTTCCATTTGATATGGAAACAGATGCACTGTAAGTTTTTTGGGGTTTTTTTTATTGTTGTTATTGTTGCCGTTTTATCAGTGTATGCCGGGATATTAAATAACACGCTTAAATAATGCACTCGCTAGATTTTTGTCTCTTCCTACTTTCAGCACTGAAATTGGTATTATTTGTTATTTATATATATAACGGACAGTTGTCTATGTATAGATGTGTTTCTATGTCCAGTTAAAATCAAAAACTACGAAACAGAGACCCACAAACTGTGTATTTTCTTGATCAGCACTGAATAATATGTAAAATGTAAAAAAAACTACTGATTCTCTAGGGGTCAACTAGTTTAGGTTTCATCAGGGGGTCGATTTTTCAGTGTTATTATGTACTGAATTGGAAAGAAAATGTTGATTCATTATGCGAGAAATCTTTATATAAAAGAGAGTTGTGTGTGTGTGTGTGTGTGTGTGTGTGTGTGTGTGTGTGTGTGTGTGTGTGTGTGTGTGTGTGTGTGTGTGTGTGTTCAGCTACAGAGGAATGGGCTGAGCGGATGAGGAGAAAGAGGGGTTTGGGGAGAGAAATATAGAGGGACAAATAGAGTGAGGTAGAGAGATAGAAGGTTTTAATAAAAAATAGATTGCACGTTTGCATTGGGCAACGCCGGGTATATCTGCTAGTTTATATAAAAAGAGCATTTGTCTGTTTGTCTGTCCAGCTAAAAGTCTCCAAAATAGAATATTATGATCAAAAACATTTATTCATATGAATTAAATATCTTTAGTAACAAAAGCCTTTGCGATGCTTGAATTTTTGAGATGAGGATTAATTGGATTCTTTGAACTACTGTTCCCGCTCAAGATGTAAACAATAGTCCAAAAAATCGAAAAAAAGTACAAATATTCAATCCTCATTTTTAAAAAATCAGAAACATATGAAATTGGTGAAAACACAAATTAATAAGAAAATGAAAAAATATTGAAAGACTATACCAAAAACTGGCAACAGTGATTAACCATCTCAATTGTTCCTATTGACAATGCCTCCCCACGGGACAGAGTTAGACATCAGGGTCGTTTTTTAAGGTGGAGAAAAGGAACAAAAAATTTAAATTGCCTCAGTCGTGAAGGATTTCTCCTCCACTGACAGAGAACAAGAAATTAAGTGTAGCATCTGAAGAACAGATACTACACTTTGAGGTATGTATTTGCTCCCCCACTGAGCAAATTAGGCACAAGGCCGATTTTTAAAGTGAGGAGTGAAGGGGAAATGGGGACCAACTCCCCGGGGAGTAGGGGAGCTGGATAGTGACAATTGGTATGAAGGGTTGCCCCTTCATTGACCAAGGTCTTATATGTGGGGTCGCCTCCACATATGGTCTTTGCTTGCAGTATCTGCTGGAACAGATGGTATTTATTTGCTCCCCCACCGAGCAAATTAGGCACAAGGCCGATTTTTAATGTGAGGACTGAAGGGGAAATGGGGAAAAACTCCCCGGGGAGTAGGGGAGCTGGATAGTGACAATTGGTATGAAGGGTTACCCCTACATTGACCAAGGTCTTATATGTGGGGTCGCCCCCACATATGGTCTTTGCTTGCAGTATCTGCTGGAACAGATGGTATTTATTTGCTCCCCCACCGAGCAAATTAGGCACAAGGCCGATTTTTAATGTGAGGAGTGAAGGGAGGGGGAAGGGAAAAAGGGGACCAGCTCCCGAGAGGTGGGAAATGGGAGCTGGTTAAAGGTCGGGCATGTGGGGTTGCCCCCACATCTGGTCTTTGCTAGTCATAGCTAGTCATAGCTTGCAGCATCTGCCGGAACAGATGGTATTTATTTGCTCCCCCACTGAGCAAATTAGGCACAAGGCCGTTTTTAATGTGAGGTAAAAACCAGCTCCCCTAAAAGGGGTCACTCTGGTTACCAAAAATAATAATTGTCCCAGTATAGAGGGCCTCCCCTCCATTGACCGGCACAAATCATCCCAAGTGCAGCATCTGCCGGAACAGATCCTACACTTTGATCTTGTCCCGAAGGCCGTTGTGAGCTTAAGTTAATGCCACCAGGTTTAATGCTGAAACTGCCAGTTAGTTCCAGGAGAATACAAAGGCTCACAAGACAATTAAGGCATAAGCTCGTCAGACATAGAATGCACAATATGGAAGAAACATCAATTACAGACCAAAATCTCAAATGGCCTCGCACACCTTCTGAAAAGTATATCACTGACTGATGACAAAACTTGCATCCAAGAATAATTGTATATGTGTCAATAACGCTGTACTAGATTGAACCAACTTGCTTGTGTTCAAGTTAAGTGCAGAGAGATCGAAAGGTTAAGATTGACAGGTTTCAAACTCATTGACTTCCATTGACAATATATTGCACCTGTTTGCTAGCAGGGGTCATGAGGCAAGTCAGTATATGTTGAGTGCGAGTTGTGTTAATAGGATGTTACCACCCCACACATACACCTTATAATAAATAGAGGACTCACATGCATTTCTAGTCAGTTAGGTAATCATAGTTGGACCGTCAGGAAGTTCTTTAGTCATATTAGAATCAGTCACTCAGAGCCAGAAAAATCTTGATTCAAGAGAAGAAAACAGAAAAATAAGAAAGAGATCGGAATCTATTCAGCGATGCAAAGGTTTCTTAGAGAACGAGGAAACATCTGGAATGTGCTAACAGGTGCATCTCATAGGATTAATGAATCTCTTGATAGAGGCTTCTTTTCTAGGGCAATTGCTCTTGACATATCAAAGGCCTTTGATAGTGTGTGACATAAAGGCCTACTTCACAAGATCTCCTGCTATGGTATAACTGAAAATGTCTTTTCAATTATTAAATCATTTCTCTGATAGGTTCATAAGAATAGTGGTTGATGGGCAGAAATCAGAAGCTCACAGTATTAATGCTAGAATCCCTCAGGGGTTCATTCTGGGGCCAACTCTCTTCCTGATCTACATCAATGATCTCCTAAATCGCATCCTAAGATCATTCATAGACATTTATACTGACGACACTATCATCTGTGGTAACACTTCAAAGGCTGTAAATGAGCAAGTTCTCTCTGATTCTCTCTCCACTGATCTTGAGCATGTGGTGCAATGGGGAAAGAGATGGCTGGTTACTTTTAATGCATCTAAAACCAAACTTCTATCTTTGCATCACAAACGCTCTGATCTCTGTCTGGCATCAATTGAATTGAATGACTCTCTTCACTTAATTATTATATCAATCAGTGAATCTATTTTGGCCTTAACTCATCAGAAGAAATAGCAACAATCAATCCGTTAAAAGAAAATAAAGTGTGATCTGACATGATTAAAAATCCGAAAATTGGAAGAGAAGCTGCAAATACCTTTAATATGTTTCCATTACGCCATAAACATATTAAAGGTATATGCAACTTCCACAACACAGTTAAGAGATGAGTTTGTCGATTTCAGAGTGGGGATAGAGATGTGAATGACAAAGTTTGCTCCAGATTTTTATGACCGAAGCATCAAAAGAGGAAGCTGGACAGAATACATTGAGAATGATGATGACTATGTAGAAAAAAATTCAATTCTGGATCACAAAAGGTTGCTCATTTTAATGGTACTGCTCCTGTCTTCGTAGCTCTCAAAACTTGTATTAAATTAAATAGTCTTTCATGTAAACGTAGTATTTCAAAGCTGCTTTCAGTTTTGTTTGCTTTAAACACAGAGATCCATTAAAAGTAAAATTGTTGCAGATATTGACGCTGTGAGACTCTTAAGAAGGAAAACCTTTTCATGGACGTGTGTCAGAAGCAGAGATGCGCCATTAAATTCCTCCATACAAAAAAAAATTGAATCGATCAACACTCACCGGCGCTTGTTGAACATTTATGAAGCCGATGCAGTTGATGTCAGCACAGTTAGGAGATGGGTTTGTTGATTTCAGAGTGGCGACAGAGATATAAGTGATAAAGCACGCTCCGGACTTTTACAACCGAGGCATCGTTTATCGATTGCAAAAGTGCATTCACAATGATGGTGGCTATGTAGAAAAATAAATTCTGCAGCACAACAACTTGCTAGTTTTAATGGTAATACTCCCGTTTTCATAGCTCTTCAACGTTTTAGTTTTTGAGTTAAAAAATAGGAGGCCTTACTTTTGGAATGACCCTCGTATCTTTCATTTTCTTTCGGCTAAATTATTAGAAACGATTAGCATAGAAGGCTTTCCAGCATATAGGTACCTTCACTTCATGCTATCCAAGTGGAATATGTTTTAGGGTTAGGGTTAGGGTTAAATACTTGTATGCAGTTAAATATTCTTGCATGTAAACATATTTCAAAGCTGCTTTCTTTTTTGTTTGTTTTAATCGCAGAGATCCATTAAAAGTAAAATTGTTGCTTGATGCATGCAATCCTCACGTTATTATCATTGCGGCTGCATTTGCCAATGCAAATCTTTGTCAATCTCAACCCGAGCAGGTAAGTAAAATATTCAATTCTTTCAGAACAAAGTGTAGTATCTGTTCTGATACTACACTTCACCTTTTCTGTCCTCGATCAATGGAAAAGAAATCCTTCTAGACTGAGGGAATTTTTATTTTTGTTCCTATCCAGAGTGCCCCTTTTTGGGAAGTCAAGTAAAGAGGAACAATAAGTTGTACTAGCTATCCAGATCCGGCGTCGCCCAGTACTCTTTTTACTTCCATTTTTTATTTAGCTAAATTATTAGTTTCTTTTATTTTTAGTGGGATATTTTTTTTTTTTTAATTTTAAAGGTGAATTTAATTTGTAAATGTAATCCTTACAGTTTCATTTTATTTTTAAACAATTGAAGCATGCATGGTCCCCCATAAGTGCACAGTGAACGAGGCAAAAAATGACTACGCTCAGCATTTGCCCCCCCCCCCAACAACCCTCCATTTAGCCCTAAAAGTTCCCAGGAGACGTTAAATCGGTGCAGTTTTAGGCCTTAACATATGTAAATTTGAGTTCTGCACCATGCAAAAAAAGAAATGACTAAGTCCATCACTTACCCTCACCCCCACCCCAATTTAGCCCCAAAAGTCCTCAAGGCCTTAACCTATTTAAATTTGAGTTCAGCACCATGCAAAACTGCTAAATAGACATACACAGAACATTTTGGACAAATATGGTAAAATAGTCCCTAAAATGGAGTGTTTTTATTAGTCCTAAAAGAGCCCCTGGGGCACACCCAAGAGTTATCGCGAAGTATAGGCAAACAAAATTATATAGAAATCAGTTAGTTACAATTTTTCAGAAAGTTTTATAAAAATCCAAGGCATAATTTTTTTTTTAAGAAGCACAAAAGTGTCAATTTTAACCCAAAAGGCGCCCCTGGGACAGGGATCAACCAGAGTTTTCCCGGAAAATCCATTCTGTTACCTTTTTACTGATATCATGTTTAATGTTTGTGCAAAATTTTTAAAAATTCCAAGGCGTAGTTATTGAGAGGAGTTTGGACAGACGAACGGACGAATGGACAAGGGTGAATTTACAGGTCCACCCTCCTTTTGTCGGGGGGGGGGGGGGACCAATTATTAATTGAACTAAAATGTTTGGAAGCTATAAATAATTTTATTATGCTAATGTTCATTGAATCTGTAGGCATAAAATCATTGGATGTAAATAACTTTCAAAACTCGTCTGTGGAACACAATACCGTGGAGCTGCTTCCCAGCTGACTATTACATGGTCGGATTTAACTCATTCAACATCCATCATCACCGATCATGCTAGGTCTCACCTGACACCCATTAACTCTAATCCTCCAGATCTTGATAAGCGGTGACTCCATAGTATATATATATTTTTTAAAGCCTAACTTGATTGACTTACTGACAAAGAAACTGAAATGAATTCTGGTGGATTTAATTTTGTAATAATTTCTTTTAAATAGAGCTGTTCGTATTTTGTTTTATTTTACACTATTGCATATTTTTATTGAATCAAGTAAAAATAAATTGTTTGAAAATTTTCTTTAAATTATACTCAAACTAAATAATTGAAAAATGCATAACATATAAAGTTATAATTCAGAAATAGTCTTTTTTTTACTGATTTTCACTTCAAACAAGATATATTGCCACTTGAAAAGTGACGGGCTACTATTTAGGATTGTGTCTAACAGGGAAATGTGGGGAGTTGAGCAGTGAGGTGTCTGTTCACATTTCATTTAAACTTCTGCAACAATCAGGGAAGCAGAAAACAGGGAGAGAATTCCAAATTTTTAGCAGTCCAAAGGAAGAAACTGTTACAGTAAAAGGCTTTCCATCATTTAGGGATCTCAACAATGAAGGGGTGGGATTTTGCAGCTTGCCAGGTTAGTCAGGAATATATTACATTATTATTCATCAGAACGCATTCCATTAAAGTATTTGGATGTGGCATTGCGGCGATGGGATGAAGGGTTAATAAGTGTTAGTTGCTCAGTGCAAATAAAAACTTCCATATTGGGATTTTTACTAGACTGTACATTATGGGAAAAACAACCCACTCTTTCTACGAATTATGTGATGACTGTTAAGAGGCATAATGTATGCAGGTGTTATTTTGGGATAATTCTTCTAGACTAGTTGCTCTACCAAGACTTGAAAGTCTTGTCTATCCTACTATTTCACGCTGACAGTGTTGGTAATTGCCGCACCATCACCACCACTTCTAACCATTATTATTATTTATAAATTTTAATTTATTTTCTAAAATATTTTTTCCTCTAACACGTTCTCACTGTTCTAGTCCTTAGCACTCATATTCTTACTTCGTTTCTTCTATTTCAGTTTTCTAGACTAGTTGCTCTACCAAGACTTGATAGTCTAGTCTATCCTACTATTTTGCTCATCCAGTCCTTAAATATCTTTGTTTTCTTTTTGTTTACCCAGGCAAACAAAATCAATTGTGAAGCGGTATTACACATTGCAAAACTTGGAAACGAACGCAAAATAAAAGTGGTTGCCTTCTCCAGTGATTACGTGTTTAATTCTTCGATTCCAGAGAATTTCCAAGAAGGCATCAATATAATTGGTAAGTATTCGAAAGAAGGAAAGTATAGAAAATGAATATTTATTCACGATGATAACTGAAAAAACTTTACTGTCAATGTTGACTGTCCTTGGTGGAGGATCTTTTGACAGGATCCAAAAATTGGTCGTCAGCATTGTCGCTGCAGATTGCCATTTTGCCTAATTGAAAGGGTGTGGCAAAGCTCCAAACTCCTCTTCACTGAAAAGAAACTTTTTTCTCTCCCTGCTGAACAGTGTGCAAACGAGACCACTGACTGGTTCAAAACTGCAATCGAAGCGCATGTTCCCATGCGGAAATTTTATAGTAAGCCCCACTCTCTCCAATGGTTTACGTCGACTTGCACAACTGCCATTGCTCAAAAGCAGCATGCATACCGTAGGTTTAACCGACATAAGTCCAGTTCAAACAGACTGAATTATATAGAAGCTAGAAATAACGTTAAGAAAGAAATAGCGACAGCTAAGAGAAAATTTACGGAAACCATTAAAAAGCGCATCGAAGCACAAAAACTAGGAACTCGAGACTTCTGGAAAATCTACAACAGTGTAGTAAATAATGGGCAATCAACAATTCCCCCACTAACCAACAATCACGAGGTTGTCTCCTCAGCAACCGACAAGGCTAACATGCTTGCCAGTCGGTTTGCCTCCAACTCCACACTGGACCCTTCCAACCACCCCCTACCTGACTTTCCTATGCGGACAGACGCCACACTAGACGATCTGAAAATCACCCCTGCTCAGGTGCATGCTATCATAAAAAAACCTTGACACTTCAAAAGCATGTGGACCCGATCTCATCCCAGCTGTGCTATTAAAAAAGGGCTCAGCCGAAGTAGCTCCAGTTCTCTCCAAACTCTACAACAAATGCCTTAATGAAGCTTGCTTTCCGGGCTGTTGGAAAACTGCTTCTGTTGTACCAGTATTCAAGAATTCTGGCGAAAGGACTGACCCATCAAATTATCACCCCATTAGCCTCCTCCCACTTTTTGCCAAAATATTTGAGACCTTAATTAACCATGCTCTAGTCCATCACCTTACAGATGTTAAACTTCTGACTGACAAACAATATGGATTTAGACAATCCCATTCCACAGCAGTCATCCTAACTGTAATCTCTGGATGTATATACCATTCACTGGACAAAGCGGGGGAGGGCAGAGCAGTAGCTCTAGATATATCTAAGGCTTTTGACAGGGTATGGCATGAGGGTCTCCTCAGGAAAATTAGATCATACGGTATCACTGGTAGAATACTTAACATAATTAAATCCTTCTTACATAAGAGAAAAATCCAGGTTGTCCTCGACGGTCGTACATCTAACCAATATGATATAAATGCGGGAGTGCCCCAGGGTTCTATCCTTGGACCTCTATTGTTTCTGATATTCATAAATGACCTCCCCAACAAAATTGCCTCTGAGATGGGTATATATGCTGATGACACTACACTCTATGGCAGGCACGACAGGAAGACGAATGTACACATTTCTAAAGAAATGGCAGAAACACTAGAGGAAGACCTCCAATCTGTGGTGGAATGGGGACAAAAGTGGTTGGTCGCATTCAATGCTGCCAAGACTAAACTAGTTTCATTCAATAATTACAAGAAACCCTCTCTACCACCTATAGCAATGGCCAACGACTCTTTATCTGAGAGTACATCTTTCAAACTCCTTGGCCTAACGTTCACAGGAAACATGAGTTAGAACAATTACATTGAAGGCATTGCCAGGACCGCTGCAAGAAAGGTGGGCTCTCTCTACCGTGCTAGACAACTACTAACACCCGAAAGTATCTTGTACCTCTATAAGGCCACCATTCGCCCATGTATGGAGCATTGCTGTCACATCTGGGCTGGTGCATCTGCTACTAGTCTCTCGCTCCTTGACAAGGTTCAAAAGAGAGTCGCAAACCTGATGGGCCCTGAACTGGTATCTAAGCTTCAGCCTCTGTCCCATCGACGAAATATTGCATCCCTCTGCCTTTTTTACAAGTATTTTAGTGGTGAATGCTCTGACGAACTGCAATCACTTGTGCCCCCACGACGTAAACACCCTCGACAAACCCGACAGGCAACTAAATCCCACCCCCACACTTTAGAGATCCCTAGATGTAAAAGATCTTTCTATTCCAGTAGTTTCTTCTCCAGAACCGCTAGACTTTGGAATTCCATTCCGGGTCCCTGCTTCCCCAACAGTACTGACGTGCAGAAGTTCAAGTGTAACGTGAACCGACATCTTGCTGCCCAAATCCCTACATAGTATCCCAGTAGTTGTTGCCCCTGATAGTAGCCCCCTACACGAAAGTGGCAATTTGCCTTGTTTGGGGTGAAAATGTAATAAAAAAAAAGAAGAAAATAAAAAAATATGCTTTGTAAGGGATGAACATGAGTAAATAAAAAATAAAAAATAAAAAAAATAAAAAAATAAAGAATAAAAAAATAAAAAATAAAAAAATAAAAAATAAAAAATAAAAAATAAAAAAATAAAAAATAAAAAAATAAAAAATAAAAAATAAAAAAATAAAAAAATAAAAAAATAAAAAATAAAAAAATAAAAAAATAAGTTATCAGTTTGAAGAGGAAGCAGAGGCGGAGTGTTATACCACATTTGGTATTCCAAAACTCAAGATATTTTTTTTTATTAAATTGCAGAAAAAGATATTGGACTAAGAGAAGAAGCACCAACAAATCCTCCAAACGTCTATGGCGTATGCAAACTTAATGCTGAGAAAGCACTTTTACGTGAGGTTCCGACATCACTCATCATCCGAACTTCAGTATGTATTTTTACCAATCACGGGATTCCATTTCTTATTTCAATACTAAACTGGGTTCCCGGCGTTGCCCGGGTGTTTTGAGGTGTGTGTTGAGCAAAAAAAAAAAAAAGTTGTAGTAGGCAGGCAGGTTTGAACCCGTGACACAAAGGCGGAAAAGAAAGTGAAGGTGTGTGTGTAAAGGTTTTGATTGAGCAAAAAAAAAAAAAGAAAAAGGAAAATTGCGAGTGTAAAAAAAAAAAAACACACCAGAGGAAAAAGAGGTGAAAGAAAACCCGATGTGCCTACCGTGGTTGTGACGTCACGGCCAGTCGAAATAACGCCTTTTATGCAACGTCGATGGTTGAATGACTTGCAAAAAATGCCAGCGAAAAGATCGACCCTCCCTGTAGAAAACTGCCCAGTTGAGGGTGAAGGAATTAATGATTTTGGTCAATTTTTTATATTTGTCGTCCGAAGGGTCGAACTTCAAAATGATAAGTGAAAATCCGTCGCCTCTGTCGAAAGTTTTAGGTAAACATGCATAAATACATACATACATACATACATGCATACATACATACATACATACATACATTTAAACAGACAAGTAAGATTTATATTATAGATGAAATCTCAATTACGTTTTCCTACCGTGTTTATTGTCTACCTGTTGCCTCTACCCGGCGTTTATTTTTTACCTACATTAATTGACATGTTACTGAAATGTTAAGAAAATATGCATATGTTTGTAAAAACAGAATTATCTCCCTTCAAAAAAAAAAAGCAAAAAGATAACCAAACGCAGCGAAATAATTTTGTATTTGTCAGCTCTCTCCATCATTCAACACCAGAGAGCAACTGCAGCGCCACAAAAATTCAAGGCTTCCAATTTTTTTTTTTTTTTTTTTTCCTCAATCCGACCAAAACTCCACAGGAAACAAACATCGTTAACAGGACGAATTTTTCAGATAAGTTCCGCAAAACGCGACTTTTTTTGCAAGGAAATATTCTTTCTTCCTTCTCTTTCTTTTCAATACAAGAATTTTCATTTGTGTTCCTTTCTTTTTGTTGATGTCAAATTATTTTGTTACCATCTTTTGTTGGGAAAAACCCAACAAAACTTCAAATCAGCTACAGAGCCAACCAGTTAGCATAAAAAGCGGTATTTCTTACCCTGAAATATTAATATAACGCATCCAATACTGAGGCACATCTAAAAATGCTATATTTATTACATTTATTTAAAATATTTTTTTCTTTTTATTAAAGAGAATATACGGACCGGAAGAAATCAGGAAAAACTTTGCTAACCAAGTTGTAAGGAATCTTTCAACAGGTCAAGAGATGAAACTCCTTTCAGATGAAGTAAGTTGAATTTTATTGCTTTTTTTTTTTTTGTCTCTCATATTTCCATTGGCATTCATATTTTCTTAATCAGCTTTCAACGTATATTACATCTTGGCACATTTGATAATTATTTTATGTTTTGGGGGGCTTTTTTTTTTTTTTGCATTTGTTGCCCGGTGCAGGCTTTAGTCAAAATGATTTTTCGTTATAGACGGCCTACGTATTAAACGCGATGTCAGATTCATAATTTGTATTTAACTGATCTTTTGGTACATTTGATAATTATTTTGTGGTTGCTTGCCTTTGTCGTCACGTTAACATAAACTATTTTTGATCAATGAAAATTATTTTATGCCCCAAAAAGTAACAATTCTGTGTCAAATTAATGAAACTTACTTGGTAAATTGAACTCAAAGTTCTTCAGAGAGAGGCAGATGATACCTGCGATGTACTTTGACTCCCAGCATCAACAACGCTCATCCTGGAAACAGCTAATGAAGTTCCTCAAACTGAAATTAAAAGAGGATGGTATCTCTATCCAGCTATGATCTGATTTTCCATGAACGTTTCGTCGCTTCTACGAGAAATTTGCCCGCCCATCTTCCAGATCCAGTGACCGACTTTTTTGATCCATTCACTATGCCATCCAAAACAGACTACTCTCGATATCATCACGTTTCTCGAAAGACCCTGTGACGTTGCAAGCAACACATCACACCATGTCAACATGTGCTCAAACCATCTGAGTTTTTATAAATCTCTAAATATTTAAATATAGGGTTGTATTTTTTCTCTGATTATCGTAAAAACACACACGTTAAATGTGCAAATATTTTGCTGAACGTAAAATATACTTATGGGGAACGATCTATCGATTTTAGGTTCACTGAAAATTTAAAATCAATAAATATTTATTATTTTATCATTATTACCAGCAATGAAAGATGTAGCTTTAAACAAAATAAAAAAAAATACAATTAAAAGAATCGTTTTGGCATTGGAAAATCGGTAAAAAAAATTTCCGATACCGATTTGGATACCTTCAAATATTCCGATTTTTCCGATTCCTGATTTCGATTCCAATTAATTGTCCCAACACTACTCATAAGGTTTGGCCTTTGGGACAAGATCAAAGTGTAGTATCTGTTCTTCAGATGCTGCACTTCAATTTCTTGTTCTCTGTCAGTGGAGGAGAAGTCCTTCACGACTGAGACAATTTTTATTTTTGTTCCTTTTCTCCACGTTAAAAAACAACCCTGGTGTCTAACTCTGTCCCGTGGGGAGGCATTGTAAATAGGAACACTACTCATAAGGTAAAGAAACAACTTACAGTTACACTCGCTACAGAACAATTTGAACTTAATAATTTCTAATCTAAAACAATGAGCCGCGATTCTCAATTCTCAATATTACACTGACCACAACTATTGGTCTCCTTTTGGCCAAGATCAAAGTGTAGTATCTGTTCTTCAGATGCTGCACTTCCATTTCTTGTTCTCTTTCGGTGGAGGAACTGTCCTTCACGACTGAGACAATTTTTATTTTTGTACCTTTTCTCCACGTTAAAAAACGACCCTGGTGTCTAACTCTGTCCCGTGGGGAGGCATTGTAAATAGGTACATTACATATGCAACAATATAAAAAATGTAAATGCCCTTTATTTCTTTATTTTTTTTTTATATTTTTATTTTTATTTATTTATTTTTTTTTTTTTTTCAATTTTTAAATCTTTTCTTTTTTATTCATTTATTTTTATTTTTTATTTAAAATTTTTTTAAATTTTTTTATTTATTTCATTTTTGTTTTTGTAGGTATCCTGTCCAACCTACAACATTGATCTTTGTGAGGCAGTGATGTTACTCATCAAGAAAGAATGTTCTGGAATCTATCACATCGTTGGACCGGAAGCCATGAGCAAGTACAAATGGGGTTTGAAAATTGTAAGTAAAAAATGCTCCTCGAGAAAAAATTTTTTTATCTGAATAAATTTTTTGTTAAGTCGGTGTTAGTAATGGACAAAAAACATGAACAACAGTGATTTTTATTTTTTTTAATAAGAAATCAGGAAAACATCAGTTAATATTTTATTTTGCATTAAATCAGATACGAATATAGAGGGTGGCAGTGATCAGAATAGCAGCACCATAGGGGAGGGGAGAAAATACCACTCAGAGGAAATAAAGCATCAGAAACCCTTGTAGCGAAGTGACGATTATTTTGTATAACTTTCTAGGGCAATTGCTCTTGACATATCTAAGGCCTTTGATAGGGTATGGCATAAAGGTTTACTTCACAAGATCTCTAGCTATGGTATTGCTGGAAATGTCTTCTCAATTATTAAATCATTTCTTTCTGATAGGTTCATAAGAGTAGTAGTTGAGAGGCAAAAATCAGAAGCTCACAGTATCAATGCTGGAGTCTTTCAGGGTTCCATCCTGGGCCCAACTCTTTTCCTGATCTACATTAATGATCTTCCAAATCACATCCGTACATCATTCGTAGACATTTATGCTGATGACACTACCATTTATTGTAGCACATCTCAGACAGTAAACGACCAAGTTCTCTCCGATTCTCTCTCCTCTGATCTTGAGCACGTGGTACAATGGGGAAAGGAGTGGCTGGTTACTTTTAATGCATCTAAAACCAAGCTTCTCTCTTTACATCATCAACATTCTGATCCACATCTGGCATCAATTGAAATGAATGGCTCTCGTCTTCAGGAGGCATCAAGTTTTGACAAGCTTCTGGGCTTTACCTTTACTCCTGATCTTAAATGGAACACGTACATCAAATCTATTGCCAAGGCCGCTGGAAAAATGGTGGAATCTTTCTATCGATCTAGTAGATATCTCACTGCTGATGCAATTCTCTATCTATATAAGAGCCAGGTATGTCCAAGGATGGACTACTGTTGCCACATCTGGGCAGGAGCTGCTAGAAAGGACTTATCCTGCCTTGATAGAGTTCAAAATAGACTTTGTAGCCTCGTAGGAGATGTCCTTTTCTCTTGCCTGCAACCTCTATCTCACAGAAGAGATGTTGTGAGTTTGTCTCTGGTGTATCGTTATTTTTATGGAAAGTGTTCAACTGAGCTTCAGTCTATGGTCCCCCCTCGCCAAACTTTCACAAGAAACACTCGTCTAGCTGAAAACACTATCAATAATTCCCCCCACTCTTTATCTGTGCCTAAACCTAAACATAGATTCCATGAACAAAGCTTCTTTCTTAGAACTGCACGCCTGTGGAATTGTCTTCTGTTTTCCTGCTTTCTGGCTGACTACAATATGGTTGTCTTCAAGTCTAACGTAAACAAGTTCTTGATGAGCCGTTCCATATAGGTTAACAAATTTACCGAATTTCCATTATTAATGATTACTATATTGTCCAATTGACTACTGTACACTCTTTAACCCTTATCCTCGAGTGGCCTCTTGGCCTTGATAATGTGTTGATTCCAGTGTAAAAAAAAAAATAAAAATAAAAAATAAATAAAAATAATGATTCGCCGAATCGTTATACAAAATAATTGTCATTTTTCATAAAGGGAAATAATTCAGTCGGAATTGATTCTACCAAGAGACAAGAGAAGATTTTTCACTGTCTTTTCATGCAAAGCTTAAAGGGCGCAATCACAGCGTTGTGATTCGTCAGGATGACGCTGTATGTTTATGGATAGTATATTTTTTCTTTCTGCATATGTAGACAGTGAACAGAATAGAGGCTGGAAATCAGGGTTATAAAATCTATGGGTGCCAAAATTAAATTAGTTCTTTCAGTAAACTGGCACCAGTACGGACTCCATTGTAATGATGTAAAATTTATTTCCACGGAAAACACGCACACGTTGGAATTCACTGCCAGAGAGCTGGGTATCTTACCGCACCTTGACACACTGGAAGCTACCACGCAAGTAAAAAGATGTGTAATTCTTTCATCCTTGATTTTTTTCTCCCCCTTATCTTAAATCAATCTCTATACGTGATTCTCTCCATAAAATGTCTCTAAAATAATAAGGATTACAACACAACCGCCTACGAATTTATTTGAAACCTCTTTCTTTCATTCGGAACCATCTTCATGCATGGCCTTAATATTTCTGAACTCTCTTCTCATAAAAATAATGGACTTTTAGTTTTACCTTCTCGAGCATTAATCTTTTAATTTCATGGCCAAGTAAGAAAAATAACGGAATTGCCCTATCTCTGAAAAAATGCTACCGAGTAAATAAAAGTTATTAATTTTTATATAAATATTGTGTTCGAGTTGATTGCTAGTTGTTGTTGCTTTTTTTCTTTATTTTCATTCTAAAGGAGGAATAATCGACCTTTACCAATTGGTCACTTTTCCTTTATGCCCTCAATCTTTTCCAGTCGTTAAACGTGTCCCATGATGAAGCACATTTGATCCGCATTAAGTATGGCGGAAGTGCCCAGCAATACAAGAACACAACAATGAGTATCACGGTTAACTCTGAACAGGTTGAGTACTCATTATTATGTACTCACTAGGAGTTCTCACACAAGTCATCATTACTGATTTTTCACTGATAATAACCAGTGATATTCCTTGGAATCTGGGTGACAACAAGTGTTCCCAGATTTCTAGTACTCTCTGTATACCTGTTTCGATAACCATTGCAAATGACTTGGCGTTATCGCAACAGCTGCTTGCCATTGATTTATTGCTAGTAACAACCATTGATCTTCGGTGGGATTTGGGTGGTGGCAATAAGTCCACCTGAGGTCACAAGAAATTTTCCAGTGAATGGCTGCTAAATGTTCTCTCTCCTCCATCTTTTATTATTATTACTAGCAAATGTACCCGGCATTGCCTAGTATTAAACGTAACGTTAAATTCCTTTAAAAAATGAAGTTAAAAAAACCGAAAGAAACTGAGACATGTGCATGCGAGTATAATGGTTTTTTTTCTAAACAGTTCACTTCTTGTAAATTAAAAAAAAATGCTCGAGCTGAGATCGAAACCAAAACCTAAAGACAGTAAGTTAAGTACGATAACCATTAGACCAGCTTGACACAATCTTAAAGTGTTCTTTAAACCTACTTAATATAAAGAAGCTGTCATGTTTCACAGCAGCGCATGAGCATTCATAAAACAGCTGATAAGCATATAAAAATCTGATGAATCTAAAAGACCAAATTTTCAATTTTGACCCCTTCCAGATGAAAATAGATTAAAAAGTTTTCCACGTGTCTGAATACCCTATATACCAAATTTCAAGTCTGTAGATTAGAAATTCATTGAGTATATGTTGAGAAGTGGCTTCACACACACACACACACACACACACACACACACACACACACACACACATTCTCACTTTTATTTATATATAGATAGATAGATTACTATTTTTTTTTTTTTTTTTTTTTTTGATATTTCAGACTGATTACTTCAAGTTAGATTCTAAATTATTGCTCTCCAAAAGTGCTGAGGAGTTAAAATTATCGACACCCAGAGGGAAATTTTCTGCTCTTTCTACTCATAAGTTCAGGTAAGTTATTCAATTTTTTGTTTTCACCCGTGTACAATCTTGCAAAAATATAATTTACATCTGTTTTTTGTTTGTTTCACCATAAATGATACACCACCTGGAGCTCCATTGTCCCTTTATAAGAAAAGGCACCTCATACCATTACGGACCCTCCACCTCTATGATGTGTGGAAAAAATTTTCAACGGGCATGTTTTTGTCATGCCAATATTGCTTGAAGTGATCAGGACCATCTAAATTGAATTTTTTATCATCAGAAAACAGGATTTTCTTCCACTATTCAACGTCCCAGGTTTGGTATTTACGACCAAATCTTAAGCAGTTCACTTTGTGACGTGGAAGCAATTGAGGAATTTGTTTATGCTTTTTATTTACCATGCCTTTTTGTTGTAAGTGTCGTCTGATGGTTATTGGACTGCAATCAACATCTGTAACCGCCTTAATTTGACTAGAAGAAAGTCCTCTGTAATTCATAACAACCTGTCTGATTCTCCTACTCAATGCAGGAGAAATTTTTTTTTTTTTTGGGGGGGGGGCTACCAAAGGATTTAGCTTTTCCATAATTCTTAGTGTTCTTTAGAAAGTTGCAAATAACAGTTTTACTGCGATTTACCTTAGCTGCTATCGTTCACTGTGACAAACCCTGCTTATGGAATCCTAGAATTTGAGAGTGCTCAACTTCAGTTAGTTTTCTTGCATTAGGCAGAGTGATCGCTAATCTCTAACTGAACTAAAAACATTAGAATTACCATAAATCTAACAATTTATACCATTGGTCTTATAATTTTGATTATATGTAAAAAAAAGCCTAATTTAATAAAAATGCAAATTTTTAAATAAAATCTTTGGAATGTAGTTTTTTGTTTCCATAACCTTTTAGATTTTAGTATTGGTAACCTTAAGTCGGAAGAGTTTCAAATCTATCCTTAAAATAAATGTTTCTTTTTAAAGATTTTTAAGTGGTCTTAAATTTTTGATCACCAGTGTATATAAATATGTATGAATAAAAAATCAATACGAAAAATATACGAATGTTTATATCCTTTCTGTATTTATTTCCTATGTGTTGACGTGTAGGAATACAAAAAGTCTCTTGCAAAAAACGAAAACGTTTTTTTCAAAAGCACATAATTTCCGACCAATCCTTCGGTCTTCTTCAATGTTCTTGAGGTAATTGCTTGTCTAGCCGCACTGATGAGCTGTGAAACAGCGAAACAGTACTGTATATGGATGACTATAATGCTCTCTATCTTGGGTTGAGCATATTGGGAAGTGATATACAAATTACCATTAGCGTATTAAGCGATGTTCTTTGTGTAAACAAATTGAGCTTAGGTATTTGGACAATGTCAAAACATTGTTAATTCACTGCCCGCATAGCAGCAGCCGAATAGTACAACGGTTAGAAGATCCGACTGTTGTTTGGGCAATCGGGTTCCAATCCTGGCTCGATGTAGATGCTTGTCTAGCCGCACTGATGAGCTGTGAAACAGCAAAACAGTTATGTATGTGGATGACTCCAAATTAATAAATAAATTTAATTAAATAATTATTTTTTATGATCGTGAGTTTATTCCGTACTAATTTTTTTTTTTTTAACTTTCAGAACTGAATTTCCTAATTTCAAGTTTCGAACTGTGGAGGAATCTCTTCAACATTGGCAAGATTCAAAGGAATATTTTCCATTGGGGAATTGTTGAAAGAAGCCCTCTCAGAGAACAGTAATTTACATTGTGTATAGGTATTCAGAGTGAGTGTGAAAAGTGAACTGACAACCAGACAAACAATTTTCACCTTTTATATATAGAGAGATTGTCCAGCCGTAAAATAGACGTAAATATATTTTAATTTATGCAGATTTCCTATTTATTATTATAGAGTCAATACTCTAACTGATTATTATATTGTACCTAATATATAGTAGTGATTTCAAAAGTAAAAACAATAGGACTTGGGTGCCATCAGCTAGAATCGAAAGCAAAACATATAGCTATCCAGCCTTAATAGTTACTGTTATGTATTAGACCTTGTTTTATTCATCACATACGTTTAATATGCAAATAAAAATTTTACTAAATTATAATTTGCCTTTTTAAACCAGTAAGATTTATTAAACTTATAAAATTTTATTGTTTTATTTTTTTTTATTTCCGTGCGAGAATTTTCATCTCAATTGGTTTATTTTATTTTTTGTAGTTTTACTTACTAATCTTTTCTTTTTTTTTTTTTACAATTTTTTGGCATTGAATTGGGTTTTTTAGAATTTTCTCAAAACAATAAAATATTTACATCTGTTGCTGCTGCTGCTGTTGTTGTTGTTTTTTGTTTTTTTTTCAAATATTTTTATTTAAACAACGATTTACAAATATTAAATTAAAAAAAAAAACTTGATGGATTAAATGAAATTGATGTCGACCCATTTATCGCATTCTGTTTTTTTGTGTGTGTTTTTTTTTTGTTTTTGTTTTTTTTAAACAGGAATCACCACTTATCAAGGGCTGGAGGCCACTCGAGGATAAAGTTTAATGGATATACATTAGTCAATGTGATTATAGCATAGTAAACATAAGTAGTGGATTACTTTGGTGGGCGGTTCATCAAGAAATTGTTTACATTGGACTTGAAGACAATCAGATTGTAGTCAGCTGGAAAGCAGGCAATCGGAAAAGAGTTCCACAGGCGTGCAATTCGAAGAAAGAAGCTTTGTTCATGGAATTTACGTTTAGGTTTAAGCACAGATTAAGAGTGTGGGAAATTATTGATAGTGGTTTTGGCTAGAAGAGTGTTTTTCGTGAAAGTTTGGTGAGGGGAGGACCATAGATTGAAGCTCAGCTGAGCATTTTCCATAAAAATAACGATAAAGCAGAGACAGGCTCGCAACATCTCTTCTGTGGGAAAGAGGTTGCAGGGAAGAGAAAAGGGCATCCCCCACTAAGCTACGAAAGTAACTAGCTTAAAACTATAATGATCCTTCCTTGGTGTTGCAAAGAAACTTGTTGATCTCTCTCTCTCTCTCTCTCTCTCTCTCTCTCTATCTATCTATCTATCTATCTATCTATCTATCTTGTGTGCACGTTCTCTGAACTGCATTTCAAATATAATTGCTAGCGAATTGCAATCTCAAATTAAAAAGACAGATGTCCAAAGTAATATAGGCAAAGAAATTCTCTGACATTCAGGATTGAGTCTTTCTGCTTCTGTGATATGATATCAATATTTCTTTCATTTTTTTTTTTTACAAAGAAGTCAACATTTATCAAGGCCTGGAAGCCACTCGGGGATAAGGGTTAATAAGTGTACAGTGGTCAAAGGGAACATGTCGTATATGGCCCTGAGGTTTATTTGGTTGGTTTATAGATGGAGAAGGGGTGAAGGAAATGAGGCCATAGAGGTCAACAAAGAATACATTTAATTGACAACGTTTGAAGTATGTAGAATCTGACTCCATGCAATTAAGGACAGACGAATATTGAAGGTTGAGAACCGGTTTTATTTATTAATGACAGTTTTAATTAGAAGGGATAAAGTGTTCGTAGGATGTTTGTAGGTGTGTATGCATTGATAAGGAAAGAACTTTTGTAGGCTTGTATAATTTAACAAAGAATGAATGTTCATAAGCGTACTTATCTTTTCGGACGATGGGGGTGGTAAGTGGGTGGCCGGTCGTGCTACTGTCGGTGATATGTGTCCTGGCTTTTAACTTGAGAGCGGCGACTTCTTTCCTCAACAGCTAGCAGCACGGCGTCTTCGCCTCCTATGTTTTTCTCCTTTTTTTTCTTTTCTTTTTGGTTTGTGTGAATTAGGCATTGGTTAAAATTGAAGGCGTTTTGGCCCATAACATGAGAGCGTAGTCGGCTTCAGTTCACTAGTGCCTTATTTCTTTTTCTTCTTCATCTCTTTAGGTCGGGTGGGAGAATCCGTCCGTGCGTTCACTGACGCAGCAGGGCGAATCTTCTCTCTCTCCTTTTTGGTCCCCTCATTTTAAAGTCGCAAACCGGCTCCCAGTGACTGTGATATTTTAGGCCTTTATTTTAGGCGCGGAGCTCTGCCATTGGTTGATAATTCTTTTGTGGTTATCTTATTTTTTCTTTCCAAGCGGAAGCGATGCGTGGAGTCATGTGCAAACGACGATTTTTTATTTTGTCTCTCATGGTGGATGTGTTAACATCAGATTGGCTGCCAATTCTCGTCATGTTCCCACAATATATAAAGCTTTGAAAATATATATGCAATTAAGCTACACATAATTTTCTGTATTTTTTCCTTGTGAGGCTATATTATTTGAGCATTGCAAATTTGTTTTGCACAAAGAAGGCCCAAGGCTATATCATCAGAGCATCGTGCATCCAATGCATCCAGGGAAAGCATCAGACAGTTATGAACTTATGTAATTGATCATCCGAGTACTTTATTTATCTGGATATGCAATCAGGAAAAAGGTTGGTGAAGAAATTGTTTTTTTTTTGTTTTTTTTAATCTCAGTACTTTTATCTGTTGGTCGGAAAATCTGTTGAACTGTGATTGCCTTTGAACTTTTAATGACTTTTAAATTAACGCATCTCAGCACACGTGGTGAGTTTCCCTTTAACAATCATTGACATTATTATTTTTCTTTTATTTCCTTCCTCAAAGATGGGATATGGAATTGTGCCCTGTAATCCAGAACTTTGATTGACCCTCCTTTCTCATCAAAATTGAAACTTTATTATTTTTCTCCTCTTTTTCCTCTTCTTCATTATTGGATTTATTTTACAAAAAAACAAAAAAAAAACAAAAAAAAAAACAACTTAAATACGTTTGTCTTCGGTTTCATGTTCCACCTACTACCACTTTCAGCCAAGACTAATCAGTATCACGTGGAGATTTTCTTCGATGGGTTTTCATTTGATGGGAGAGAGCTGGGTGGCATATTTTCGTTGATGGATTCCCCTACTCCCCAAAAAAAACTATATATATATATATATATATATATATATATATATATATATATATAGAGAGAGAGAGAGAGAGAGAGAGAGAGAGAGAAAGAGTGAGAGAGAATATATATACATATATATTTGAGGTAAAGATGCTTGGCTACGAAGTCAATGGTGACTTTGAGGCTCCGTTCAAATCTCCTGACCAGCAGTAATTATCACTTACTACATTGATGATCGCATAAGCATGAAAGACAAGTGTTTTTAGGTATAAAAATAATTAATATATGTTTGAAAAATATTATATATATATATATATATATATATATATATATATATATGGATATATATATATATATATATATATATATATAGTAGCGCCAAAAAGAAAGTCTGCACTTGTCATTTTTTCAAATACCACAAATTCAAGGTGAATTGGATGTAACTGTTTAAACAACCTATGCCTCATTTGATTGGCCTTTTTATTCCTCTATAATTTTACCTGTTCATATGTGACTTTTAAATGAAGTATATTAATGTTCACGTCACATCAACCTTTATTAGTCATTTTTTTCTTTTTGTTTTTGCTCGCCTTCACCCCAAACAAGGCATATTTTCACTTGGACGTAAGGGGCTACCAAATGGGACCATGCTTAAGAAAGATTAAGATGTTGGTTTACATTACATTTAAACTTTTGCATATCAGTACAGTTAGGAAAGCAGGTAGCAGGAAGGGAATTCCAAAGTCTAGCTGTTCTAGGGAAGAAACTATTAGAGTAGAAATCTTTTTGACATTTAGGGACCTCAATAGTGAAGGGGTGTGATTTTGTTGCTAAGCGGCTTTGTCAAGGATATGTATGTCGAAGGGGCACAAATGTTATGAGTTCATCAGAGCACATTCCATTAAAATACTTGTAAAACAGAGATGCAACATTGCAGCAATGGAGTTAAGTTGATAAAGCGGGATATATTAGATTGGAAACCTTTTTTTGAACCCTATACAAGAGGGAGAGGCTAGTGGTAGATGCCCTAGTCCAGATGTGGCAAAAATACTTCATGCATGGGCAAATGGTGGCCTTGTGGATGTACAGGTTGGTTGCTTTTGTTTTACGGCATATCAACCCTTTTCAGGTTATTTAATGCCGAATCCGGTAATTTTGAAGAAAAAATTTTTTAATAGAATATATTTGTTTTTTGCAAGTCAGTTTCTATTCAACCCATAGTTGGGATCCTAACAGGTACTACCACTCCGGGTCAGAGTGAACCTGGGAGCAACGGCAATTAAAGGATGGCTCCACACTCCCCAAAGCCCGCAAGCTGGGGCTTCACCATCGGATATAGTTTAAGGTCATATTCAGGACCGGAAGGGAGTGCAGGATACTCTCAGGTTTGAGTAGCTTTCTAGCACGATAGAGGGAGCCCACCTTCCTTGCAGCAGCCTTTGCAATGTCCTCAATGTATTTGTTCCAGTTCATATTTCCTGTGAACGTTAAGCTGAGGAGTTTACAGGAAGAATTTCCAGATAGGATGTTGGAGAATCTTCTTGTAATTGTTAAATGAGAACAGCTTTGTCTTACTAGCATTAAATGTTACCATCTATTTATGTCCTCATTCCACTACAGTCTGGAGGTCATTTTCTAACGATTCAGCCATTGCCTTGGATTTGTGTACATCCGTTCTTCATGTTAAGCAACATTGAGCCTGGTCAGTACCAGATGAATGACCATTTGAGAAGACTGGGTGCAGTATATACGAGGACGTCGACACTTACCTGCAAGAACTGCAAAACCCTAACGTCGTCATCTCCCCTAATCAGGATATACATGCAACTGGGACTGCTTGTGAGTTTGATATTCCTTAAAAACTTCCTCCTTCTAGGAAAGCCGGTTCAACCTGATTAAGGTGATTGCCACCAGCCAAATACATGTGTTGCAGTGATATAATTTCATGTGTGTGCAGTTTGTCACCATGTTTGATGTTGAAGTTTTCTTGTCGACGCCAGAAGCTATGAAGCTCGGAGGTTTAGTTTGTGAGCGAAGAGAAAAGTCTGGTAATTGAACATGCCAACACAGAAGGGTCAAGTAGCTCCTGCTGAAAGAGAAAGGATTTTGATGAACAAGCTCCAAAACCTATCTCTGCTCGTTGAGAAATTATTTTTGATTGAGGAAAGTAAAAACGAAGTTAAATTTTTTTTTTTCACCAATCACATCCCAGCTTAGAAGTCAAGCAAAGATTCAAAAGATTGTTATTGACGGCTTGTTGTGGCCACAGCCGTTTGTAGTATTACTGCTACACGGGTGCTACTACAAAGACACACATGCAAAAATCATTGCACCCTGTATTCATATGTATTGGTAGGTGTAGTTTGCAACATGTTAACTTTTGTTAGGTTATTCTATGTGGAAACCACATGTTTTGAATGGTTTATAGATGTTATATGTTGTAAATAAATAGTTTGTATATTAAAAAATTCTATTTAACTGACAGGTACTACCACTTTAGCTCAGAACAGATTTGGGATTAATGGCAGTAAGGGTTGACTCTACTTTCACCAAAGCTCCTAAATTTTTTTCTGAGAAGTGCACACCTGTGGAATTCTCTTCCGTTTGCCTGTTTCCCACCTGGCTACAACTTGGATATCTTCAAGTCCAACATAAACAAATTCCTGATTAATCGACACTTTATCAAATCTCCAATACCAACTATTACTACGATACTATCCCATTGATTATTGTACACAAAATAATCCTTATCCCCGAGTGGCTTCCAGGCCTTGATAAGTGGTGATCCCCCATGTAAAAAAAAAAAATTGAGACCTCCCCTAAAACAGATTTATTTTGAGACCCCTGCAGCCCTATTTAGTGGGTCAGAGTGGACCTGGGTTTAATATCAGCTAATAGGTTGGAGGTTATGGAGGGTCGGAGGGCATAGGGTTAGACAGCTCAATGATGGAGATACTGAACAGGTGTGAGAAAATGCAGTGAAAAGTCAATTTGATTGAGATTCACAGCCATTGAATCAGAGCAAACACAAATGATGTGTGAAAACGTTTTTCCTGAAGTTAATCAAATTGACAGCTAAATAATTTCGTTGCAGAGAAACCTTTCCAATTAACTTTCCAACTTTCCAATTAACTTTCCAATCCTGTAAGAAAGAGATTTTTATTATTTATAGATTTTATTTTTCAGTTTTTTTTTTGTTTTTTTTTATACAGTGGTCACCACTTATCAAGGCCCGAAAGCCACTCAGGGATAAAGGTTATTGCAAGTACATTATGTTAGTGTGGAGATTTGATGAAGTGTTTACTTAAGGGGGCGGTTCATTAGGAATTTGTTAACTTGAACACATCCAAGTTGTAGTCAGGTGGGAAGCAGGCAGACGGAACAGAGTTCCACAGGCGTGCAGCTCTAAGAAAGAAGCTTTGTTCATGGAATCCACGTTTTGATTTAAGCACAGATAAAGAGTGGGGGAAATTTTTCACAGTGGATTCAGCTAGACGGGTGTTTTTCGTGAAAGTTTGGCGAGGAGGGACCAGAGATTGGAGTTCAGACGAGCACCTGTCATGGAAATAACGATAAAACAAGGATAGACTCACAACGTCTCTTCTGTGGGAGAGAGGTTGCAGGGTAGAGAAAAGGGCATCCCCCACTAAGCCACGAAGTCTATTTTGTACTCTATCAAGGCAGGACAGGCTGTTTTTAGCAGCTCCTGCCCAGATATGGCAGCAGTATTCCATCCTTGGGCGTACTTGGCTTTTATATAGATAGAGAATTGCATCAGTAGTGAGATATTATTTTGTTATACAGTTGCATTAAATGTGTTCTTTCTTGCCGACAGCCTGACTATCCAACAGGATTATTTGAAAACATGTCTGTTATAATTTGAAACAATGAAAATTGTTTCCACATTTAGTTTTATTAGCTCTCAGTTTACCCATCCAAATAAAACAGTGTCATTATTGAAAAAAGGACGAAAACTCTTTTTTTTATTCCATGGTTGAAGAGATTTTTATAATAATAATTGAAATAAATTATAACTAAGATAATTTACCTGGCTGCAAAGGGAGACCACTCAGTGCAAAATTCAGTTCATAAAAATGAAAAATGAAATTCAGCATCATTATATTTTTGTACTCTTTTTCAGCCCAAGCAAGACATATGGTCACTTAGAAAATAAGGAACTACTATTTGCCACCATGTGTAACACAGAAATGTGGCGAGTTGAGCAATATGATAACTGTTCATATTACATTTAAACTCATGCACGTTAGTATAGTCAGGCAAGCAGAAAATTGGCAGGAAATTCCAAAGTCTATCAGTCCAAGGGAAGAAACTATTAGAGTAGAAGGTTTTAGAGACCTCAACTGCCCAGCATTGCACGGATGCTGTGCAAGTGTCGGCTAAAACTCCTCTGGTGATTTGCCCCGTGACAATATAAGTGAGAAAGCAGTGTCTGATGATGAAAATAGTAACCTGACGTGGTTATTCAGTGATGAGATATGTCTTAAAATGCACTGTGTACTTTAGAAATGTACATGCATATCATGACGTCATTGATGACATCATGATCTCGTCTGTCCATGCAGTTAGTATAAAACATTGTATAAAAATTTTTATATCAAAATATATATTATAAAATATGCAAACTCTTCTGTAAGCAACAGCTACAGGTTCGAAATATGGAAATATTGGTTATTGGCAGTCATCGTTTTATGACATCATAGTTAGGACCTTTGTGGTGATCAGATTTTAATATGTTGTTCCCCACATATAATAGTGATAAAAAAATCATAAAATGCTCTCTTCAAATTTGTTCAGGGTCAAACCGTATTTTGATTGGACTAATAAGCAAGAAAGAGCTAATGACAAAAGCTCCTTTAATCATCTGTTAGTTTGAATGAACATTAAAATCTCCATTCAACATTGTGAACATTAAAATCTCCAACATCCAACATTGTGAACATTAAAATCTCCATTCAACATTGTGAACACCAAAATCTTCAACATTCAACATTGTAAATATTAAACTCTAAAGACGTGAATGTTGACTGAGAGACGAACATCAATTTTCTCAAAGATACTGAAGCCGAAGTCAGTAATTAATAGTAAGGTCTATAGAGTGTTACAGGGGTCAATCATCAGAGGAGTTTTAACCGACACTTGGACAGCACCCGTGTGACATTGGGTAACATTGCAGCTCAGATCACTCAGTCTTTTAAGTAAGATACAGACAAAAAATGCAGCAAAGAAGAAAATTAATTGATTTTATTCACCTGCACAAAAAGTACAAGAGCAATAACAGAAGGAAGACAAACTTGGTGACGTCTCTGGACGTATGAAGCCTGGAAGAAGTGGAATGATATAACTGGAAGCGAGAAAGCCTGGAAGAATAAACATGGCGATTCTGGAACTTGGACAGCAGAAAGGGTTGGATGGACAGGAGTGAGGGACTTGGACAGCAGCAAAGAATGGATTGACAGGAATAACGTTTCTGGAAAATAGACAGCCGGAAAAGGGTTGAATCATCGGGAATGGCGTTTTCAGAACTTGGACAAAGTGGGATGATGTTACACAGTGTTTACCATGGCTATTCCTGAGGTGTAATGATACGCCTCAGGTAGGTCTGGTCAGTGTAGACATGGTCAAGGGCAAGAGCAGGAGATGATGAAAGAAGGAACTAGAGCAGATGCTCAATGGAGAGTTGGAAAGGCAGGCTGAAACAGAGGTTGCACAGGAGTTGAATCTGGAAAAACGTGGCATAATGTTTGATCAAAATTTGTGACACGAGGTGCAGTCGAAAATGTTGGTCAATGTCAGGGGTAAAGGTCCCTGAATGAGCCCAGAGTGCAAAATGGGCACTCCTTTTATAGTCCATTGGTGACTGCTGCTGGTACAATGCTTTCATGAGATCTGATTGGTTGAGGTGAATATTACTAAGCACAGAAAGAAAGTGTGTTGGTTCAGATGAGTTAAGGCATTTGTAGAGATGCATTTGTTTTAAAACTAGTCTGTCGAAATAGTTTTGCACACAGCGAACACACAGATGCAATTGACGCAGTTTGAAAAAATGGGAAGAATAAGTAATTATCGCGCCTTTGACCTCATCTCTGGCAGGCAGGGGTCAACACTAACTGTTGTTTAAAACATCTTTTCCTTTTTTCCTCTTCTGTCTCTCTTTTTCTCTTTCTCTTTTTTCCCTGCGGCACTGCAACAGGACGAATGGTGTGCCACACGTTTCAAGTTTGGTTTACACATGCAAAGCGACTTTTTAATGAAACAAACTTTTGCGTTCTGATCCAGCCTTATATTATTTTATATTTGGTGAGCTAAACTTTGCAAAATCATAAACAACTCTACAATAGATGAATTACTTTGGTAACAACATTAAACAAAATATTTAATCTCAATCCACACATGATTGCGGAGATCAATAAACGTACATGTATGTAACACACACACACACACAGTCTTATACATTTTCCACTAAAAGGTAATGTCTTGATAAACAAGGCCGATAGCCATTTGTCGCTTGCTCTCGAGTAATGAATGAATGCATGAATGTAGGATTGACATTAAATTCTTAAAGATAAAAATGACCGAAAAATGGGCTGAAATGACTTAAATAAATAAAAAGTAAATGACTTAGAATGACTATAATGAACTTAAGGATGAATTGAATGACCTTAAGAATGACTTGAATGCTTAAAAAATAACTGGAATCCTTCAAAAACAACTTGAATGATCTGGAGAATGACTTGAATGGCTTTGAGACTGACTGGTTGTAAAATGGGTGATCATTTTATATTAAATTAATACAGAAAAGTGATCCCCCACTTTATATCACAAAGTTACAAACATAAGTACAGTATGTAGTAAGAACAGATACTACACTTTGATCTTGGCCAAAAGGCCAAGAAAAGCTGTATTTATTTGCTCCCCCACCGAGCAAATTAGGCACAAGGCCGATTTTTAATGTGAGGAGTGAAGTGAAATGGGGACCAACTCCCCGGGGAGTAGGGGAGCTGGATAGTGACAATTCGTATGAAGGGTTGATATTTATTTGCTCCCCCACCGAGAAAATTAGGCACAAGGCCGATTTTTAATGTGAGGAGTGAAGGGGAAATGGGGACCAACTCCCCGGGGAGTAGGGGAGCTGGATAGTGACAATTGGTATGAAGGGCCGCCCCTACATTGACCAAAGTCTTATATGTGGGGTTGCCCCCACGTATGGTCCTTGCTTGCAGTATCTGCCGGAACAGATACTACACTTTGATCTATATATATAATTTATTTTGTGAAAATTAAAATTACAATCAAAATAATTCAATGTAAAATTAAAATAAATTAAAAGCAAAATTCAAATTTACAAAACAAATTTAGGCACAAGGTCATACAAGAAGTGGGATGGGGAGTGTTGCAGGGTCTTTGTTACTAAAGTGAAAATGGAGTCTTTGGTGACTTTACTCTTGACTGGCAACATTTACCACAATACCTCATTCACTCTGTGGAATCTAAACTAATGAAAACCCCAGCGTTTTTGCAAAAAGGAATATATTTACAATTACTTTGTGTGTGTGTGTGTGTGTGTGTGTGTGTGTGTGTGTGTGTGTGTGTGTGTGTGTGTGTGTGTGTAAAAAAATTTTTTTTTAATTAAAATGTGTGTGTGTGTGTGTGCAAAATTTCAAGTTCAATTCATTGGCAAATAAAAAGTTCTTGGATTTTGGAAGAAGGCCAAAAGGCCATGAAAAGCTTAAAAAGCTAAGAACAGCATCTATTAACAATAGACCTTTGATCTTAACCAAAAAGGCCAAGCATAAAAGTGTTATGGACATACCGACCGACTGACCAACCGACCGACTAAAAATGTAGAAATATCTTCTACTTGTTTAAATAAAGTCTACAGGTTGTACATGTATAAACTTGGCATCTATTTTCATTAATTTATCAAACGCTTAATGGTACCGCAACACACTCAAGGATTAAACATCCGGTTTTGTTTGGAGTGTCGAGTCATAAAGGAGAGTCTGTGGTGACTTAAGAGTTCTTTGCCATATGGTGCCATGCTGGAACTTTCAGTTACCAGTCCGAGAGAGGGTGAGAATCCGAGAGAGGGTGAGTTGCTCCCTGTGTACATGTGGGCCTAGTAACACCAGTGAGTCCATGACATTTTGGAGGGAACATGACAAGCATTACTAAATTTGGGCATTTAGGGGTGTAGTTCTCTAGAGATATACTCACTTTTGTTGGCAGATGTTTATTTTTTTATTAGTTATATTTTGAGGGGAAATAAATTAACTCTGTTATATAAACTGCACACAGACTACTTTTCATTGCAACAAAGTGTCATTTTGTTAGTGATGTCCCATGAAGAGATATCCTTAAATATCTGCAGAAATGTGAGGGTTGTACTCACTTTTTTGATACACTATATATATGATGATTGCAATATATATATATATATATATATATATATATATATATATCTATATATATATATAGCTTAATTTAAAAGGAAAAGAGAAAGTTCAATTCCACAAAGCACCTTTTCTACTCTTCTGATGAGAAGCATTAGGCTTCGAAATGCCCTGGCATAAAGAGTCCCTTCTATCCCCCAAATTTTGCCTGTATTTCATTATTAAATAAATGATCCATTCTATATCTACCAATATATGGTTTTGTGTCTTCATTTCATACTCTTGTTGTCTTATTATATATATATATATATATATATATATATATATATATATATATATATATATATATATATATATATATGCATACATATAATGGTTTTATCGATTGGTTTCCTAGATGTAAATTCAATGAAAGTGACGTGATTATTAAAGAGTGCTTAATGCAAGACAGAGCTGGTATATAGTCTGCTTATTATACAAACATTATTAGTTACATATGTGCATACATGTTACGTTATGGGGGGGGACATATTGGAAGGATGATGGGGGTTCATATTGGAGACAGATATAACAGAGATTCCTTTTGCACATGTATCTACACACCGCTGATAAACAAAGAAATTCCTAAATTGCATTGTATCGTGTTTAACCTATTTTGTTAATCATTATTTCTAAAACTCGTATTGTCCATTCTTTTAACTGACATATTTAATATCCAGTTATTTCTAAAAGAACGAACAATCGACTGTATTTTGTATATTTAGTTATTTGCAAGAACAATGACAATCGTTCGGCATTCCTCGGATTTCAATATCTATTATTATTATCTTTTAACGCTTGCCTACAGGGTTTGATTCTAACCTTTTCCTAATATCATTTTCAAACTTATCTCGTTTTGCTTTCTTACTTGTCTCTTTTCATAGCACTTGTTTAAGTGGAATCCCAATTCAGACCCCCCCCCCAAAAAAAAGGAGCAATATTGAAACAGGAGTCAAAATTACATTAGTTTTATAAGATACTTGGGTGTGGTTTATGTTCTAGAAGAAAGTAGGGTGTATACTGAGTGAATGTGAGCAGTAGGGGTTTTTGGAGGGAGGTGTGGTGAAGGAAGGGAGTAGGGGTGAATGAGGAGGTGGGAGTAGGATTTCGTGTGGTTATGCTTGTCGCAGTGGAGAGGTGTTGGTATTCTTTGAACTAGGTGGTGTGTAGTCTTCGGATTGCTAAACATATTCTATATTTTACACGGTACCAACGCTTCTTGTCTCATTGAAAAAGAGAGATCAACAAAAAAGATCTCATTATAGTTTTGAGTCAGTAAAACAGAGACTGCGGAAAATGGGTCGACAGCAATTAATCCTTGATTGAGATTGTCGGACTGACTTCCTCATCTTGGTTGTTATTGTCACAACGTTTCGGCCGTGTTCGGACTCCAGCTAGGCTTTGGGACATAGTTGCTGATTCTCTGTTTTTCAATGTTACTTTTTCACTGCCTTCGTTCAGTAATAATAATAAAGGGTTGGATTCGAGACTCCTAACAAACCGTTCACCTGACGAAGGCCGGAGGGCAAAACGGCCGAAACGTTGTGACAATAACAACCAAGATGAGGAAGTCAGTCCGACAATCTCAATCAATGAAAACAACTCATCTAAAAAATACAGACAATCACTAGCAATTAATCCGTCAAGTTTTTAGAACTTAATATTTGTAAATTAAAACGTAAAAAAAACCAACAATAGATGTAAACATTTTATTCTTTTAAGAAAAAAGCAATTTAAAAAAACTGAATTCAATCCAAAAAAATGATAAAAAAAAAAATAAAAAAGTTGGTAAAAATACAAAAAAAACAAATAAACCCATTGAGATGCAAATTCTTGCATGGAAATAAGAAATTAGAAGATTGAAATATTATGAATACTAATTTAAAAGGCAATTTTAAATCTAGTAAAAGTTTTATTATGTTAATAAGTAACTCTGATAAATAAAATTAGGTCTAATAGTTTCAGAGCCTATAACTATTTATTAGTAGCATTAGTAGTAGCAATGGTAGCAGTAGAATTCATAGTTGTATCAATTTTATCCCCACAGATTTGATATTCCAAGGTTTCTTCTTGCAAAATTTACTACAATTCTATCAAGCAATTTTGAGACCTATAAGTGCCCAATACACATACAGCATGTATACAGAATATATCTATCTATCTATCTATATATATATATATATATATATATATATATATATATATATATATATATATATGTATCTATATATATATATATACATACAAACATTATTAAAAATAACAGAGTTTCTTTTTATTTTTTCGATTTTTACCTTTTTTGACAATCAGAAATGTTAATATATGTCAAAAGTGTAAAAACCCCAAAACCTGGAATCAACGTCACCTTTCAAACAGTAACAATATTTTTAAATGCATGTCGTAACCCCCATATCCTTTTCATGTGACCTAAATTATTCACCCCAGAATTTGACTCCATAATGGCATAAAAAAACACCCCAGCATTTGAATCTCACCCGAAGATGATTCGAGGATGAATGGAAAACGTTTGTGATATATATGGGACATATATTAACATTTTTTGATTTCCACACAAAGATAAAAATCGAAAAAATAAAAAAAGGCATAATTAAACATTATATATATATATATATATATATATATATATATATATATATATATATATATATCTACATATATATATACACACATATATGTATATATACACACATATATGTATGTATATATATATGTGTATATATATATACACATATATATACACATATATATATACATACATATATGCATACATACATATATATATACATATACATATATATACATATACATATATATACATACATACATATATATATACATACATATATATATACATATATATACATATACATATATATATATATACATATATATATATATATACATATATATATATATACATATATATATATATATACATATATATATATATACATATATATATATATATATATAACTACTTAATTTACTCACATAAATTAGTATACGAAAGTATAAATTTATGTGTAAAACTAAGTATTTACTTCAAAAGTGCTCAATACGTAGGTAGAGCTAGTTAGTAAGTTATAAAATATATATGGCGATTAAGTTACACTGAATATTCCGCATTTCATCCACTCTAGTACTCTTCAGGCTTATGCACGAATTTTGTGGTTGTTTGTCGTTTTTATATACGCATCTTCTATTGAGATTTTAGTTAGCCAATCAGCTTTCTAGTGTCCACTGCGCCCTTCCTATCAGCCAATCAGCTCTCTAGAGATCAGATAGTTAGAATTTGGATGTAAAGAAGAGCAGACAGTTTAACAGGTCGTCCCCCCCCTTCACTGGGGTGGGAGCTGACATGTGTGAAAATAGAGACCTAGAAGCAAACCATGCAAGCAATGGTATTCACTTTCCATTCTCCTGCAATCGAAACCTGGAAACTGAATAAAAGACTATATAAAACCAATCATCGTTCTTGGAAGTGGATGAATATTTGTCCAAACATGTTTCCAGCCTCCCAGAACAAGATGAATTCCAGGTGGACAAGATCAACGATGCATGAAGTTAAGGTATGTCCAAAATACATGTATCACACACACACACACACACACACACACACACACACACACACACACACACACACACACACACACTCACACACACACACTCACACACACACACACACACACTCACACACAAACACACTCACACACAAACACACTCACACACACACACTCACACACACATACACACACTCACACACACACTCACACACACACACACTCACACACACACACACACACACACACATACACACACACACACACACCTGCATATGAACAATTAGATATGAATATATCATAAATAGAAAGCAACAACATAAACTAGGGTTCACATAGTGAAGAATCACCAACAATAGACATTTAGTGACATTTCTTATACACATCAGGATGAACCCTTCGTTCCAAGTACGCATATCAACATTTAGATGATTATACAACATAAGGATGATAATTCACTATTTTAAGCACAAAATATAAAATGTATATTATGCAAGTAAAAGAAAACTGGTAACAAATTCACGTAACCTCAGTTCAAAATATAAAATGTCATCCTATTCAAATCATTAAAAATTATATTAAAAAATTATATTAAAAAATTATATCAATAAGTGTTATTTATTTATTCAGATATAAAAAGTCAGCTGTTTCCCGATTCAGATTATTGATTTTTTTTTTAAATCGATTTCCTTACGATTTAAAATATTTTTCTTTTTTTTATTTCTGTTGAGTTGATGATAAAGAAATCATGAATTAAAAAAAAATGAAAACGTTTTCCCCCAACTTTACGCATCAGTGTTTCTAGTCGTTTTATTTTTTATTTTTTAAATTCTTTCAACAATTCACAATTGGAAAATATTCTTTTGAATCTTCCCACTGTCGAAGAGATTCAGTCATAGTCCGGAACTTGAAATTAGGAAATTCAGTTCTGAAAGTAAAAAAAAAAAATGATATCTTGACAACAGAAGAAATATTCGGAAATAGAAACAAGCTTTACTTTTGACGAATCCAAGCTGCGAGATCAAAACTAAACTAATAAGATGCCTCAATTTGATAATTTTGTAATGTGAACAGATATTTCGCTGCTCAACTCCTCGTTAGATATGGTCCTAAATAGTAGCCCCTATGCCTTGGTTGGGGTGTAAAAAAGTAAATAAATAAGGATTATTTGAATTTGCTTTCTTTTTTCTTTTCCCCCATTGTTTTTTCTCCTATTAGTCATAATAATAACATTCAGGCTTTGATGATGAAGAAGAAGAGGAGGAGGTCTCACTAGGAATCCTCCCAGAAGTCATCATCAAAGATTACTCACTGATAATAACCGATGGTGTTTACTGAGTGACAATAATCGTCACCTCTTTTGATAATATTTGAAAATGACTGTGTTATCACAACAGACGCTCATCATTGATTAATCGATGGCCACAACCAATAGTCTTCACTGGGATATGGGTGGCAATAAGCTTCTTCAGTGTTCTAATACTCTTGTACCATAATGTGTGACAATGTCGCGTAGACAGCAGTAGCTGCAGTGAAATAGAGAGAGAGGAGTAGTAGGAAGTAGTAGGAGGTAGCAGGACTGGTGACGTCATGCGGAAATAGCAGCAGCAGCAGCAGCAGAAAGGCAGAGAGAGTGGAATGGTGGAGACGTGATGGCATGAGCAGCAGACAGAAAGAGAGCAGACGACAGAAAATTTCCGCTAGCTGGTGACAGCTCTGTGAAAATGTGTTATGTAAAATGGAAAACCCGGACAGGAAATAAAAGTGTCTCACAAAAAAAGTGAGTTCAAAGTATTTCTTTTATTTGTTTGGTTACTTTCATGGGGTCGACAGAGGAGAGGGAGAAGGAAATGAGAACGCCTTCTATAACATAACACTATCTACACTCTTCCAGTGGAGTCTTGATTAGTGCTCTCACTCCTGTTACTACTACTACTACTATTGTTATTGTTGTTGTTGTTGTTGGTGGTGGTGGTGGTGCTGATGATGAAAAAAGAAAAATATTTGTAAGGAAGCGGACAGTTCATAAGATCAACAAAAGAAGAACTCAGACCATGCACAATGCACCTAAATGATGATACCGATCATGTGAGAAAAGGGAGAGAACTGAATGTGGCCATAAGTGGATGATACTAAGATTAAGCTTCTTTCCTTTAACAACTACAAAAAAAAAAAAAAAACAACTTCTCAATCACCGACTGCCATGACAAATAAAATCCTTCCACGAGAGCCCATCTTTCAAACTCCTCAACTTAACATTCATAGATAACATGAATTGAAACAAATACATTGAAGACACTGCCAAGGCAGCTGCAAAGAACGTGGACTTCCTCTACCGTGCGAAAAAATTAATCACATAGAGAACATCCTATATCTTCACAAGACCACAACTGCCCATGCATGGGATATTGTTGCCACATCTGGGCTGGTGCATCTACCATTACTTTCTAACTCTTAGACGGTCCATAAAAGAGTCACAAATCTAATAGGTTCTACACTGTCATCCAAGCTACAACCTCTGTCTCATCGCCACAATGTTGTATACCTGTCTGCACCTGTTTTACAAGTACTTTAATGGATTGTACTTTGATGAACTCATAGCACTTGTGTCTCCTCAATGTACATACTCCTGACTAACCCAATAAGCAGCAAAATCTTTATTTCATTCATTTACTTCTTCTCTAATAGTTTCATTCTCTAGGACTGCTACACTTTAGAATTCCCTCCCTGTTTCCTACTTCCCTGACTGTACTAACCTGCTGAAAATTAAATGTAATGTGAACAAACATCTCGATGCTCAATTCCCCTTGGACCACTGCTAGATACGATCTCAAACAATAGCCCTTTATGTTTCAAGAGGCAATATTCCTTGTTTGGAGTGAAAATGAGTTTTTAAAAAGAAAAGTACAGACAACATACTTTATGCGATTAAAGAACTTGAAAATACATAACCCGAACCAAATTACCACTGCCAAAATATATAAAACCAAAATCACCAAAACTGGAAGCAAAAAGTTGAGAACACTTCAAGACCATACAAGGAATAGTGCACAAAAAACACAATGGACAGAACTAAAAAAGGACACCTCAATAAAGAAACCAAATCTTAACTGACACATGTGCAAAACAACGAACTACATAAAATCCCAGGAAAACAGTAAATGTAGACTCTGTGAACAACATGACAAAGCAGTAAACCACATTATAAATGAATGCAGCAAAAGAAATACAAAAGCAAACATGACTGGGTTGGTCCACTGGGAAATATGCAAATTAATGCATTTTGAACATCCAGTCAAATGGTACAAGAAAGAATGGAACCATTATCAGAAAATGGAAAACATAAAATCCTTTTAGACGTAAAAGTAAAAATAGCAAACTCATTCAAGCAAAAAGAACGGACATGATGATAAGTTTTGCATCCCAGAAGAACACAGGATAAAGATAAACCGAGAAAGTCATAACACTCTTGCCTCTGTGACATGCATACACAAACTAACTCAACCCGTAGCAAAATTCCACCCCTTCACTGTTAAGGTCCCTAGATGCTGGAAAGATACTTTAATAATTAGATTGCTGGGATTTGGAATTCCCTCCCTGTTTCCTGCTTCCCATATGTTCCAAGTGGTAATACACCTTGTTTGGGGTGAAAATGAGTAAAAAAGAAAAAAACAGAAGGAAGGCAGCATTCTCTGTCAGTGCTTCTGGATGATATGTTCTATATCTGCACTTAAAATTGCTCAACTTCAAAAGTTTGTCATTTTTCACCACGTTGGGCTTTTAATTTTATTTTTTATTTTTTTTTTTTGTTGATCTGGAAATTCTTTGTAGTTTTTGAAAAACTAGGACTTTTTAAAGTTTGATTATAGTCATCTTTGGGCTATTTCCATGTCCCCGCCCATGTGCACCAGACATAGGTGTGTCACCAGCAGAACTTTTGTTCACTCGTCCCTTGAATAACCACTTACTAAACCCTAAAAACCTGTACCCTGGAGAAGCTGCTATGCATTAAAACACTTGTCCTGGCCTCCAAAAGACCGGGTACCAATGATCTTCATTTACTATCATATTTGGAATTAAAAGTTTCATTTATAGTAAAACAAAATTATATTTTTCCGAGATTGTACACAGGTGAAAAAAAAAAATTTGAATAACTTACCTGAACTTATGAGTAGAAAGAGCAGAAAATTTCCCTCTGGGTGTTGATAATTTTAACTCCTCAGCACTTTTGGAGAGCAATAATTTAGAATCTAACTTGAAGTAATCAGTCTGAAATTAAAAATAAGAAATAATGAATAAAATTGTTTTTTCAAATAAATAATAATAATAATAATAATAATAATAATAATAATAATAATAATAATAATAATAATAATCAGAAACTGAGGGTGGGGATTGCTAGGTTGTGGAATAAGAAAACTTCCATCGTGCCAATCATCATAGATGTGCTTGGCTCAATTCCAGATGATCTTGAGAAACAGTTGGACTCCTTGGGAATCGAGTACAACATCACCTTACTCCAGAAGTCAGTTCTTCTTGGCACAGAAAACATCCTACGTCAGGTGCTTTCCATTTAATTGACTCTTTAACTATACTCACTAGCTTTGGTGAAAAAGGTTGCTCTTGAGTGAAAAAAAAAAACAGTGTAAAACATCACAACACTGTGAAGTTAACGAATAATAATAATAAGAAGAATAAGAAGAAGAAGAAGAAGAAGAAGAAGAAGAAGAAGTAATTTACCTAAAACAGGATAAGTGAATCACGTCTGGAGTAGTGGCCATTTTTTAAATATTTGAAATTGAGTTAGTTTCTCAGATCTGGTAGAATATCCTGATTTGTGTAATTAGTTATTCTTCATGGTTGAAGTACCTGATTTTAGGCAAAATAAATTATCACGTCAGACTGAAATGATGTTTTTAATTTTTCATTATTTCAATTCTTACTTTACGTTTGCTCTGTACCTACTTTGAGCTCGCTTACAGAAGGTATTCCTGTCAAAGAAAATACACCCAACTTGGATCCACCAAATATATATTTTAAACACCCTCTCCTTGTGTAGAGGACTGTCTTAAAATGATTTCACCCGTTGCTTAATTAGTGTTAATGTTTGTTGTTTACAAGCAGATTGAGCACTGTAAAAGTGGTGAGCAAATGTTTATATAAATGGGCATTTGATGAAGCCATTTACAGGCACTGGCCCCATGGGCTGGAGGTTAGAATTGCCAATTATCAATTAGACGGTTGTAGGTTCAATCCTTAACTAAGGATGGATGCTAGTCTAGCCACACTGATGAGCTGTGATATAGTGAAACAGTACTGTATGTGGATGATCATATTTTAAGCCTCCACTCCTCCTTGAGTAGAGCACTGTCATAAAATTATTTAACTCGTTGAACGTTAATGCGAATGTTTTTCTTCCATTGTTAACGCTGACTTAACAAAAATTTATTCAGAACCTTTTTCCAAAGAACATTTTTACTTACAATTTTCAAACCCCATTTGTACTTGCTCATGGCTTCCGGTCCAACGATGTGATAGATTCCAGAACATTCTTTCTTGATGAGTAACATCACTGCCTCACAAAGATCAATGTTATAGGTTGGACATGATACCTACAAAAACAAAAAAACAGGATTCGAACCAATTTTAAATGTCTAGTTTCAAGGACTTTCCAATGTTTTTCAAGGCCTTTCTCGGACAAAATTCAAGTTTTCAAAACAAAATTTGATATATAAATAATAATAATAATGGACATAATAACTGACAGCAAAAAAGTTTTAAAGATCACACAATTATTTAGATAAAGTTATCTAACGCACAACAAAACTAGTCAACTATTTACAGTTAAACTTTATCATTCAGTGATTTTGAATCTTTTTCAGTTCTTGTTTAGTTTGAAGCATTTCTTTGAGCTTAGCCAGTTCAGTTTTTGTTTAAGAGGCTGACTTCCTGAAAGCATTTTATTTTTAATACACCGACACAAATTTTACTGGACATAAAGAATATGATTTTCGAGGCCTTTTCAAGATGTTTTCCATATTTTCAAGGATTTTTCAAGGTCATAATAGAAATAATAGATTTTCAAGGAAAATTTCAAAATTCAAAGCCTTTTCAAGGCATTTTCCATATTTTCAAAGATTTTTTCAAGGTAATAATAGAAATAAGGCCTTCTCAAGACATTTTCCATATTTTCATATATTTTTCAAGGTCATAATAGAAATAATAGATTTTCAAGGAAAATTTCTAAATTCAAGAACTTTTCAAGCTTGTGTGAACCCTGAGAAATATATGAAAAATAAATAAATAATATAAAAAGGCATTTACATCTCTTACATTGTTGCATATTTTGTAAATTTGCGATAAAAATTTCTAATTATTAAACTTTTCCGTGATTATGCCAAGTATACACTCGATACGCATTCTAAATATTTTTTTAAAATCCGGAATATTTACTAACCTGAGATTCTTCATTCACCAATCCTTTCCCAGTCTCAAGTACAAGCGTCATTCCAAAAGTAAGGCCTCCTATTTTTCTACTCAAAAACCAAAAGTTGAAGAGCTACAAAGATGGGAGTGATACCATTAAAACAAGTAACCTTTGTTCTCCAGAATTTATTTTACTACATAGTCACCAGCATTCTCAATGCATTTTTGCCAGAATAAACGATGCCTTAGCCATAAAAATCCAGAGCACGCTTTGTTACTAACATCTGTAACTACTCTGAAATTGACAAACCCATCTCCTAACTGTGCTGACATCAACTGCATCGGCTTTATAAATGTTCCACAGGGCCAGTGAATACTGATCGATTCAATTTTTTCTGCATGGAGAAATTCAATGACACTTCTCTGCTTCTGACATAGGCCATGACAGGGGTTCCTTTCTAGGAGTCTCACACCATCAATGTCTGCAACAGAGAGATGAAATTTTCAAGTTATGAATGCATAAGTCCAGTCATCATGACAATTCAATTTGCAATCCTTTCTGATTCATTCTGGTGGAATAAAAAATAGGAAGTATTACTTTTGGAACGTCCTTTGTATATTGGGGCGTTTTTCCATGATAAATTCTGAATTTGACTTTTGTTTTTTGTTTTTTTAAGGGGTACCACATTTTTTCACTTGTGGAAGAGGATATCATTAGCAGAATTTTAATTAAAGATTTTATAATCTTCTGCCATGACTTATAAGTTCCTTTGGTCGTAAAACTTCTACTTTTTTTCCTTTTACTGAGAACATGCTTGTCATTCCATTTTTTCACAGTCTGTGTCATTTTTTTTTTCTGCTAACTTATTTGATTGATAGGAATATAGAAATGCCTTATTGTTATATATTCGGCACCTACAATGGTAGATATGTTATTTTGTAGTGCTACTAGGGCAACAACAACGGTTGTAATGGCTCTGAACCCTGAGAAAGCTATCGGGGCAAGGTTATTAGAATGTAGAGCTTAGGACAACTGTGCAACTTTCCAAGTGGAGAAATGTTCTAGAAATAAAAGTTGCTGAAAATACATGCAAGACTTCTGGTCGTTTCCTTGGAATGAATCTTCATTTGCAGTTGTCAAGATCGGTCAAAACAAAACCCAAAGATGGACAGGATGTGTTTCCCACTGACCAGATGTAAAACCCCACAGAACTGTGTTCCATCCCTTTGTATTGTCCATGTTTGTTATATATCCTGTTAAAAACATCTTATACATGCATCAACTTCTTTTTTTTTCTTTTTTTTTTTTACATAGGCATAACCACTTATCAAGGCTCAGAGACCACTCAAGGATAAGGGTTAAGAGTGTACAGTAGTCAATTGGACAATATAGTAATTGTCAGTAATGGAAATTCGGTAAATTTGTAAACTTAAGTGGAACGGCTCATCAAGAACTTGTTTACGTTGGACTTGAAGACAATCAGATTATAGTCAGCTGGAAAGCAGGAAAATGGAAGACAGTTCCACAGGCGTGCAGTTCTAAGAAAGAAGCTTTGTTCATGGAATCTACGTTTAGGTTTAGGCTCAGATAAGGAGTGGGAGGAATTATTGATAGTGTTTTCAGCTTGACAAGTGTTTCTTGTGAAAGTTTGGCAAGCGGGGGGGGGGACCATAGATTGAATCTCAGTTGAGCACTTGCCATGAAAATAACGATAACGCAGAGACAAACTCGCAACATCTCTTCTGTGAGATAGTGATTGCAGGAAAGAGAAAAGGACATCGCCTACGAGGCTATGAAGTCTATTTTGAACTCTATCAAGGCAGGACAAGTCCTTTCTAGCAGCTCCTGCCCAGATGTGGCAACAGTATTCCATCCTTGGACGTACCTGGCTCTTATATAGATAGAGAATAGCATCAGCAGTGAGATATCTACTGGAACGATAGAAAGATCCCACCATTTTTCCAGCGGCCTTGGCAACAGATTTGATATACGTGTTCCATTTAAGATCAGGAGTAATGGTCAAGCCCAGAAGCTTGTCAAAACTTGAGGCCTCCTGAAGACGAGAGCCATTCATTTCAATTGATGACAAATGTGGATTAGAATGTTGATGATGTAAAGAGAGAAGCTTGGTTTTAGATGCATTAAAAGTAACAAGCCACTCCTTTCCCCATTGTACCACATGCTTAAGATCAGAGGAGAGAGAATCGGAAAGAACTTGGTCGTTCACGGTCTTAGATGTGCTACCATAGATGGTAGTGTCATCAGCATAAATCTCTACAAATGATGTAAGGATGTGATTTGGAAGATCATTAATGTAGATCAAGAAAAGAGTTGGGCACAGGATGGACCCCTGAGGGACTCCAGCATTAATACTGAGAGTTTCTGATTTCTGCCTATCAACCAGTACTCTTATGAACTTATAAGAGAAAAATGATTTAATAATTGAGAAAACATTTTCAACTATACCATAGCTGGAGATCTTGTGAAGTAAACCTTTGTGCTATACCTTATCAAAGGCCTTTGATATGTTAAGAGCAATTGCCCTAGAAAAGTTGCCTCTATCGAGAGATTCGCTAATTGTATGAGATATAACTGTAAGCACATCTGCTGTAGATCTAGCAGAACGGAAACCATATTCCATATCACTAAAAAGGTTATTTTTACTTCTTTATTTAACACAGATTCCAGCAACTTACTCATGACACACAGGAGACTTATTGGCCTGTACTGAAAGAGAGATGAGCGATCACCTGAATTCTTAAATACAGGGCATATTGATGAGATTTTCCAGGGTGATGGGAAGCAATTCTCCTGAAGACAACGTTTAAACAGTTTTGTAAGTATGGGTGCTAGTTCTGGTTGAAGTTTTTGAGTACTATAATTTGAATACCGTCAGGGCCAATTGCTTTACTGGAATCAATGTTTTTGATTAGCTTAGCAACATCACATATAGATATTTGTATATCACATAGTGTATTTTCTGATATAGGAGGAAATATTGGAGGTTGGCGGCCTTGGTCGCAAAAGGTAGAATTAGCTACAAAGTTCTTGGCAAAGTGTTTGGCTTTGTCTGATGCTGATAAGATTACCTCAGGTCCATTGATGATAGTTGAGATAGAGCACACGCTTCTGTTGAGGATTCTGTTTGCTATTTGCGTTCTTTATTACTTTCTTACAATGGTTGCTGGCAGTCCTGAAAGCGGCTTTAGTCTCAGTACATCTATTACGTTTGAAGCAATGGAAAAAAATGATTTCTGTGCGCAATGGCAGCAGCACATTCTGGAGAGAACCATCGCTGGCTGTTAGGTTTTTGCTGGAACTTTTTCGAGGGTATGAAACGGTCTATACCTACAATTAACCATTTCGTCAGGTCTGATACTATAGAGGACACATCCTTTTTAAACATGGTACGCAGATGTAGATCTGATATAAATGTATGGAAGCTATCCCAGTCAGCCATAGAGTATCGATATACTGTACGATGGAGAGGTACGTCTGAGGATTTATGAATGACAAAAAAAAAAAAGCAATAAAATTTAACTTACTTCATCTGAAAGGAGTTTCATCTCTTGACCTGTTGAAAGATTCCTTACAACTTGATTAACAAAGTTTTTCCTGATTTCTTCCGGTCCGTAGACTCTCTTTAATAAAAAAGAAAAAATATATTGAATAAATGTAATAAATATAGCATTTTTAGATGTACCTCAGTATTGGATGCATTGTATTTCAGAGTAAGGAATGCCTCTTTTTATGCTAACTGGTTGGCTCTGTAGTTGATTTTAAATTTGGCTGCTAAATTCATTGCTTCATTATTGATATTAATTTTATGTTTGATCTGTTGCTGACTGATATTTGTTAGTGATATTGCCTATTGTTATTGTTTGTAATCACCATTTTGAAGCTCCATAGATTCCAATACAACTTACAAAATTAAATAGAGATTCATTGAAAACAAAACGCCTACAATTTTGCTTCCCCAAGTTACCCACTATACACCACAACTGGATTAACAAAGTTTTCTCTCATTTCTTACAGTCTGTTGTTTTAAATATATTGAGAATTGGTTGAGAATTGTTCTCTCTCTCTCTCTCACACACATTCTTACTTTTATAGATATAATAGATAGATTATGCTAGATATATTTCTATATGTCTGAATACCCTATATACAAATTTTCAAATCTGTAGATAAAAAATTTGTTGAATATATAGGTTGAGAATTGTTCTTTCTCTCTCTCTCTCTCTCTCTCTCTCTCTCACACACACACACACACACACACACACATTCTCACTTTTATAGATATAATAGAAAGATTATGCTAGATATATTTCTATATGTCTAAATACCCTATATACAAAATTTCAAATCTGTAGATAAAAAATTTGTTGAGTATATAGGTTGAGAATTGTTCTCTCTCTCTCACACACACACATTCTCACTTTTATAGATATAATAGATTATGCTAGATATATTTCCATATGTCTACAGAAATAGATTATTCAGAAAAAAAAAATGCACCACAGAAAAAGTTAGAATTCTACAAGTTCTGTAAACTCTGAAGAATAAAATAATGGATACACATCTAAAATCCTCAACCTTTTCCACTCAGACTAGCAGAACTTATACACACCCCACAAAAGATTCCTACACACTTTAAACAGAAAAAAAAAACGAGTTTTCCAATGTGCACCACAGAAAAACAAGTTATTAAATAAATTAATCCATAAACTCTGACGCTTTCAAAATGAAAATTTCATGGCCTAATAACTAGGGCTAAAACAACAGCATATTCTTTCCATTTTTTACTCTCGAGTAAATATATGACACAGACACAATTAATACAACTGAGAACCACATCACTCTACATGAAAACATATAATATACCAATGGATATATACGTGAGAATCAAAACAAGGAAAAGAATATGCTGTTGTCATAGCCCTACTAATAACGCTGAAAATCCTCAACATTTCCCATTCAGCTAACTACAAATGATACAATAGAAATAATATAACACAAATGATACAACACAGATAATAGAACATGAACAATACAATGCAACACACATAATACAATACAAACGATACAATACAAATAATACAATACATATAATAAAATATTATAGAATTCTGTAGAATACTGCATTCTCTATTTGTATCATATAAAATTACACAAAACAAAACACTATCACTACACACCCATTACTACACAACCTAATAGTTATCTTCATAGACAAAATAAAAACAAACTTATTCAGCAAAATAATAGATTTCATATTGAAATAAAAGAAATGGAATCCCATAACTGGTAAAAATACATACTGAAGTTCGGATGATGAGTGATGTTGGCACCTCACGTAAAAGAGCTTTCTCGGCATTAAGTTTGCTTTCTCCATAGAGATTCGGAGGATTTTTTGGTGCTTCTTCTGTGAGTCCAATGTCTTTGTCTGCAATTTAATAACAAAAATATATGTTGAGTTTTTAAATATGCCAAATGTGGTTTTACACTCCTCGTCCTCCTTAAACTGCTAACTCCTTATCAAGTTTGTCTGTCCGAATAGAGGTCATTACTAAATGCCCTTGTAACATCCAATAATAGTCACAGCGCACATTAAGCTTGATCTTTTGTCTAATCCAACCATCGCAGTAAGACAATTAAATAGGAGGCATTTATTCTGGGCTTTGTTTTGAATTGTTTCCTATATAATTATGTTGTCAGAGGCTTAAAGTTAGACCCAAATAGCAACGTACCTGACATATAGATATTTAACTATGATTTGATATTTATCTTCCATTTCCCCATGTTGTTTGCTAGAAAATAATGTGTTTTTCCTTAGTTTTCTTTGAAAAAGATTGTTCCAGCTAGTAATATTGCTAAAATGAAGACAATTTTAAATAATGTCCTAAAAATCTGCATTATTTACTTTTCTTAAGAATAGCTCAACTAATGTAAGGGACATAATTCTTAATTTTCACCTGAATGTTAAAAAGGGAGTTAACTCCCTTAGAAGATAATTTTTTTTTCATTTCTGTATTAGTATCATTATGTGACCACTTTGCGTGTTTCTGTAGATATGTATGTTTGTCATGACTTGCATATTTTTCAAATTAGTATTATTAATGTAATATTTATTTAAATAAACAATAAAATCTAACATTTTGATTATTTCTGCATATAACTATAAAAATTGGATTTTTTACTTATTTATTTATTCACGAACTGTTATTTTCAAATTTCTTAGTTATTGTTTCACAACGTTTCAGCCAACTATTCCTCTGGCCTTCATCAGATGGTTAATCGCAACGAGATAGAAGTGCTGAATCTCTTAACTACTGTCTTCCATAGTTGTTGTCATCGCACCACGTTTTGGCCAATTAATCCTCGGGCTGGCTTTGGATAGGATTGAAACTGCTACCATCAGACAATATTCACCTGGGACTGTAAAGATTCAACAACTCTACCCACTGCGCCATGGGCCCCGAAGGGTGATCAAGGTTGGATTTTTGGGTTTTATAAATCTAAGTTTTTTTTTTTTTATCTGATCTTCCATTGCCGGGTCCGTATTACATGATAAGGGCTGTCCCCTTTTCATGTAAGTATAAAAATAGAGAGTTTAGTTAAAATGAAAATGAAATAGCAATAGACGAAATTCGAACCTCGTAATTTAGGTTTAGAAATAGATTACGTGTGAGAATTTAAAAATGTAAAACAAACAATTGTTTAGAATATAGATAAAATATTTCAAGAAAAGAATGTGAACTGTCAAGTTTGTTATGAGATTTTAAATTGAAAGAATGCAGCTTATAAGATAATGTTTTTAACATATTGGAAAAATAGGTTACTGAGTATAGGTTAAAATTCCTTTTGTAGAAATAGGAAAAGTTTTGGACACGCATGTCCAGAACACGTGAAAGAAGGCACATGTTTTAACATGTGTATGACGTCACGGAAAATAGAAAGTTCTAGGGATAGAGAAAAACTTGAGAGTAAAGGAAGTCAGTCAGTGAGAAACTGAGAGAGGGCCTGGGAAGCGTCTAGGAAGCAAGACGATCACTTGGAAACTAAAATGTAAGCTTTGAATTCTTGTTGATGGAAATCACGGCCGGTCGTGTGAAGAATAAACTCAACTGTATTTTTGTAGAACGTCGTCTTGTGTTTGTGATTCCTACAAAAAGGTAAATTGTATTGTTATTATATGTCTGTGTTATAAAATGTCGTGACATCAATATTTCATGTCTACACAATGTCTGAACAGTGAACACTATCTCCTCACTCCAAGAGCTTCACATAGCAACACATCTATTAATCTAAGGAATGAACATTTAAAATATAAGAATCATAACATGAACAATCTCTCTAAGTCTCTTACAACAACATCTCTTTCTAGAACTCTCTATCACTCTTAGAAACACATCTCTCTCTCTGAGTCCTTCAACATTCCTCTTAAACCCTCTCACCAAGATACAACAAGCTATATAATAAGACTCTTACATTAGTCATAACATGAATAACTATATAACATCTGTACCAAATTGTCCATTATTAAATTATTGGAATTCTTTGAGATGAATGATTTGTATATTCTATTTATTTATAGGAGGACTGTTATCCTCATCTTTATAGTTGTTGTTTCACGACGCTTCTCCTATCCTATCACGGTTTACAACCTGACGAAAGCCAGAGGGATAGTTGGCCGAAACGTCATGAAACAACAATTATAAAGATGAGCAAAACAGTCTGCAAATAATTGATAAATTAATAATTAAATAAACAAATAAATAAATAAATAAACAAATAAATAAATAAATATACAAACAAATAAATAAATAAACAAACAAAGAAATAAATAAACAAATAAATAAACAAATACATAAATAAATATACATACAAGTAAATAAATAAACAAATAAATAAATAAACAAACAAATAAATAAATAAAATAAATAAATAAATATACAAATAAATAAATAGATAAACAAATAAATAAATATAAAAATAAATGAATAAATAAAAAAAAAAATAAATAAATAAACAAACAAATAAATAAACAAACAAATAAATATATTAATAAATAAATAAATATACAAATAAATAAATAAAAATACAAACAAATAAATAAATACAAACAAATAAATAAATAAACAAATAAATAAATAAACAAATAAATAAATAAAAGTAAAACAAACAAATAAAAAATAAATAAATAAATAAACAAAATAATAAATAAACAAATAAATAAACAAATAAATAAATATACAAATAAATAAACAAACAAACAAATAAATATACAAATAAATAAATAAATATACGAATAAATAAATATACAAACAAATAAATAAATATACAAACAAATAAATAAATATACAAATAAATAAATATACAAATAAATAAATAAATATACAAACAAATAAATTAATATACAAATAAATAAATATACAAATAAATAAATAAATATACAAATAAATAAATATACAAATAAATAAATAAATATACAAATAAATACATAAATAAATATACAAATAAATAAATAAATATACAAATAAATACATAAATAAATATACAAATAAATAAATAAATATACGAATAAATAAATATACAAACAAATAAATAAATATACAAACAAATAAATAAATATACAAATAAATAAATATACAAATAAATAAATAAATATACAAACAAATAAATTAATATACAAATAAATAAATATACAAATAAATAAATAAATATACAAATAAATAAATATACAAATAAATAAATAAATATACAAATAAATACATAAATAAATATACAAATAAATAAATAAATATACAAATAAATAAACAAATAAATAAATGAATAAAATAGATATAAATAAATAAATTTACAAGTAAATAAATATACAAATAAATAAATATACAAATAAATAAATAAGTATACAAATAAATAAATATACAAATAAATAAATAAATATACAAATAAATAAATAAATATACAAATAAATAAATAAATATACAAACAAATAAATAAGTATACAAATAAATAAATAAATATACAAATAAATAAATAAATATACAAACAAATAAATAAGTATACAAATAAATAAATATACAAACAAATAAATAAATATACAAATAAATAAATAAATATACAAATAAATAAATAAATATACAAATAAATAAATAAATATACAAATAAATAAATAAGTATACAAATAAATAAATATACAAATAAATAAATAAATATACAGATAAATAAATAAATATACAAACAAATAAATAAATATACAAATAAATTGATAAATATACAAATAATAATTAATAAATATACAAATAAATAAATAAATATACAAATAAATAAATATAAAAATAAATTAATAAATAAATATACAAATAAATAAATATACAAACAAATTAATAAATATACAAATAAATAAATTAATAAATATACAAATAAATAAATATATAAATAAATAAATATACAACTAAATAAATAAATATACAAATAAATATATAAATAAATAAATAAATATACAAATAAATAAATAAATATACGAATAAATAAATATACAAAAAAATAAATATACAAATAAATAAATATACGAATTAGTCATCTCAAAGAATTCCAATAATCAAACGGATTTTTTACATTAAACACTTCTCACATCTGAGGCTATTCTCTATTTCTACAAATCTATCAAACAATGGATTAATGTTTGCATACATACCGTTTATGTTGATACCTTCTTGGAAATTCTCTGGAATTGGAGAATTAAACACATAATCAGTAGAGAAAGCAACCACTTTTATCTTGCGTTCGCTTCCAAGTTTTGCAATGTGCAATACAGCTTCACAATTGACTTTGTTTGCCTGAGTTAACAAAAAGAAAACAAAGAGACTCAAGGACTGGAAGAGTGAAATAGTAGGATAAACAAGACTTTCAAGTTTTGGAAGAGCAACTAGTCACAAAGATTGAAATAGTAAAACGAAGTGAGGAAGAGGGAGCTAAGGACTGGAACAGTGAGAATGTGTTAAAGAAGAAAAATATTTTAAAAAATAAATAAAAATTTATAAATAATAATCATGGTTAGAAGTGGTGATGATGGTGCAGCAATTACCAACATTATCAACATGAAATAGTAGAATAAACTAGACTTTCAAGTCTTGTAGAGCAACTAGCCTAGAAGAATTATTCCGATTTAATACCAGTACACATAGTGCCCCTGAACAATCATTAGATAACTGGTGGTAAGAGTGGGTTGTGCTTAAGCTTGTAATTTATTGATCTGTCATGCTTAAATTTGAAATAGTATTTTATGCTTAAGTTTGAAATAGTATATATTTGGCCAATCATGCTTAAGTTTGTAATAATATTTTTGGCTTCTGGCATAATTAAATTTGAAATAGTATTATTTTGATCAGTCGTGCTTAAGTTTGAAATAGTATTTTTTGGCTTGTCATACTTAAATTTGAAATAATATTTTTTTGGTCAGTCATGCTTAACATTGAAATAGTATTATTTAACATTTTGGGGGTTTATTAATTTATTTTTATTTCGGACTATTATTCTCATCTTTATTAGTTGTTGTTTTTCATCTTTTATTGGTTTTGTTTATTCACAACGTTTCGGCCAACTATTCCTCTGGCCTTCGTCAGGTGGTAACCGTGACGGATAGGAACTTCGAATCTCCTAACTGCATTCTCTGCCATCCGTAGTTGTTGTCGTCTCACCACATTTTCTGGCCAAGTAAACCTCTGGCACGCTTTGGGTGGGATTGAAACCGCTATCTTCAGACAATGTAGAGATTCAACGTCTCTATCAACTGCGCCACGGGCCCCGATCTTATAAATCCACGTTTATTTATTATCTGATCTTCCATAGTCGGGTCCGTACCGATTGGTATATATATTATTCCTTAATTGGAATTCATTTTTGAGATGATCATTATATATATTAATTTATTTAAAAAAATTAAAAAAATTTTTTTTAAATAAATTAATATATATAATGATCATCTCAAAAATGAATTCCAATTAAGGAATAATATATATACCAATCGGTACGGATCCGACTATGGAAGATCAGATAATAAATAAACGTGGATTTATAAGATCGGGGCCCGTGGCGCAGTTGATAGAGACAAAAAACAGTGTATATATAATCAAATGTTTCTGATCAAATGCCAACAATTTGGAAAGGTTTAGTCAATTTTGATTTTATTTTTTACTAGCGAGGGGTACCCAGCGTTGCCTGGGTGTTTGTAGGTGTGTGTGAAAAAAACCCGAAGAAAAACAGGTGTCCGTGAAAAAAAAACGAAGCCTTGACGACGCGCAGTTGGAAAATAGTAAAGTGTGAAAAAAAACAGGTGCGCGTTTTTGATTGATGTGACGGCAATAGGTATTCAGCAGTTAGCATTTTCTGCGGGACAGCTAAAAAATCGGTTTGTTTGTTTTTAAAAACCCGCTCCCTGTTTATTAGGGGGAGCATCTCATCTCGAAATGAAAGCTACCGTCTGATATGATGACGAAGTCGACATTGACCAAACATTACTTAGCTCTCTAGAGACGACTGACTTTCGGCCTGTGATTAGAGTCGAGTTTCGCTTTTTGTTTATACCAAAAACCGAATGTAACGCGTGCCGATGCGGGAAATGTGGAATAATTAAAGTTTGAAAGTCAATAAAATTAAATAGACAGGCGAGCTCCATGGTTAAGTGTGAGATATTACAATTTATAGATGATATAAAAAGTTTTAAGAAGTTGTGAAGCGAGCGAGCGCTTCTCTGAAAGAAGCCTTTTGTGGATATCGAGAAGCGTACGTACATACATACATACATACATTTTTGCTTTTATATATATAGATTTTTTTTAATTATTACTTGTTTTCCACCTTTTCAGATTTTATGTTTTTAGCCATTAAAGACTCAAAGTCATAAGACATGAAATTCTTGTGGAAATGTAAACCAAAATTGCTTGCTTATTTCTTGAATCATTGGCATTTTTAGATTTAGTGAAAAAGTTTTTAAAGTTTTAATGTTTTTGTAGTTGAATGAACAAAAAGCTACATTTCTCGCAGCGACAAAAAAAGCAACAAAAAAAAAACACATGTTATCACAAAATTTTTAAGCACATTTTCAGCACTTTTAGCAATCAAGTTTTGACAGTTTCCTTGCAAACTCTCTCCCACAGAAGGACGTTGCGAGCCTATCTTTGCTTTATTGTTATTTCCATGGCAGGTGTTCGTCTGAGCCCCAATCTCTAGTCCCGCCTCACCAATCTTTTACGAAAGACACCCGTCTAGCTGAAACCACTGTCAAAAATTTTCCCCACTCTTTATCTGTGCTTAAATCAAAACATAGATTCCATGAACAAAGCTTCTTTCTTAGAACTGCGCGCCTGTGGAACTCTGTTCCGTCTGCCTGCTTCCCACCTGACTACAACCTGGATGTCTTCAAGTCCAACGTAAACAAATTCCTGATGAACCGCCCCCCCCCTTTAAGTAGACACTTTTATTAAATCCCTATACTAACGTACTGTACATGTAATAACCCTTATCGCTGAGTGGCTTCCGGGCCTTGATAAGTGGTGATCACCTTGTAAAAAAAAAAAAAAAAAAAAAAAGGATACTGCCTGCAATCTGATTTCTGAATTTTCACTTCATGCTATCCAAGTGAAATATGTTTTAGTTGTCCAACAACCAAATACTGCACGTGTCCCAGTAACCCTGCCTCGAACAAAGTCGCAATCCTGATACTAATGTCCAACATAATCTAATATATAAAAGGCTATACGTGTGTTTGTCTCCATATTTTCAAATTATCTCTCCCGAAACTAAAAGTCGCAGCATCTGGTTAAAAACTGGAACTAGCTCTCCGGATGCAGGCTTGATAAGGACACCTAGGTTTTCCCAGTTACCAGGGTTCCTCTCTTAGTGTTGCAGACAGAGTCTGGAGGAAAGGCAAGCCAATACAGTTGGAGCCAGCACAGCTGCAAGAGTTACTGGAAAGGTGTTGCAGTGTTTTGTCATCTGCCTATTGGGATTCTCACTATAAAATATGAATATCCTTTGGAACTACACATATATTAGATCATTATATGGAGACAGACAAACAGACATATATCCGTTTATATATTAGATTATATTGAAAATTAGTATCAGGATTGCTACTTTGTTCGAGGCATGGTCACTGAGAAATGTCAGTGTTTAGTCGTTGGGCAAATAAAACATATTTCACTTGGATAGCATGAAGTGAAAATTCAGAAATCAGATTACAGGCAGTATCCTATTAAAACCGGATATTTGTCGGGGTTTATTCCCTTACCCTTTGCCTTTCCCAAAGCATTTACAAGTTGGTGAAAATTTAAAAAGATTTCCAATTTTGACGAAAACAACGGACATTCCCAGATTTTCTGTACAACTCAGGAATTCCTTCGTTGTTTGCTTTGGAGATTCATTTTACTCGTTATATAGAATTCAGATTCAGTTTTTCTGTTTATGAGAGGCATGCAATGAGTAATGCCCCTTACCCACTTCTCATAGCAGTAGAGCAACGAAACTTGGCACAGTTATTAGTCTTACTCTACATAGGAACCACCCAGAGTTATGCACTTCTCCCATCGTTTGATGCAGCTCTGGAGACCGTTTTTGTAGAACACCCCAGGTTGGTTCTCCAACCACGACGTGACTTCAGAAATCAAGGCTGCATCATCTTAGAAACGCTTTCCTTTCAAAATAACTTCATGGCTGGGAAGAGATGAAAGTCAGAGAGTGCAAGGTCAGGAGAGTAGGGAGGATGGGGGAGGATTTCATAACCACACGCCCGTGCTTCTGATCTGACGACATGTGAGTTGTGGACCGGAGTGTTGTCCTGCAGGAGGAGGGTACCTTTGCTGATCTTGCCCCGCCTCTTGATTTTGATAGCTTCCCTTAATTTCCTCAAAAGTGAAGCATAATAGGCTCCTGTAATTGTGGTACGCTTTGCCAGGAAATCTGTCATCACTACTCCGTCCTGGTCCCAGAAGACTGTGAGCATGACCTTGCCAGCGGAGGGTTGCACACTTGCCTTCTTTGAAGGTGGTGAGTCCAAGTGCTTCCACTGCAATAACTGGGCTTTGGTCTCTGGATCATAGTGATGGACCCAAGTTTCATCCTGTGTAATCAATCTTTTGAAAAACTTTGATTCATCTTCTTGCCACGTCTCCAAATTCATCCTCGAGCACTCGACGCGTTCTCGCTTCTGGAATGGTGTGAGCAACTTGGGAATTCATCTGGCAGATACCTTATGCATATGCAAATGGTCATGAATGATAGTCTCCACAGACCCTGTACTAATCTTGACATCTTGGGCTATTTGGCGAATAGTAATGCGATGATCTTCCAAAATGGCAGCCTCAACTTGACGGACAGATGCCTCATTAATGGCAGAAGTGGGGCGACCAGGTCTGGGAGCTGTTTCCACAGACTTCCAGCCATGTTTGAATTCACTATGCCAGCGTTTTACAAGGTCATATGATGGGGCATTATCACCATAAGTTTCTTTCATTTCATCAAAAGTCTCCTGTGGTGTGCGTCCTTTCAAATACAAAAACTGGATCACTGCTCGGCATTCAACAGGCTCCATTTCACACCTGACTCAGTTCAAACACCTGTAAAACAGAAACCACAATTAGTTCAGAGCTGTAATTTGCCACATAACCCGTAGAGATATAAATCATTGCACATGCAAAATCTCAGGTAGATCAGACAACTATAAGTGGATCAGGGGCATTACTTATTGCACGCTCCTCGTACAAAGCCACCATTCGCCCATACATGGAATCTTGTTGGCACGTCTCAGATGGTGCATCTATCATTAGCCTCTCCTTTTTATACAGGGTTCAAAAAAGAGTTTCCAGTCTAATATGCTCTGTACTATTGGCCAAGCTTAAACTCTTCGGCCATCGCCATATTGTTGAATCCATGTGCCTGTTTCACAAGTATTTTTTTTCCCACAGAAGAGATGTTGCAAGCCTGTTTCTGCTTTGTCATTATTTTCATGGCAAGTGCTTGTCTGAGCTCCTATATATGGTCCTCCCTCGCCAAACTTTCATGAGAAACACTCATCTAGCTGAAACCACTATTAATAATTTCACCCACTCTTTATCTGTGCCTAAACCTAAATGTACATTCCATGAACAAAGCTTCTTTCTTAGAACTGCATGTCTGCGGAACTCTCTTCTGTCTGCCTGCTTTTCAGCTGACTACAATTTGGTTATTTTCAAGTCCAACATAAACAAGTTCTTGATGAGCCGTCCCCTTAAATATTCCAATTTACCAAATTTCCACTACCTAATTACTATAATATTGCCCCATTGACTACTGTCTCATTAATTCTTATCCTCGAGTGGCCTCCGGTCCTTGGTAAGTGGTGACTCTTATCTAAAAAAACAAAAACTTTAATGGAATATGCTCTGATGAACTCATAGCACTTGTGCCACGTGATTAACCCAACAAGCAGCAAAATCCCACCCCTTCACTGTTAAGGGCCCTAGATGCTGGAAAGCCTTCTACTCTTATAGTTTCTAATAATTTAGCCGAAAAAAAATGAAAGTATGTGGGTCATTCCAAAAGTAAGGCCTCCTATTTTTTAACTCAAAAACTAAAACATTGAAGAGCTATGAAAACGGGAGTGCTACCATTAAAACTACCAAGGTTTTGTGTTGCAGAATTTATTTTTCTACATAGTCACCATTATTGTGAATGCACTTTTGCAATCAATAAACGATGCCTTGGTCGTAAAAGTCTAGAGCGTACTTTATCACTCATATCTCTGTCCCCACTCTGAAATCAACAAACCCATCTCCTAACTGTGCTGACATCAACTACATTGGCTTCGTAAACGTTCAACAGGCGCCAGTGAATGCTGATCGATTCAATATTTTTTTTGTATGGAGGAATTTAATGGTGCATCTCTGCTTATGACACACGTCCATAAAAAGGGTTGCTTTCTTAGCGTCTCGCAGCGTCAATATTTGCAACAGAGAGATGAAACTTTCAGGTCATAAATACATAAGTTCAATCATCATAGTGATCAAATTTGCAACCCCCTATGGTTAATTCAGGCGAAATAAAGAAATAGGAAGCCTTACTTTTGGAATGTCCTTGTAAAAAGAGCACCGAGCAACGCTAGGTCGGGATAGTTAGTACACTATATTGTTATCTTAATGATTTTATCGAATATTTTTACTCACCTGTTCGGGTTGAGATTGAGAAAGATTTACATTTGTAAATGCGGCCGCAATAATAATAACATGAGGATCGCATGCATCAAGTAACAATTTTACTTTTAAGGGATCTCTGCGATTAAAACAAACAAAAAGTGTAAAATATTGCTGTAAATATGTAAATAATGGTTACATGCAAGAATATTTAACTGCATACAAGTTTTGAGATGAATTCAGATTCATTTGTAACCCCTCCCCCCACCCACACTTACACACCCAAAGAAGGGTCCGTCTAGTAGGTCAGCCGAAACAGGTTGATATACTGTTCTTCTCAATGCCAGGTGAGCAGGAGATAAGCACTTATAATCATTTTACCAAAAAAGAGAAAATGAACACTAACATCGGTTTGTTTTCAATAGTGATTGTATTGAGAATAATGTCGAATAGGTCAATAGCATTTGTCAAGACAGCATTGATAAAAATGAAGGAGAAAAAAAAAATTAAAAAGAAAAAACATATTACGAAACTATCAACGACGAGGTTCAGAGAATGAAGGGTTTAGTGAAGCCAAGTTTTTCTTTTTTTAATTCATGTTCTTTTTCTCTCTCTAAAGTTGGAAATATTTTCTATCGTTTCAAGAGTTTGCCACGTTTCTCATCAGAGAAAAGTTTTGTTTTCCGTTTTTCAAGAGTTTTTTTTTTCTTTTCGGTTTCATTCCCAGACAGGTCACTTATACCAAATTGAGCCTGTCTCTGGGTCACTCCATTCACTGTGGACTCAACTGAATTACATATGTTTTACTGCTACCGTTATCTCTCCCGGTCTGTCTGTCTGTCTATCCCTCTATCTCTACCTTCTTTCTCTATCTCTGTTTTTCTGTATGAGAAAACTGCTCTGCACTGTTATTTATGAAGATCTGCATGTGTTGGGCGACATGTGTTCTTCTTTCGATGGACTAATCAGCTTTGGCCATTAGTTGTTAATTCCTCTAATAAATTCCTTTTTGACATCAAATAAAACCAATTTTCAAATAAATTCTCTTTTGGCATCGAATGAAACACATTTTTCAAATAAATTCCATTTTGGCATCAAATAAAACCAATTTTCAAATAAATTCTCTTTTGATATCAAAATCAAATAAAACAAATTTTTCAAATAAATTTCCTTCCCTCACGGTAACCATATGTTCTCTTTTATTTGAAAAGAAAACAAACTTCACAAAGCAATGACTCATTCGATTTTGCGTCTTTGATCAATTTGCGAACACACATACATATTAACCCTGATATTCACTACTACATGCATTGTTAGTGCGATCAAGGCCCTTTGGTATTCTAGCAAATATCTTTACCTAGGAGCTGAATCTTTCGGAACTGTGATACTGACCGTTCAAATGCGTTTTTAAAAAAAATTTTATTCAGTGCAAAGGCACAATACCGTACCATACTAAAGTAGCATTCACTCTAAATGGGTTGAATCTGCTTCCTCTGAAGGAGAAAGTTTCATAGGAATATCAAATTCGCAAGCAATCACAAGTTGCATATATATCCCCTGTCAGGGGAGATAACGATGTTCAGTTTTTGCAGTTCTTGTAGGAAGGTGCCGACGTCCTCCTACATACAGCGCCTGATATTCCCAAATAGTCACCAATCTGGTACTGACCACCAGGCCTAACCTTACTTAACTTTGGTTATCTAATGATAACCGGTGTAGCAATGTGCTTATCTCGTATCTAGACAATAGATTTATCCAATCAAAATATTGGATATTCCACTTTTATACATTTTTGCATGTTACCCCTTCATCTTCGACAAAAATGTCACCATTTTGAATGTGTATTCTCCTGAAAACACACGACAGTCGGAAATAAATGGGAAATTAACAACGATGAATAAATGGTAGTAATAAAAACATGATTGTGTAAACATGTTTAGGTATACATTATTTGTTAGGTCTTTGCATCAAGTGGTTTCACGCCTTGTCTGGTGTGATTTCCATTAAATACATAATATCCGTAAGATATACCGATAAAAGAAACTAGATAAAAGAAGGCCTCTTCCTTCTGTTATTGTAATCCTTGCATCAAGTGGCTTCATGCCATGTCCGGTGCGATTTTCCCTTCTGTTATTGTAATCCTTTAAAAACTTGTAAAACTTTATAGGGTATCAGAATCGGGAAAAAATTTCAGCCTTAGTTTCCAATTTAAAAAAAAGATTTTTTTTAATGTTTTTAAATCTGATTTTTGCATATCTGGTATTTATTGTTTTTAAAACTAAAATCCATAGATCAGAGATTCTCAACCAGGTGTAAATTTACCCCTAGGGAGTAAAAAATTATATAGCCGGGAGCAAATAATTGAATAATTATTTCTTTTTAGATTGTGTCATGTCTAAGAAACGTAATAAAAATTAATTTCATAAGTTTCTATTTTGAAAACGTTTGATTTTTTATATATTTTGTGATATTAATGTATAAAGTCCTAAATAATAGAAAGGTTCTTTTTGACCTTTTTGTTTTTCTGTCACTTTATTGGGGGGGGGGGAGTTAAATATGTTACATAGTTGGCCTGGATAACGTCAAGTTAGTTGGACGATTATTATCATGATCATTATTGATATTTGTAAAACTAGAAACAAAAATTATGTTTAGGATAAAATTACTTATGTTAAATAGTTCCTAAAAAATGTTAACTTGGTGAATGTTAACTAACATAAACAAAATATGTGAAAGGTGAATCATCTGATTTTATATCTTTAATTGCATGGAGCTAATAGGGAGGCAAGGGTTGCGCATTCTCCAACCACACCTCTCCTGAATTGGCACTGCTTGAGTCCAGTGGTAAGAAGTCTAGGATGACTGAAAACAATAAGATAATTATAAGATAATAAGCGAGATAAGCGGAGAGCACATGCAGCACATGGAAGTCTCAAATGGTCACCCATCTGGTACTGGCCAGGCTCATCATTACTTAACTTTGGTGATCCGACGGGAACTAGTATATCAAAAATGATTATGCCATATAAAATGTGATTATGCTGTATAAAATGTGATTATGCTGTATAAAATGTGATTATGCTATATAAAATGTGATTATACCGTATAAAATGTGATTATGCTGTATAAAATGTGATTATGCTGTATAAAATGTGATTATGCTATATAAAATGTGATTATGCCGTATAAATGTGATTATGCCATATAAAATGTGATTATGCTGTATAAAATGTGATTATGTCGTATAAAATGTGATTATGTTGTATAAAATGTGATTATGCTGTATAAAATGTGATTATGCTGTATAAAATGTGATTATGTCGTATAAAATGTGATTATGCCGTATGAAATGTGATTATGCTGTATAAAATGTGATTATGCTATATAAAATGTGATTATGCTGTATAAAATGTGATTATGTCTTATAAAATGTGATTATGTCATATAAAATGTGATTATGCTGTATAAAATCTGATTATCCCGTATAAAATGTGATTATGCTATATAAAATGTGATTATGTCTTATAAAATGTGATTATGCTATATAAAATGTGATTATGCTGTATAAAATGTTATTATGTCGTATAAAATGTCATTATGCTATATAAAATGTGATTATGCTGTATAAAATGTTATTATGTCGTATAAAATGTCATTATGCTATATAAAATGTGATTATGCTGTATAAAATGTGATTATCTCGTATAAAATGTGATCATGCTATATAAAATGTGATTATGTCTTATTAAATGTGATTATGCTATATACAATGTGACTATGCTGTATAAAATGTGATTATGTCGTATAAAATGTGATTATGCTATATAAAATGTGATTATGCTATATAAAATATGATTATGCTGTATAAAATGTGATTATGTCGTATAAAATGTGATTATGCTGTATAAAATGTGATTATGTCGTATAAAATTTGATTATGTCATATAAAATGTGATTATGCTGTATAAAATGTGATTATGCTGTATAAAATGTGATTATGCTATATAAAATGTGATTATGTCATATAAAATGTGATTATGCTGTATAAAATGTGATTATGCTATATAAAATGTGATTATGTCGTATAAAATGTGATTATGCGATATAAAATGTGATTATTCTGTATAAAATGTGATTATGTCGTATAAAATGTGATTATGCCATATAAATTGTGATTATGCTGTATAAAATGTGATTATGTCGTATAAAATGTGATTATGCCATATAAAATGTGATTATGCCGTATAAAATGTGATTATGTCGTATAAAATGTGATTATGTCATATAAAATGTGATTATGCTGTATAAAATCTGATTATGCTCTATAAAATGTGATTATGCCGTATAAAATGTGATTATGTCGTATAAAATGTGATTATGCCATATAAAATGTGATTATGCTGTATAAAATGTGATTATGTCGTATAAAATGTGATTATGCCGTATAAAATGTGATTATGCTGTATAAAATGTGATTATGCCATATAAAATGTGATTATGCTGTATAAAATGTGATTATGCTGTATAAATAAAACATTTTTCTCAAAAAAAAAAAATTGACAAAACATCATTGATAATTTTCCTTAATACTTTAATAATGACCCAAAATACATGTTTAAATATTCCTTAGTTCTAGGATGGAGTCTAAATAGAATAAAGACCATACCATATGTGAAGAAAGAGTTTTATTGAGTTGTTTCTTGATCTAACCCATATGTACATGTTTGTTGAATTTAACGTTTATTCATTTAATGTTTGCTTACATTTTTAGTACTTCTTTTATTTGTTTTATTACCAACGCTAACCGGTGTTGCCCAGACATAACAAAAATGACAAAAAGTAATTAATAAAAAAATATATTGCTATCTTTCGGAATACTGTTCTTGAGCGTTATTCGTACAACATGTCTTACAACGTTTCAGCCGATTTAACCTCCGGCTTTCTTCAGGTGTACCTTGTTGAACTCAGAAATCTGCACAGAATTTTGAACGGAACATTTTCTTTAATCTACGAAGGTAGCATGCTCTCATTCCATCAGCCATGAGCGGGTAGAAGTCTCAAGTAATTCACAATTGTATTCTTAGTATCGCCTGCACTCAAGATTGAACCTTCAATCTCTAGAAGAGTGTCAATTAGAATTGAATTTTATGTAGGTTTTTGTTCCTATAACATTTTATGTAGGTTTTTGTTCCTATAAACATTGTTTACAAAAAGCTTTGTTATAAAGATGATTTTGATCATAATATTCTATTTTGGAGAGCTTTAGCTGGACAGACAAACAAACAAATGCCCTTTATATATAAACTAGCAGGGCTATCTAGCATTGCCCAAAGCAAAAGTATAATCTATTTTTATTAAAACTTCTATTTCTCTAGCTCATTCTATTCGTCTATCTATCTTTCTATCCCCTCTCTTTCTCCTCCTCCATCAAGCCCATTCCTCTCTAGCTGGACACACACATACACAGACAACTCTCTTTTATATAACAGACTAGTGGGGGGTACCCGGCGATGCCCGGGTGTCCTGAGGTAAATCAAAACTCCGGGGGGGGGGTGAATAATAATAAAAAAATGTTTTTGTAGGTGAGTATGAGAATCGAACCCATACCCTTCAGTTGGAAATCAATGTGTGAAAAAAAAACCCTGTGAGACGGTAGCCATTCAGCCACAGCAACATACAGCATAGACGTGTTTGAATTTATTTATTTAACTATAAAAACAGGCGTGCGCAATAAAAGTTAACTCTGCTGCTTCCATTTGACCTAATTAAGAAGGTCAAATAGAAGTCATGCAGCATTTGGATTTGTTTACCCAAATTTGACTGTTTTTTCCCCCAACAGATGTTGGGGAGGGGGAAAGCAGCCCCCAATTGTCCAGATTGAATAGCAACTGTCTGATATACAAGATTGATCAAAGCTGATTGCTTCTGGACGTTTTTCCCGGCGCAATGCCGAGAACGTCCGTTTGAGTTTAGTTTCAGTTTATTCATACTAAAAAGCTCAATCAACACACGAGAAGCCAAAATAGCAATAATTTTGTAAAAGTCGACGTAAATAAATCTATAAGCTACATGCGTTCCCAAATCCTACATATCTAGGACCTATATACACAGTTGTAAGCGATAGTAACGAACCCGGGACCGTGTGCAAGAAAAGCCTTTGTCAGACATACACAAAATGGTCACACACATTTTGCCTTTTATATATATAGATTACCCAAATAATGAGTCAGTATTTTCCTCCAAATTGACCCCTCATAGAATACATAATTTTCTAAATTTTAGATATTATTTATCCAGGCTAATGCAATGCTGATCAAGAAAATATGAACTTTGTGGGTCTTTATTTTGTAGTTTTTGATTTTAACTGGACATAATAACACACACATAAACTACTGCCCTTTATGTGTATATAAATAATAACAAATATACCGACTTGACGAAGAGACTACTGACTGCACATCCCCACATAATAAAACAACAATAACAACAAAAAAAAAAAAAACTCACAGTGCATCTGTTTCCATATCAAATGGAAATCGTAGTGGAGTATCTAAAGAATGCCTCGTACCAATCGCAATAAATTCTGGGTGGTTTTTGTAAATATTAAAAAATCTGGAGCCAACTGTAGCAAAAAAAACAAAAAAAAACATTATGTATTAAAAATTATATTTATTTCTCGATACATTTTAACTTAAATTTAATCTCTTAAAATTATTTAAAATATTTATGTGAACATATTTTTACAGATTTTGTTTCAAAACAAAAAAGTGTTTTTTCTAGATGGAAAAAAAACATTTCAATGTTCCAAAACCATCATTTCTCAAAAAAAAAAAAAGAATACAAACTTTGTTTTGTTTTTTTTAAATATTTTTATGCTAAAAATTTTTTTTTCATTTTATTAAAAAATTTATTTAATACATAAAAATAAACAAAAACACACACAATTATTGTTCATAACTCAAGCAAAATTACAGGGATAAAACTTATTCTTACATGGAATAAAAATATTATTAGATCATTACTGACTTGTTTTTTTTTTTTTTTACATGGGAGTCACCACTTATCAAGGCGTAAGGGCCACTCAAGGAAAAAGGTTAATGAGTGTAAGGTAGTTGGTGAGAAAAAACACTGTAATGATCGGTAGTGGTGGAAATTGGGTACGATTTGATTATTTAAGAGAACAGCTCAACAAGAATTTGTTTATATTGGACTTAAAGATGACCAGGTTGTAGTCAACTGGGAACCAGCTCTTTGGTATAGAGTTTCATTATGACAAGGGTCAAACTAAGTACAGATTGAAGTGACAATTGTTGACATAGGGCCATCCATTATGTAACGGTTGTGTGCGTTCACTGCATAGATTGTGGTCTTCTTGGTGTTTTTTTGTCTACATTTAGGGTTCGATCTTAACACTGGCCACTGGTCAATCATATGGTCTTGGTTACTGCTATAACAAGTATTTTCCGTCGAGTTTAAACCAAATAACGATGCTTTATTTTGAGAGGTATAAATGAGTCCTGGTTTGTCGACCAAACGACGGATTTACATTCAGAACTCCAAGCTCAAAACATCTCTTTTTTCTTTTTAATCTTTTTTCTGTTTTGCTCAGAATATAGTTCTCTACTTATACATAAAAGGGAATTTGTGTGCGTGTGTGTGTGTGTGTGTGTGTGTGTGTGTGTGTGTGTGTGTGTGTGTGTGTGTGTGTGAGCTTGTTTCCTATGGATTTCAAAATAGCTGGGCTGATTTTTATGAAATTTCACACAAATGTACTTACGTCTCTGGAGGTGTTCTTACATAAGTTTTCTATCCGAATGCCTTTCATAAATATTGAAAATTGATAATCAAAAAAATCTGATTAAAGCAGGAACAGCCCGATTTTGACGAAAGTAAATACATTATACAGCCTAACATCACAAGTGCATTTGAAAAGTTTTATCACCACACAAGCAGAAAAGCTCGGCATCTAAAATCAACAGTAGGTTCTTTGATAAGATAAGGGCATGTTTGGATGAACGTTTCTGTTTAGAGCATAATTGAAGCATGATACTTGACTTTTGCATTTAAAACTTTAATTCAAGCCATTATATAAAAATAACTTTATAAAATCAACAGTAGGTTCTCTACAGTGCAATGTAGAGTATAATGTATTGTGAACTAAATCATTGCAGGTGAACTATGCTGGGTACTCGACTAGAGCAGGCAAACAATCGATTTGATTGAAAAATGATCGATTTCACCAATTTTGATGGCAATAAAAGTATCGAGAAGTGTGGAACATTCTTTGATCTTCATTTAATCCCTAGCAACGAGTCTCTCTGCTAGTATATAGATATCATTGTTATTTTATGGAAAACCATACAGCAAGCCCAATTACAGATTATCAGCAATTTTATCCATGGACATAAAACAAGTTGACCAAGGAATTTATTATCTGAAGTGGTCATAATTTCAGTAGCATTTCAAGTAGCTTACAATCTCTTTGCATGAAACCTTGCTTTAAAGAGTCAATTAGTTTTTCTAGTGAAAAATCAAATTTTTTTTTTTACACGGTAGTCACCACTTATCAAGGCCCAGAAGCCACTCAGGGATAAGGGTTATTGCAAATACAGTATGTTAGCGTGGAGATTTAATGAAGCGTTTACTTAAGAGGGCGGTTCATTAGGAATTTGTTAACGTTGGATTTGAAGACATCCAAGTTGTAGTCAGGTGGGAAGCAGCCAGATGGAACAGAGTTCCACAGGTGTGCAGTTCTAAGAAAGAAGCTTTGTTCATGGAATCCACGTTTTGATTTAGGCACAGATATAGAGTGGGGGAAATTTTTCACAGTGGATTCAGCTAGACGGGTGTTTTTCGTGAAAGATTGGCGAGGGGGGACCAGAGTTTGGAGTTCAGACGAGCACGTGCCATGGAAATAACGATAAAACAAGGATAGGCTCGCAACGTCTCTTCTGTGGGAGAGAGGTTGCAGGGTAGAGAAAAGGGCATCCTCCACTAAGCCACGAAGTCTATTTTGTACTCTGTCAAGGCAGGATAGGCTGTTTTTAGCAGCTCCTGCCCAGATATGGCAGCAGTATTCCATCCTGGGATGTACCTGGCTTTTATATAGATAGAGAATTGCATCAGTAGTGAGATATCTTCTTGAACGGTAGAAGGATCCCACCATCTTTCCAGCGACCTTGGCAACAGACTTGATGTACGTGTTCCATTTCAGATCAGGAGTAAAGGACAAACCCAGAAGTTTGTCAAAACACGGGACTTCTCCTAGACGAGAGCCATCCATTTCAATTGATGCCAGATGGGGATCAGAGCGTTGATGATGTAAAGATAGGAGTTTGGTTTTAGATGCATTAAAGGTAACCAGCCACGTCTTCCCCCACTTTTAGGTGATCAAACAGCAAACCAGATATGTTTCTTAACATAGGCTTGTCGTTTCCACTAAGCATACTGTCTTCTTCATGTTTACACCTTTTCCTGGATATGCAAGGTGGAATGATGAAACTGTTGCTATAGAAAAGACAACATGATTCCATTTCTGTTTGATAAAAACCAGTTTTCTTTTTCTGTTGCAGACCATCTACTAGTTATCCAGTTGTGTACAAATCTCAACAGCGATAAGAGCCTGCTATCATGTTTGAAAGTGACACTATGTTGAACGAGCAAGATCGGGGATGCACCGCTGTACAACTCCTGCTCTCTAGCAATCCTAGTTATGACAATAGAACCATTGGTAGTATCCTCAAAATGCAAATCCAGACAGTTCGACACTTGAGAGCATGCAAAGTGTGATGAAAACAAAGTTTCCGGCACGGTTATGGTTTTTGCTGTGGTTTCAATTGAGGGCTACATGCTACCTCACATTTTCAAAGTCGTCTTGAAAGTCAACACCAAAGTGTACTTGGATGTGAGAGTTCAGCAGATAATCAGCAGATGGCTTTGGTGCTGTGGGAGGTCACGTTGGTGATTTCTCGACATATGACCAAACAAAGTAGTCCAGCCGGTTAAGATTGGGGGAGGAGGAGGGCAATGAGAGAAGGGTAGCACTCCTTTTGAAGACAAGCCTGGGTCTCTTTGGACTTGTGGGCTGGCGCTGTCCTGCTGCCACACCCAGGATCTGCCAGCAGTCACCTGATTGCACCAGAGAATCACCACATTCTTCAGCACATCCAGGTACACTTAGGTGTTGAAGCCGACTTCAAGCCGATTTCAAAAATGTGAGGTGGCATGATGTGGCCCTCACTTCAAACCACACTAAAAACTATAACCATAGCTGGAAACTTTGTTTTCATCACCCTGGGCATTTCTTTTATTATTCGTGGCAATCCAGCGATGCATTTTGAGGGTGGTGGCAATTGTCATGTTGTCATAACTTGGATCGGTAGAGAACATAAGTTGTGTATATAATTGTTTATAAATATACATTACACATGTAGATATAGTTTCAACAAAACATATAACATTTTATAAATGAACAGTTCCTTACAATAAAGGGACGGAACTCTTGAGGTTTTACATCTTGCCAAACAGGAAAATATTACCTTCATTCATCTGGGGTATTGATTGACGAACCTGCTAAAGCTGAAATAAACATCAATCCTAAGGAATGATTAACAAGCCCTGGTTGTATTTTCAGACCACTTTTATTCATAATGCTTCCCCATTGGAAGATTACACATGTGTTAGATTCTGTTTTCCCAGCGTACAGGGCAACGCTCCAACTGTCTACATCTGTCTTGCTCTCTAACTAACTGACGACTGACAAACTCTGTACATATGTAACTATTCATTTACTATTATGTAATTCAACTGACATCTTTTAACATGTGATTTTGAATCACGTTTTCGATCTGTTATTTTTTAAGCATATTTGTTTGATAATTCTAACATTCAAGTCATCATGGCCGCAGTCTTGGTTCTTTTGTTCTATTATTCCAAATTCTGAAACCTATAACATATTTGTCATTTGTGCACAAACTAATTCTGCAACAAACCGACAAACAATAACATTCTTTTATTTAACATTTTAACTTTTAATAATAATACTCGATTTTCCTAAATCGACTATCAGTAAGGTAACCCAGTGTCGCCCCGGCATAATCTAACAATACTATAAACATGGTTTGTGTAGATGAACAGAGCTATCCTTGAATGTGATATCACCCAGCGTCTTTTGGAGTTTTGATTCCAATTCTGATTCTTTTAAAAAGTTATAAATTTTGAATGAGAGATTTGATGCTTTTTAAAAGTGTTTAAATGACTGTAAAATCCCAGTTAAAAAATCTCTAAAGCATTTTGAACCTTGAAGCTACTTATCTGGATTTTCTTTGCCACTGTACAAAAAAAAAACCTTTTGTGTTGCTATCCCATAATTCTTTATTTCTATATACATGCACTTTGACTTGTTGCAAAATCGTTATCAAAGTTGATTATTACATACTTGTTATTACAATTGATGAGCGTATAATTGTAATTAAACTTCATTAAACGTGACTAAAATTATTTGTTACATAATTGTTACTGAAATGGATTGTTATATGATTGGTTTTCAAATAGATTGTGTATTTCTCATTGTAACCACATCTCTAACTTGAACTTCAACAAAAATGAAAAAAAAAACAATAACACAATTTCATCTTACCTTGTCCAGTGGAACCAATTATCAGGATTCTTTTTCGGTGTGGAATGCATTGAACTGCAGGCAAACCCAAGTGTTCTACTATTTTATCCTTGTCTGAAATGATTACATTTTCTTCCGGATTTTCGATTGGCCATGTAATTGATAGGATTGGATCAAATACCGATGCAGAAAGCTGTGGAACAGATGGCTCAAAAAAGCCGCCCTAAAAATATCAATCAAATCAATCAGCTTAAGCAATAGATATGCCATTGAAAAACATCAATTAAAGAAAGATCAATAAAAGGAACTTGAGAAAGTATTTTACAAGTAAAAATTGAGCAATAGATACGCTATTGAAAATAATTTATGAAAAATCAATGAAAATAACATCAAAGAGAATTACACAAGTAAAAATTGAACCACATACGTCATTAGAATCAATTAAACCTGATTGATTTTTGTATTTAACTGACTTGATATATGAATTATACAAGTAAAAATTGCTCCAGATCGATTTTTATATTTAAACGCATTACGAAAGTGAAAGTTGAAAGTAGGTCATTAGAGTCAACTAAACCTGATCAATCTTTGTATTCAACTTAACTAATATGTTAATTATAGAAGTAAAAACTGATACAGATCGATTTTTGTATTTAACTAAACTCATACATAGATTTCATAAGTAACGGTTGAACCACATCGAACAGCAGATTTAATTAACCTGATATATGAATTTTACAATTTGACACCAACTTTTTTACAACTCGCATCTTTTTATATATTATTTTTTATTGGAATCCTTGGAAACTGTCATGGTTAATCGCCTGAAGAAGGCCTGGGGATGAGTTGGGCGAAACGTGGTGAAGCAACAACAACTATGAAGATGAGGATAACCGTTTGCAAAAGAATGAATACACAAACTCAGATTTTGCTCGGAACAGTGATCATCTGGAAACCATTTAGAGACATACAATAAAGTAAACGCATCCCTTACACACCTGCCACACTCTAAATGCTTTGTTTCCCTCGGCTTCAATTCAATGAAGCCTTGATAAACTTGATAAACACTAGTGATAGGACGATTCCAAAATCTTTTCCAATTCCGATACCAGTACTGATTCCAATTCTTTTAAAAGTTCTAGATTTGATATTTTTTAGAAACGTTAAAATGACTATAAAATCCGTGTGAAAAATGCGCAGAGCATTTTAAAGCTTTTGATAATCGACTGTAAATTCCTTAAATATGTAATCTTTTATTGAATACTGTTAAAGTGAAATAATGTCCAGACGTGATGTGATAAATGGAAGATGTTTATTCAGAATACCGACGGATGCGACGTCTCCAAGAGGAGCACTGAACTGTCTTGATCCCTTCCGCCCACTGGTGGCTCTCCTCCAATACAAGGGGAGATCATCAGTCTCTCCTTGGGCAGGGTAAATAGGATGGGACATTAACAAATACATCATGTTGGTTTCATTTTTTATTGTCAAGAAAAGAAAAATTAAAAGAATCGTTTTTGGAATTGGAAAGTTTATTTGACTACATTCACTGCTACAAAAGGCTTGCTGTCTTGGGAGGGGCGTTTCCAGACTGTTTTCAAAATTTAGAAATATTTGCTTCAAGTTAAATTTTTTTTTTAAAGATATCATGTCTAATTTTCATAATTTCGTCCTGTTTCTCATTCTCGTGTTTTCTTGCTATCGTTCTTTTCCTCAGTCTCTCCTGCCCTTTTTCTCTCTCTCCCATTCTCTTTCTCTCTCTTCACTCTCTTATTCTCTTTCTCGTTCTCTCTCTCATTCTTTATCTCATATATATTTACTATACTTATAAAAAAAAAAACATAAAACAGTTAATCTCAAAGTTTTATTTCTTTTCTTTTTCATTATCAAATGTTTAAAAAAAAAACAAATAAGTTTGAATTAAAGAGTGGGGATCACTAAAATCACATTCTTTTGCCTCGAATGAAGTTGATCACACTCCATCCAGGCTAAATATAAAAAGATACCCTCTTCCTCTTCTCCTTGATTGAAAGTCGTTATTGATAAACACTAGTGATAGGAAGCGTTCAAAATTATCCACAATGTTGGCCAGTAAATATCTGACCTTTGCTAAATATTAATAAAACCATCCCAGATCATGCAAGAAATTTCTTTTTGTGATTTATAGATATAAAGATATTAATCTGCGTAGAAGAAAAATGGCTGCATTAAAAAAGGACAAATTGGGGGAGGGGATAATGAGTCAGGTATTCAGCAGCCGAGATATCAAATCCAAGTTAAGAGGTGGTGCGAATTAGGGTGTCAGTGAAAAGGAGTCCTGTCTATATTTATTTAGATTATACTCTTCTCTCTCATGGAGGTTGAAAATGTTTGCGACTATCGTGAATTTCTTTTGACATTCAAACAGAACATTTGAAGATTGACCCGCTAAATGGAAAAGACAGATTGCAAGAGAAACAAACAAGAATTATCTTTGCTATTCAACGAAATATGCGCATATATACTTAGTTATATTTTGGAAAAAAAGGATTCCAGCAGAGTGCTCTATCATAAGGAAAAAATTCCGAAAATGAGAGCATATTTTCAGAAAGTTCAGATAAGACAAGTCATTGGTACCATCGGCTTGAAACCTGATAATAGGGAACCATTTTAGGTCGCCATATCAAGCTCTCTTTAGCCGATACTCATATTAGTGGCCTGGCAAGACAACAGGGGAGACAACCAAGCAAAAAAAAAAACCCTAAACAAAATTTATCTCAACTTAACAAAACTAAAGCTGCCTTGCCAGGATACTATATATAAAAATGTAGGCAAATTTGGCCATATTTTATTGGTTTGAAAATACAGGTTCTTTTTTACCAATTGTCATAAAATTTTAACCATGGAATAGAATAATCTAAAATAGAATAATCTAAAATAGAATAATCTAAAATAGAATAATCTAAAAAAGCCTGAAAATTTTCATGCAGTTTCATTCCATAGAACCAAAGATATGAGCATTTCAATATTCAATTTGGCTATAAGTATAGATATATCCATATATATATATATATATAATTATTTCATTTAATCACATAAATTAATATACAAAGTTATCATTTTATGCATAAATTTTCAGTATTTATTTCAACAGTGCTCGATACATATGTAGAGCTAGGTAGTAAGTTATGAATATATATATATATATATATATATATATATATATATAAAATATATATATTCTCGTGATAATTTGTCAGGCTTATGCCATAAGTTTGATGAATTCTCACGAGAATGAAACGTGAAATATTCTGTGTAGCTTAATTGCTATATATATTTTCATAACTTACTATATATATATATATATATATATATATATATATATATATATATATAGCTATACCACGTTTTCTGGCAATTTTATAAGTTCTAAATCTTAGCGAGTTTTGATCAGAATTTAACAAATGAAGGCTTGTTGGAAAGCTAATGACTGGAATTGTGTAGTGAGCTAAGTGACATTTGCCCTTAACGTTGCATATTAAGGGGATCATCCAGAGCCTATTTTTGCCACTTTTTTTACAGTCATAAAATGTTTCAATCATAGTCATTTGTTTTCCTAGTTTTGCATATGAATTACAAAATATCTGATATTTCCCCAAAATCTCAGGCCTTGATGGAGGGGAGATTAAAACTTGCTGAAATGGTTTCCAGTGATCTGAAATAACAGCATGGAGAGACTTGATTCCAAATATATCTCCCCTCTTTGGTTTTCATACATAAAGAAAATTTCACAGTGTTTCAAGATTATTTGATATTGGAGATATTCATAATCGTACCCTATTTCCAAAAGAGGGAAGATATAACATGAGAAATATTTGGAATAAAGTCTTCCTTTGCTGTTATTTCAGATCATTTGAAACCATAGCAGCAAGTTTTAGTCACTCCTCCATCAAGACCACTGGTTTTTGGGGATATATATATATATATATATATATATATATATATATATATATTTAAAGTGATGGTTGTGTAGTTCCAACGAGAGAAAAAAATGTATATTTAAAAGAGTGTAGCCATCAACAATTGTGGGTTTTTTTTAAAGGTTTTCATCATATTTTTATTTTAAAATATTTTTATAACATGTTTGGAGTATGTATATATATATGTGTATGTACGTGTATATGTGTGTATATGTATCTTCTCCTACCTATTCTCCACCTATTCTTGTGTGTGTGTGTGCGTGTACTTATGTCTGAATGATTAAGCGCATATATACATGCGGGTTTTGGTTGGAAAAAAAAAATAAATAAATAAAATAAATAAATAAATAAATAAAAAAAAATAAATAAATAAATAAAAAATAAAAAAAATAAAAATAATTAACCAATATGTGCCTGACGTGTTAGTGGTGGATGTGTGTGTGTGAGTGTGTAGGTGGGTATGTATATATGTATGTTCCTACATATATTTCTATGTGTATGCGTGTGTGTATGTGTATATGCCTACGTGTGTGTGCGTGTGTACATGTACATGTATGTATATGTATGCGTGTGTGATTGTGTGTGAGTGTGTGCTATACATGGGGAAAGAAAATCTTAAAAAAAAAACCTAAAAAAAAACATAAAAACCTTCACCAAATTGACCAAAAGCGCCCTCTTTGAATCTAACTTTGACCGGACACTTTGAACACTTACAGTTGGAGACAGAATGTCTTAGACCACACATCACTCTGAAAAACACATTTAGTATCAGCGGAGGTAAAAATAACTCTTCAAACTCCCATTTAAAGAAAAACTTATTACGAAAACATCTGAAGAAAGCACACCCTAAGCTCGAAACGTGTTATAAAAATATTTAAAAATAAAAATATGATGAAAACCTTTAAAAGAAACCCACAATTGTTGATGGCTACACTCTTTTAAATATATATATATATATATATATATATATATATATATATATATATATATATATATTATATATATATTGTTACGACCCAGAATGTCTAGGGGTAAAAGTCGTAGCACAAAATATAAAAAAATTATTTAAAAGAAATTAGTTTTCCCAGGTTTTTAGATACGGGAGGGATATATCCATTTTCTTGAAAGACATTTATAAACACAAGACAGGATAAACACATCCAAGTAACAATACCGAGGCCAATGGAAAAATTAACACAATTTTATTTACATATATATAAAAATATATTGTAACGAAAGTAAAAGAGAATGTGTAACTGGATGAACAAACAACTTGAAATAGATTCGAGAGAGAATTTCCGCGCAAAAGAAATAACAGTTCACATCCTGTCGTCTGCTTGTAACTCCAAAATGGAAGGATGTCCTTTTTGTGTTTTGTTTTTATAGTCGTTTTCATATATGAGAGAGAGATATAGAGAGAAAAATAAACAATCGACTCACTCAGCGTCGGGTTTTAAATATTTCTGTCGCATTCCTTTCTTTTGAAACAATTTCATTCCTTCTTCTATATTGAATACATCGTCATTCCTCATTATCGCCTTTTTTTCGTTTTCTCTGTCATCAAAATATATCGTTCATTTCTTCGCCGTCGTTAGCATCACAAACGTCGTCACCATCGCCAACACTGTCGCTTCCCTAACCCTCCTCTTTGGCTGCTATGTCGTCACTGTCTCGCCACCCTGCGCCACTCCTTTCCCTCTCTCTAATGGTATACCTTTCTCTCTCTCTTTGGCATCCCGTCTCTGTATTTTCGTATGTTGTCTCTCTCTCTCTCCTTTTCTTTTTCCGAATGTTTACAAATTCACTGAGAGCAGATGACAATATAAAACGCGATAAAACAGAATTTTCTCTCTCGACCTTTTTTTTTTTTTTTTTATAATATTAAAAGTAATTATTGTCTCAAATTATATATTTTTTCCACATATTTGTAACAATATATATATATATATATATATATATATATATATATATATATATATATATATATATATATTATTTATCTTTTAATGGTGTTCTAATTCACTATTTATATACAAAGAAATCTTGTTATAAATCCTGTGCAACTCTAAGTGGGTTTTCTTGTATAAAATAGTGATGCTTTTTTTCTGGGTGATATTATTATTAAATATTCCTGCTCTATCCATGATATTGAGCACTTTGGGTTGAATGACGTATATCACTTATTTGATATGATACTGAATTGTCACTTGTATTGCTCCTGGGCCAGACTATGTACTTTTTCTGGTGTACAACATAATAACAAAAAGACAAAGAATTTCTTTTTCCCAGGTTTTTGAACCAATTAATTTTTTTTTTTTTTTTACACCGAAATAAGATTTAGGATGATTTGCTGTAAGAATGCGAAAAAATATTTTAATAATAATTTCAAATAATTCCAACATTTTATATCACTCAATAGATTTGCATAGTGAAATTTAAAAAATAAACAAAATTTTATGACAGTTTCAAATTAAGTATAGAGGCCTGGAGGGGACTAAATAAACTATATTTAGCCATGTATTTTTAATGTTTGATTTGACGATTAAGTGAAAGGTTTAATATTTTTTTCATAAGTGATATATATATATATATATATTTGTTGCCTACATACCCCAGAAGTTAAGCAATGATGAGGCTGGCCAGTACCAGATGGGTGACCATTTTGGGAATGTTAGGCATCGTATGTGTTGAAAACAACTCCTGCATCTAGTATCACTGTTGGGCTAACACAGGTCAATAAACAAGAAATTGCCAAAAGAAATTACCATCTTTTTAGCAAAGTGCGCAGTCATTTATTGGTTTTTCTTTTTTGGTATCGATTCTTCAAAGAATTTCCAATTTAATGATATATTAGATTTATTGGGCTCACAAAAAGAAAATTATTAATTTATTTTTCAAAGATTTAAAAGTAGGGTTTTTCGTAAAAATAATGAAAATATATATATATTTTTTTTTGCTAATCTGAAAGATAATAATTATTATTAACATATTCAACGAATTTCACATTTCAAAACATAAAAGATGAAAAATAAAGCACATTCAAAATTTGGATTTTCAACCTTAAAATCTGATACGTGCGCAGTTGTTTTTTTATCTACAATCCTCACACTCCCCACAATACAATATATTTTGCTCAGTTTCGGCTGATTTTTATTTTAAGCATATTTGTACCCACAAATAAAGAAGTGGGGGCTTTGTAGGCAAAAACAATATATATATATATATATATATATATATATATATATCGATTATAAAAAAAAAGTACATTATTATAAATAATCAGTGAAAATTTTGTACTAATTGGATAATTACTTGATTTTTGGTAGATTTTTAAAGAGAAACTCCGCGAGAACATACTTACTCCCTCCTTTCATTTTGGCTGTGCGCAATATATATATATATATATATAGATAGATAGAGAGAGAGGGAGAGAGAGAGAGAGAGACAGACAGACAGACAGACAGACAGACAGACAGATCCTTTAGTGGTGTCCTTATATACTGTCTAAAAGTAATAGTTCTCATCTTAATCATATATTTAGAAGACTAATTAATCTATTTATAGTTAATCTTAAGTTATTGTTACAAAACATAATATTGGTCAATTGACCAAACAAAGGCAACTATTCTAAGTATGATCATGCATCATAGAATAGACTGTTTTAATGTTTTCAAAAATATTTTCCATTCAAAGACTTGCCTGGCAATAAATAACAGCAGCATCTTCCTCCAATGCAAGATAGCCATGGCCACAATGAGGAGGAATTAATATCTGAAAGCCATTGGTCGATGTTAGATTAATGGCTGCCCACTGAAGATAACTGGGAGAGTCCGGACGCATGTCCACCACAACATCATACACAGATCCGCGCACGCAAGTCAATAACTTTGCATAAGGAGAAATGTGCATTCCGCGTACAGAATTCTGAAAAATGTGAAGAAGAAAAAACCTTTCAACAAATATTTTTTTATTATTCATTTCAAACATATTTTTTAAATTGAACAAATCATCGAATAAACGTTACTTGGATGTTTTAAATAAAATTAGATAATAAATGATGGCTGAATAATAATTATACATAGGAAATAAATAATCTGGTGTATGTGAGTGATGTGGAAGGACTTAGTTCCAGGTGAGTAAAACTTTTTGCTGCCTTCTTCATATTTGAGAGAAGCAGTTAAGTCAGAATAAATGTAATCATTTACATATAGAGAAAAAATGTAAGAATATATCTGTAAAATTCACTTTGGAAATTGCTTAAAGTGTTCAGTGTAAAAAATTTACATAAGAAGTATGTGGTTATTTTCATTTTGATTGAAGTTTCAGAGTAAAATCGAGATTACTTTATTATATAGATGAGAAGGTTTATTTTCTTGTATACACTTTTTCAGAACAATAATTGCTTTTGTAAAATGATTGACACTGAATTATAAAGACATCATTAGAATTATTAATTTTTTATTTATTCTTGCAAACAAAACAGGCAAAGAGATGAAAAATAAGCACACAACAAATAAATGTTACCAAAGGCAAGATACGTTACTCTTCTACCTAGTTCGATAAGTTTTTTGTGCTTTAACTTGTTTTAAATCGTTTATGTACTTCGAAACAAAAGTAGTTTCAAGTCTGTTGAGTTAGAACAAAAAAAGATGGTGTCTTGTTACAGCTATGTCGATTAACTAAATGTTACTTAGATGATTTATATAAAATTAAATAATAAACAGTGGCTAAATAATTATACCTCTGAAGGAAATATGTAAAATGTTTTTGACTTGTGATGGGGGTATGAGACGAATGGATTCGCCAATCATTTTTATAACCAATAGCGGTGTTAAACAACCAATCAAAACGTCGCAAAATTATTATAAAAATCGTTGAATTTTGGATTCAATCAGTTCGCCATTTGCTACGTCACGGACCACATTTAATTCTTCGCCGCTGATTGGTTACTGATCTGAACTACGCCGCCATCTTTGTTCAACATAATATCTCAGAACTTAAGAGGTTAACTACGCGACGGACCGCATTTGATTCTTGGTCGCCATCTTGGTTACTGATCTGCCATCTTTGTTCAACACAAATGTCTCAAAAATTAACTCAATGTATGCGAGTGATATGATAGGACTTAATTCTAAAAGAGTGATATTCTTTGTTACCTTTTTATGGGAATACATGTTTGATTGAGAATCAGTTTAGTCGGAATAAATGTAATATATTATATACGGAGATGAAATGTAATAATACTTTCGTAAAACACGCTTAAGAAATTGCTGTAAGTGTTGAGTATTATAAATTTTCATAGGAAGAATTTAGTTATTTTTACTTTGATTGAAGTTTCTGTAAAACAGAGATTACTTTATTATATAGATGAGAAGATTACGTTTTTGCATACACTTTTTCAGAACAATAATTGGTTTAGTAAAATGATTATTGATTGACACTGAATTGTAAAAATATTCTCGATTGTTCTTTTGTAATGTTGTCCAGGAACCAGCACGTTGTAATCTCAGTTGCAAAGGAGACAAAGAACAGGAAATAACTTCAACTTGTTACACTTGTATGAATATGTATGTGTATCCACGTCACAGGCTGTGATCATTCCCTCGTTGTACAGATCCAAAATTGTTGTTTGATTTGGTTAATGCTGAAATAAAGGAATTCTCCTTCCAAACAAAACCACAAGGAGGTGTTAGTGACTCAGTGTTTATTGACACAGCCTAAATGTGTCACGTTTGAATCCGTTATTCCACAGAAACACTTTAACTTGAAGCACTAATTGATCTTGAATCATCAAGTGGTGTCCTGCCTGATAAAGCCATTGACGCCTATGACTCTCCATCTTTATCTCTCTCTCTCTCTCTCGAGGCATTCATTAATTCATTGTTGCTCATCATTTTTGATGCTGCCCAGGTATTCAGACTGTCAATGTTTCTCGTTCTCATCTTCTGCATCTTCTACCCATGATCTTTCCTGTCACACTAATCTGTTCTATTCTGCTTTTTCTGAAGACATGACCATGAATCTCATTTGTCTTTTCTTTTATTTATATGGAGCTCACCACTTATCAAGGCCCGGAAGCCACTCGGGGATAAGGGTTATTGCATGTACAGTAATCAATGGGATAGTATCTTAGTAATCATTAATATTGGAGACTTGATAAAGTGTCTTACCTAAGGAGGCGCTCCATCAGAAATTTGTTTATGTTGGACTTGAAGACATCCAAGTTGTAGTCAGGTGGGAAACAGGCAAACAGAAGAGAGTTCCACAGACGTGCACTTCTAAGAAAGAAGCTTTATTTATGGAATCTACATTTTGATTTAGGCACAGATAAAGAGTGGGGAAAATTATTGACAGTGGTTTCAGATAGATGGGTGTTTATCGTGAAAGATTGGCGAGGGGGGACCAGAGATTGGAGCTCAGACGAGCACTTGCCATGGAAGTAACGATAAAACAAAGACAGGCTTGCAATGTCTCTTCTGTGGGGAGAGGTTTTTCGTACTGTTCTCATTAAAGACCTTTCTGCGTTTGCCATTTCTAATACCTCCTGACTGATGTTGAATTATAAAGACATTATTGGAATTATTACCTTTTTAACTGTTGCACATAAACAAAAGAATTAAAAGGCGTTCAGAAAGTAAATAAAATGTTACTAAAGGCAAGCGCTTGCATTACTCTTCTACCTACTTTGATAAGCTTTTTATGCTTTAACTAATTTTAAAACGTTTATTTACTTCAAAACAAAATTAGTGACAAGTCTGTTGAATTAGAATTAAAAAATAATAGCTACGCTCCATAATCAAAAATCAAAAATTAAATACTGAAAGAAACACATCCGATGAAGGACACGAATCATGTGAAAATGTAATTTATATTATTTTATTGGAATCCTTTGAGATGAGTAATTTGCATGTTTATTTATTTATTTGCAGACTGTTATCCTTATCTTCATAGTTGTTGGTTTTCTTGTTTTACTACATTTCGACCAACTCATCCTTTGGCTTTCTTCAGGTGGTTAACTGCGACGGGATAAGAATGCTGAGTCTCCTAACTGTATTCTCAGTAATTACTGCTTTCCATAGTTGCTGTTGTCTAACCACGTTTTGGCTAACTAATCCTCTAGCCGGCTTTGGGTAGGATTGAAACTGTTATCTTCAGACAATGCTCACCTGGAACCATAGACATTTAATGTCTCTATCCACTGTGCCATGGGCCCCGAAGACTAGAGGAATAGTTGATCGAAACGTGGTGAAACAACAACTATAAAGATGAGGATAACAGTCCACAAACAAATAAATAAATGAATAGTATTTTGTTTAATTTTCGATTTTTGAATGATTAAAAACAAAAAAATAAATATACAACAAATGTTACCAGAAGACTGCCGTCTGGCTTCCAATCAAACTCACTCAAATGATAATGTAACCCCATTTTTTATTTTGAGCTTTCTCAACTGTTGATGACACTGGTTACTTTGTAGGGCAACAGACCTTTTGTAACAGAGCTGCTAGTGTGATCCGATCGTTTGTTGGATTAGGGTTACTTGGTTTGTCAGGGAGGGAAGACGTTTCTGGAACAGTTGTTACGTCCTGAGAATAGCAATCAGTTCCCCCGGGTGTTAGACACGATCAAACGATAAGCACATAGATGATAGAAACATCAACAGGTCGATATAGTGTCGGCTATAGCCGGCTAGCATAGGTGTGGTTGTCAGATCTTCTTTTGGTGCGTTAATGGCAGGCATTCTTTATGACAAGGACTGGTTCTTTGTTGCTGAAAATTAACACTTGTACAAAACGGTAAACAAACACAGTTTTTTATAAAAATATAATTCTTTTATTTAACACTGGAGGAGCATATTAAACTGACCAGACATGCCAACGAGTTCACAGCCAAAACTGCGATGTGTTTGCTTTCGATGAAGTCCAATGCTTTGACTGGATTTTTTAATACAATTTAATTCTCCTCTCTTTCTTAAGAGAGAGAGAGAGAGAGAGAGAGAGAGAGAGACTCTTATCTACCTTGATAAGTTTTTTTGTGTTTTAACTGATTTTACAAATAAAATACAAATAAAAAAACGAAGTTATAAAAATATAGTTGGCTTGCATTAGCGCAAAGAAAAAATGACTTCAGGCAGAGGCAAATCCGCTACTGTCATAATTTCAAAAGCAATGGTCAAAGTATAATGTTGTTCATTTTTTTAACAGTTCAGAATAACCTTTCGTAACATTTTAACCCTCTAGGGGCCTGAACATATTAACACTTGAACAAAAATTCTGAAATTTGAAATTATAGATTTTATTGGATCAAGAATCATGAATCTGAAACAGAAAGAAAGAAAGAAAGGAAGGAAGGAAAGAAAAATATTTAAACAGGTCGATGGTTATGTTTTGATTTTGACATTTGTAAATTACATAAACAACTTGGCTCGAATCATACCTGACTGTGCCTAAATCAAAACGCGGATTCCATGAACAAAGCTTCTTTCTTAGAACTGCATGCCTGTGCCTGCTTCCCACCGGACTACAACTTGGATGTCTTCAAGTCCAATGTTAACAAATTCCTAATGAACCGCCCCCTTAAGTAAACACTTCATCAAATCTCCACACTAACGTAATGTACTTGCAATAACCCTTATCCCTGAGTGGCTTCCGGGCTTTGATAAGTGGTGATCACTGTGTAAAAAAAAAAATGCAAATCCGGACGGTTCCACCCTTGAGGGCACAGCTCAACACATCAAACGATCTTTTCTGACTACGGTTATGCCTTTGGTGTGGTTTCAAGTGAGGGCCACATCATGCCACCTCACATCTTCAAAGTCGGCTTGAAAGTTAACACCAAAGTGTACCTGGATGTGCTGAAGAGTGTGGCGATCCCCTGGTGCAATCAGGCGGCTGCTGGTAGACACTGGGTGTGGCAGTACGACTCAACACTGGCCCAAGAGTCCATAGAGATTCAGGCTGGACTTCAAAAAGAGTGCTATAACTTTGTACCATTTTCTCACTGACCCCCTCCTCCCCTGACCTGAACCTGCTGGTCTACTTCATTTGGTTATATGTTAAGAACATCACCAACATGACCTCCCACAATACCAAAGCCAACCTGATCACTGCCATCTGTCGAGTATTTGCCAAGTTCCAGCCAGCGCTTGTGGAAAAGGTATACTCTCAATTCCAGACTTGTATCAAGGTGGTGATTGAGGCTGAAGGTGGCTACATTTAATAGATGTCAGCTTTATTACATAATTAAGTGACCAGAATTGATTTTTTCAATCAAAGTTTTAAAATACAGTTGTAGTATTGATTTCTTTTGGGCGACTTTATCGTTCCACCTTGTAAAAAGTAAACTGAAAGTCACACGTATGATTTGATATGAATTTTTTTAAATTTAATTTAATTTCTTACATTTTTCTTTTTCATAAAATTTCTAAACAAACAAAAAACACCAACAAAATAAGGCTTTTACATAACTGATTCATGAAAAAATTTTAGGATGTGAAATGTTTCAAAAAAAAAAACAAAATGGCTGACCTTATGATTAGCTGACCATGTGACTTGTTGAACAGGAAAATGTCTTCTAATATCTTCAGGGTAAGTATTCATATTGAACAATTCGGCAAGATGTCCTCTCTTATCTTTATGAAGTTTGATATGAATGAAGTAAGCATCTTTTATGTGAAGTGGAAGAAACTCCATATTTCTTGAAAATGTTCTGTAAATTCAAAAAAAAAAAAAAAAATCATAAAATTTAAAGAAAAAAACTAGTGCATAAAAACAGATTTTTTTGTTTTTGTTTTTAAGCTTGGACATTTCTGTAAGGAAATGATGTATTCAAAATTATTTTATTCAAAAATGAAAAATAAATACTTTCAAATATTTTATCTTTTAAGGTCATCACTTAAAGGCCATCTATATATATATAAAAGCGAAAATGTGTGTATGTATGTATGTGTATTCGCTTTTTCTGTATGTCAACAAAAGGCTTTTTTCAGAGACGCGGTCTATCGGTTCACAACTTTTTAAATACATACAAATCATAATATCTCACAGTTAACAACGAAGCTCGCCTGTCTATTTAATTTGCTCGATTTCGGGAAGATAAATATTCAATATTTGTCGCTCGCCGCATGTGGGTTAGTCTTTTTCCTATAACATCTTGGGGGTGGAAAAAAAAAAAAGCGTTCAGCAGTAAATGAATACTATCCCGCAGTTGACCTCATTAAAACGGGCACCTGCTAAATCTAATTAAATAAATTCAAATGTGTTTCCGTTAGCATCTCGCGGTGGGGCAATGGTTAACATCGCACATTTTTTTTTTCACACTTTAATTTACAACTTTGCCTCAAGGGTTCGGGTTCGATCCTCATACTTACTTTTTTTTTTTTAACACCCCCCCAAACACCCGGGCAACGCCGGGTACTCCTCGCTAGTCTGTAATATAAGTCTCCCCTGTCTGTTTAAATGTATGTATGTATGTATGTATGTATGTCTGCCTAAAACTTTTGACAGTGGTGATAGATTTTCACAAGATCGGTATCGTTTTGAAGCTCAACCTTTCGGATGACAAATATCGAAAAATTGGCTAAATATCATTAAGACCTTCACTCTCAACTGGGCACTTTTCTACAGGGAGGGGTCGTTTTTTTCACCAATATTTTCGAAAGTCATCACCTCTTTTCGATTGACTAGCCTTAATTTAAACCTACGTTACTTCCAGATGGTGATGGGCACAACAGCGAAGATGTCACCTTTTGTTTTTCACGTTCTTTTCCTCCTTCGCAGTATGGGTTCGAGCCTGTCTGCCTACTACAACTTTATTTTTTTGGCTCAACACACACCTCTGAACACCCAGACAATGCCGAGCACCCAGGCTAGTTATAGGATAAGGGTTAAATGTTAGGTAGTTGGTGAGACAATGAAGTCATAGTGAAACTTACGGCCAGATTACCTAATAGGGCGGCTCAACAATTAGATTTGAAGATGATTATGTTATAGTAAGTGGGAAAGCAAACCTGCGATATTGCATTCCACAGTTCTAGAAAAGAAACTCTGCTTATGGAATTTCGGTTGAAATTGTTCTGTACATGCAAAAGTTAGAAAAACAAAAAATAAATCATTAATGAATTCAAGGAAAGAAAAAATAGGTAGATAATAAACTAGCAAGGGGTACCCGGCATTGCCCGGGTGTTTGGAGGTGTGTGTGGAAACTCGGGGGGGGGGAGTTAAAAAAAAAAAGTAAGTATGAGGATCGAACCCGAACCCTTGAGGCAAAGTTGTAAATTAAAGTGTGAAAAAAAAAAAACGTGCGACGTTAACCATTGCCCCACCGCGAGATGCTAACGGAAACACGTTTGAATTTATTTAATTACTTGGATTTTGCAGGTGCCCGTTTTAATGAGTTAATGAGGTCAAGTTTGACTGCAGGGCGGGAACGCTTCCCAAGATGTTATAGGAAAAAGACTAACCCACATACAGAAAAAGCAAACATACATACATACATACATACATACATACATACATACAAACATACAAACATACATACATACATACATACATACATACATACATACATACATACATACATTTTCGCTTTAATATATATAGATAAGCTTTAGTATTTTATTTAAAAATGAAAAAATAAATACTTTCAAATATTTTCAAAATTAAAATTTCCGTCAAATTATATAATTTTCAAAAATTAGATCAACTATTCTTAAACAATGTTCAGATAAAAGTTATTTGATTTTATGCTGTTTTTTTTTAATAAGGTTCGTAAAAAAAAATTCCATTCTTTTAAAATGTCCAAGTGAAATTTATGTTTTCTTTAAATAAGATTCAGATGAAATTCATCAGATTTTTTTAAAAATATAGTTGATAAAGATTATCTATTTTTGTATATGAAGTTCTGATAACATTTATCTATTTTTAAATAAAGTTCATCCGTTGATCATTAAAAAAAATGGTCAAGTTCATTCATTCAGGACTGCAGGTAGTGGGCATAGACTACTTGAGGGTGAAAACCACTAGATGCTGCTCTACAGGCAGCATCTATATCTGAAGCTGCAGGTAATCTGAGACGTTTGTTTGTCATCATGCGCTGTCTCATCCAAAACGACTTTGGGATTCACACAAAAAAGCATTTAGTAGAAAAGCTGGAAGTCCAAAATAATGAAAGCAAGCCAGAAATACCGGAGCCAGAGATAACGTTTGGAATAATAATATGACCGTATTGTTCGCTGGAGAGATTAATTTGCTGTATCTACATTGTGTAGACATTTCTGGAACAGTTGTTTGTCCATGTCTTCAGACATTTCTGGAACAGTTGTTTGTCTATGTCTTCAGACATTTCTGGAACAGTTGTTTGTCCATGTCTTCAGACATTTCTGGAACAGTTGTTTGTCCATGTCTTCAGACATTTCTGGAACAGTTGTTTGTCTATGTCTTCGGACATTTCTGGAGCAGTTGTTTGTCCATGTCTTCAGACATTTCTGGAACAGCTGTTTGTCCATGTCTTCAGACATTTCTAGAACAGTTGTTTGTCCATGTCTTCAGACATTTCTGGAACAGTTGTTTGTCCATATCTTGATAAATTTCTGGAACAGTTGTTTGTCTGTGTCTTGGGAGATCTCTGGAACAGTTGTTTGTCCATATCTTGATAAATTTCTGGAACAGTTGTTTGTCTGTGTCTTGAGACATTTCTAGAACAGCAACCAGTTCCCGAGGGGATAAACGATATTACATAAGGGATTGGTTTGTTGTCAGTTACATCTGCTGGTAAGTCTTCTCTTCAAGTTCTCCATTGACATCATTCTGGCAGAAGAGCTGTGCTGGAATTGACTAAAAATTAGAGGACACTGGGGAGGAGTAATCTGCCCCTTATATATTCCTTGTGTCTTTTACTTTTGGTCACGGGCAGACGTGTTGATTTTCCCTCTCAAGGAGAGGAGAACATTTTCCCACCATGAGGTGAGCTTTAAGGACTTATTCCACCAGCCGGTGAGTCTTATTGAACTGTCTCCATTGTACTGTGTTGTGTTGTTCTTTAAATGTTTGTCAGTGTACAATAAATGTGTAAATGTAATTGGGCTATTGTGTTTTATTTGTATTTTTCTGTTTACTTTAAACTAACAATATATAAAATACACAACATACACATTTTCTTGTAAAAATAGAAATTTATTTAAACATTTTAGAATGAGTATTTTTACATCTATCGCTGACTGTTATCGGACCTTATTGATTTACAATCCTTCCCTCCTCGAACCGATAGGAAAAGAGAGTAATGAAGAGAAAGAGAGTGAGGAGAGAGAGAAAGGGGAAGAGGGACAGATGCATAGTAAAAAGAGATTGAAATGTTATTTTCTTATCAAATCCTGGTGTCGACCAAGCAGGTTTAACCTTTTGCACCTGTTTACCTCAGTTGGGCTGAGATTTTATAAACATCTGTCAATCTCCAGATCGGATATGCACTGACATTTCGACATGAAAACATCAGCAACTTGATTTTACAATTTTTCCCAAACCCACCCTGAGAACAAAAAAATACAGGACTGTTTATAATTGTGCTACAATAAAACAAAAGTTAGATAGATTCCAGAATCACAAAAAATCTGGTATAGACAACTTATCCAATTTCTGGCAACTCATAGAGATTAGGGTTAGTAGTTGTTTCATCAAGCTGTTGAGAGGTTAGTAGTTGCTTCATCAAATTGTTGAGGGGTTAGGGCTAAGGTTAGTAGCTTCATCAATCTGTTAAGGGATTAGGGTTAGGGTTAGTAGTTACTTAATCAATCTGTTGAGGAGTTAGAAGTTTTTTCATCAAACTATTGAGGAGTACGGATTAGGGTTAAGGTTAGTATTAGTAGTTGCTTCACTAAACTGTTGAGGAGGCCATACCAGCATAACTATTAAAGGATGGTACTCCCCTCATCCCAATTGAGACACAATGCTCCAGTAAATACCGACCTACCCGCTGTCTCACTACGACCTTTTAAACAACATTTATGAATGCCTCTCTTCTGAGACATACCTGCAAAAAGCATAAGTAGGATTCAGGAGGAAGTGTTTAGGCTCTAATGATTAATGTTGATTAATAAAACCATTTTTAAGGACTGTAAGAAGAGCCAGAAAAAACCTAAGCATGGTTTGGACCGATTACCAAAAGGCATATAATAATAGTGTACCATCTAGACTATAAAAACCTTGCCTCAACTAAAGAAATGACTTTCACAGAAAATCTATCATATTTCAGGTGATGTAGTTCAAATAAAGACCTGGCCAAAGATAAAAAGTAAAAAATGTTTATTCTCTGAATATTATCCATACATTATTATTACATTGTTTATTCTATACATTGCTATTATTACATTGTTTTAGGGAAGAGATAAAAAATAGACCTGGCCAGAGATAAAAAATAAAAAATAGATCTGGCCAGAGATAAAAAATAAAAAATAGACCTGGCCAGAGACAAAAAAAATAAAAAATAGATCTGGCCAGAGATAAAAAATAGACCTGGTCAAAGATAAAAAAATAAAAAATAGACCTGGCCAGAGATAAAAAATAAAAAATAGATCCGGCCAGAGATAAAAAATGAAAAATAGTCCTGGCCAGAGAAAAAATAAAAAATAGACCTGGCCAGAGATAAAAAATAAAAAATAGATCTGGCCAAAGATAAAAAATAAAAAATAGATCTGGCCAGAGATAAAAAATAAAAAATAGACCTGGCCAGAGATTAAAAAAAATAAAAAATAGACCTGGCCAGAGATAAAAAAATAAAAAATAGATCTGGCCAGAGATAAAAAAATAAAAATCAGCCTTGGTCAGAGATAAAAAATAAAAAATAGATCTGGTCAGAGATAAAAAAAAAATAAAAAATAGATCTGACCAGAGATAAAAAAATAAAAAATAGACCTGGGCAGGGATAAAAAAAAAAAATAGACCTAGCCAGAGACAAAAAAAATAAAAAATAGACCAGGCCAGAGATAAAAAAAAATATGTTTATTCTCTGAATATTATCTATACATTATTATTATATTGTTTTAGGGCAAGTGAAGTGTACTTTGACCTTGATAGACACTCAACTAAAGATAGCGTCTCAATAAGTGGGATCGATTTCAGAATCACAAAAAATAAAAACTGGCACAGATAACTTATCCAATTTCTAACTTAAGCAACTCATAGAACTTCAGAGTCATTATAGCATTTGCTTTATCAAACTGTTGATAAATGAGGAAGTCACATCAGCATGGCTATTAAAAGCCGATACAACCCCCACAACAATTGTGACATAAAGCCTGAGTAAATATAGACTCATCTGATACGTCACTATGATCATAAGCTTTTCACTAGCCTGGTTGCAAACGACATCTATGGACACTTCTCTTCTAGGATGTATCTGAAAAAAAAAAAAGCACAAGTAGGATGCAGGAGGAAGTGTTTAGGCACTAACAACCAAGTGTTGATTAATAAGACCATTTTTGAGGACTGCAGGAAGAGACAGAGAAAAGGTCGCTGTAAAAATGGTGGGATCCTTCTAACGCTCCAGAAGATATCTCACTGCTGATGCAATTCTCTATCTATTTAAAAGCCATGTACATCCAAGGATGGAGTACTGCTGCTACATTTGGGCAGGAGCTGCTAAAAATAACCTATCCTGCCTTGACAGAGTACAAAATAGACTTTGTAGCTTAGTGGGGAATGCCCTTTTCTCTTCATTGCAACCTCTCTCCCACAGAAGAGATGTTGCGAGCCTGTCTTTGTTTTATCTTAAGTTCCATGGCAGGTGCTCGTCTGAGCTCCAATCTCTGGTCTCCCCTCGCCAATCTTTCACGAAAAACACCCATCTAGCTGAAACCACTGTCAATAATTTTCCTCATTCTTTATCTGTGCCTAAATCAAAATGTAAATTCCATAAACAAAGCTTCTTTCTTAGAAGTGCACGCCTGTGGAACTCTCTGCCATTTGCCTGTTTCCCACTTGACTACAACTTGAATGTCTTCAAGTCTAACATAAACAAATTCCTAATAAACCGCCCCCTTAAGTAAGACACTTTATCAAATCTCCATTACTAACAATTACTACGATATTATCCCATTGATTACTGTACACGCAATAACCCTTATCCCCGAGTGGCCTCTGGGCCTTGATAAGTGGTGACTTCCATGTAAAAAAAAAAAGAAAAGAAAACCTAAACATGGTTCAGATGGATTGCCAAAAGGCATATGATAATAGTCTACTATCATATACCTATGAAAACCTTGCCTCGACAAAAGAAATGACTTCCACAGAAAATCTATTGTATTTCAGGTGATGTAGTACAAATAAGGACCTGGCCAGAGATAAAAAAAAAAATATGTTTATTCTCTGAATATTTTCCATACATTATTATGACATTGTTTTAGAGCAGGTAAAGCATTTTTTGGCCTTGGTAGACAATCAACTAAAGATGGCGTCTCAATAAGTTGGATCGATTTCAGAATCACAAAAAAAAACAAAAAAATATTGGCACAGATAACTTATCCAATTTCTAGCTATCTTGATAGAAGTACTGCTCCCCATCATCTCACTTGGTTGGTGGGAAGAAAGGCACTCAGACTATAAAAATCTTGTCTCGGCTAAGGAAATGATTTCCAAAGAAAATCTGTTGCATTTCGGGCCATTGCAATTCGACTGATGACCTGGCCAGAGGTAGGTTAGTTTGGAAGTCAATTTCTAAAAGCCGTCCGACACATGCCAACATGTAATATGTACATTAAACGATGATGATGATGATCATCATCATCATCATCATCGTTTTTAAATCAATGTAGAAATAATTAAATACAGTAACACTCTAAACTTTAATTTGAACTTCTTCTAAAGTTGGACTTCCTCTCATTTAGACTTCTTCTAAACCTGGACTTTCTCTAAACTTGAACTGCTTCGTCATTGAAATTGTATTAGCATATTTGATGCAGAGTTGCAGTAAAACAGTTTACATGGTTTAGTCAGATATTGTGCCGAAATGTTAATATTGGTACTATGTAATTAATGTAGATTAGCTATTGATAATTAATTTACACTAACTGTAAATTTTTTTTTTCAGATTGTTATATTTAAAATAGTGTAAAACAACCCATCACAATGGCTTGCAACTCTAAAAGAAAACAAGTGACACTGACTTTACTCGAAAAACGTCAAATTATAGAAAACTTAGATGCTGGAGTTGAAAATAGCATTATATTGAGAGATTATAAGATTGGAAGAAGTACACGGTTTCACATCAAAAAGAAAAAGGAGGAAATATTGAAGGCTGCTCCTTTCTCTCCAAATAAAAGACATGTCAAAAGACGGACTCTTCGCAGACCAAAGCAAGTTGAGTTCGATCGAATATTGCATGAGTGGTTTGTAGCAAAACGGAATGAAGGTGTAGCAATATCTGGGCCCATGTTAGTTGCTAAAGCAAACTCTCTTAAGGAAGAGCTGAATATCGCAGAAGATATGAAATTTAGTGAAGGCTGGCTTAGGAGCTTTAAGAGTAGACATGGTATAAGACAATTAACAATGTTAGGCAAACAACGGTCTGCTGATACACATGCAGCATCAAATTATTGTGACAAATTCAAGACGATAATTGCCGATTATAGTTTAACACCAGAGGATGTTTACAACGCTGATGAAAGTGGCGTAAATTGGAAGTGCTTACCTACAAAAACATTAGATGAGCAGAAAATAAAAGGATTCAAATTAAATAAAGAAAGACTAACAGTGATTGTATGCAATAATGCTTCTGGAACTCATAAACTTACGCTTCTTGTCATTGGAAAATCAAAGTGTCCCCGGGCATTGAAAGGAGTTTTCCTTTGCCAGTATCCTATTATTCTTCACGAAATGGATGAACGAATCAACAGTTGTTTAAAAAATGGTTTTTACAAGAATTTGTGCCAGTTGTCCAGAGGCGTTTTCTTGAATTAAGTAAACGTGATTCAACGTGCTTGCTTCTGTGGGACAATTGTCGAGCACATCCTCCTGAGTCAGAACTAGTGTCATCTTGTGGGAATATTTTTGTGTGCTACTTACCACCTAATGTGACTTCTCTCATCCAACCTATGGATCAAGGGATTATTTGGAACTAAAAATGTTTCTACAGAAATGATTTCAGGATGAATATGATGAATAGTACCGTGAGTATAAGTGATTTTCAGCGCCATTTTACTATCAAAGATGCCATATGTTCTCTCGCAAGTGCATGGAATCAAGTTCAAGCAAGCAAGCCCAGTGCAAAAGGCTTCTGAACTGAAAGAATCAGAGAATACATCTGGTCTAGAAAAAATTCTTGAAACCAAACGGTTACTGACCAGCCACGCTGTTCTTAATTAAATCACTTAATGCAAATGATGTTGAAATGTGGGTGCAACAAGATGAGGAAACTACTGATCAATATCCTGAAGGCAGTAATGGTGATGAAAATAGTGACAGCTCCCATTCTCTTGACCCTAATGTAAATAACCAAGAATACTCTGATGAAGCAATATCATGGGATGATGCAGAAAAGTCTATGGAGACGGTTATAAAATTTCTAAAAAAAAGTCCTTACTTTAGTGACAACTATGTTTTACAAGCAATGTCACTCCGAAGAGATATAATCATAAAGAAGCTACAGAACCAAGAAATTGTAGATTTTCGTGATTGCTTACAGAATACAATGGCAGCGCCCGAGAGCTCAATCGATGAAAATAGAAACTGCAATGAGACTCATTCAATGAATAACTAAAAAAACTGTATTGTACATAAATGTATGATTTCTGTAGATGATAACTTAGGTAATAAATACCTAACAAGTAAGAGTAGATTTAATTTATTTTCAATGTTTTTGTTCCTGGTAATAATATTTAACAATTCTTACTTGCAATATATTGTAAAGTCAACTTAATATATACTTGAAGTATCATATAGCAATGAATTTCATTTACTATTTCTTAATTTTTAGAAAATTAAAGTTAACTGCAGCACATTTTTTTTATCACAAAGCTTGAACAGCATCCTCTAATTTGAACGAAGCGTGTTCAAATTATAGGAGTTATACTGTACATTGTTTTTTTTCTATGAATAAAACAGTTTTCATTATGAAACAGAAATAGAATAACTAAATGACAATAAAAAAGAAAACTTCCATAGTCTCACTCGGAAATCATCCACGGTTCAGTGATTTTTTGCACCGTTTTGAAAGAACAGTGATTTAGTGTAAAGTTCCACTGGCCTGGAATGCATTAATCCTCAATGGCACATTTAACCTATAAAAATCTTGCCTAAGAACATGACATTCTTTTAAACTTTTTTTCACCCGAAACAAGGTATATTGCCATTTAGAACACAAGGATCTACTATTTGGGATCGTGCCTAAAAAGGCATTGGGGGAGTTGAGCAGTGAGATGTCTGTTCATGTTACATTTAAACTTCAGCAGGTTAATACAGTCAGGGAACCAGGAAACAGGGAAGGAATTCCAAAATTTAGTAGCTCAAGCGAAGAAACTATTAAAGTAGAAAGCTTTCTGGCATCTAGGGAAAGACCTTTGATAGGGTATGGCATAATGGTTTACTTCACAGGAGCTTCAGCTACGGTATAGCTGGAAATGTTTTCTCAATTATTAAATCATTTCTCTCTGATAGGTTCATAACAGTAGTGGTTGATGGGCAGAAATCAGAAGCTCACAGTATTAATGCTGGGCCCAACTCTCTTCCTGATCATCCTAAGATCATTCGTAGACATTTATGCTGATGACATTACCATCTATGGCAACACATCAAAGGCTGTAAATGACAAAGTTTTTTCTGATTCTCTCTCCTCTGATCTTGAGCACGTGGTATAATGGGAGAAGAGGTGGCTGTTACTTTTAATGCATCTAAAACCAAGCTTCTATCTTTACATCATCAACGCTCTGATCTCCATCTGGCATCAATTGAAATGAATGGCTCTCGTCTTGGGAAGGCTCCATGTTTTGACAAGCTTCTAGGCTTGACCTTTACTCCTGATCTGAAATGGAACATGTACACTAAATCTGTTGCCAAGGTCATTGGAAAAATGGCGGGATCCTTCTACCACTCCATTAGATATCTCACTGCAGATGCAATTCTCTACCCATATAAAAGCCAGGTACATCCAAGGATGGAGTATTGGGGACACATCTGGATAGGAGCTGCTAGAAAGACCTTATCTTGCCTTGACAGAGTTTAAAATAGACTTTGTAGCCTAGTGCGGGATGCCCTTTTCTCTTCCCTGTAACCTCTTTCTCACAGAAGAGACGTTGTGAGCCTGTCTCTGCTTTATCATTATTTTCATGGCAAATGCTCAGCTGAGCTTCAATCTATGGTCCCCCTTCGCCAAACTTTTACAAACAACACTCATCTAGCTGAAAGTACTGTCAATAATTTCTCCCCCCCCCCCTCTTTATCTGTGTCTAAACCTAAACGTAGATTCCATGAACAAAGCTTCTTTCTTAGAAGTGCACGCCTATGGAACTCTCTTACGTTCGCCTGTTTTCCAGCTGACTACAATTTGGTAGTCTTCAAGTCCAATGTAAACAAATTCTTAATGAACTGCCCCCTTAAGTAATCCAATTCACCAAATTTCCACTACTAACGATTACTACGATATTATCCCATTGACTACTGTACACTCAGTAAACCTTATCCTCGAGTGGCCTCCGGGCCTTGATAAGTGGTGATTCCTATGTAAAAAAAAATTTTTTTTTAAAAAAGGATCTCAACAGTAAAAGAGTGCGATTTTGGTGCTTGTCAGGTTAGGGAGTATGTACATTGAGGGGACACAAGTGCAGTGAGTTCATCAGAGCATTAAAGTACTTGTAAAACAGGCACAGGAATGCAACATTGTGGTGATAGAACAGAGGTTGGAGTTTGGCTGATTAGTGCAGGACATATTAGATGTGAGACTCTTTTTTTGTCTAAGAGTGAGAGACTAGTGGTAGATGCACCAACTCAAATGTGGTAACAATACTCCATGAGAGAATTGTGGCTTTGTGAAAGTATAGGATACTCTGTGATGTGAATAATTTTCTAGCATAGTACAGGGAGCCCATTTTCTTTGCAGCAGACTATTCTCACTCCCATGGGATCGGTTCCCACAAACGACCTCCTCAAATGTCTATTAATATAAACATTTGACTGCCACTTTTTACAGTGCTGGATTTGTATGTTTATTTACAAACAAGAAGCTTTTCATTATGTCAAGCAAGCAGTGAGTGAACTCACTTACAACACTGCTCAATATTTCTGACCAATTTTTCTCCAACTGGAGATCAGCACCAAACTAGACACTGAGTATTTTGCTAGGCGCATCTGTCCAATCAAAGGGTCCCTGATAGCGTAACCCGATCTAGGCACTAATGTGTGATCCTACAGACTTGTCACAGTTAATTTTGGTCTCTGTCACTTGTTCATACCGTCTTATTTCCATGTCGACGACTCTAGTTAGACACTACTCATTACAAGCATGGTCATGTCATTGGCATCGGTGGAGTATTTAATCAGTGTGTAAGCACCAGACAAAGTAATCACTTGAAAGGCCGGATTCACCCTAAGCTTGCAGAGGAAAGATTCAAACAAAACCGGATGAAGCACCAGTGAAAGAAAACATTTCTGATGAATAAATCTGGACAAATTGAAAGGCTTCGACCTTCAGCGCAAGTGATTCAGTTTTTATGAGATTTTAAATTTCGAAAAAATGGGGACTTAGTCATTTTAAAAATCTTTCCAAGAATTTGGAACCATTTTTGACTAACAATATCTCAGAAATTCAAAATGCCATCAGATATATACTTCATATACTCGAGATGAAATAGGGTCAGCTTGGATTAGATCTGTTTACTCGCCAGATTGTAACAGTTGCTTTTGTTGCCTACAGATTATTTCATCGTTCTTGCTCCACCGCAATACTTAAATACCATCCTGTGTTGCAGCTGAACACACAAAACCTGCGACGATATGCTTTCAGATTAGACTCTCTGCATAATCACACCGGTATTTGCTCAGATGTATGAGCGATCGTCTTTCACATTGTGTTCTGCAGTCCTGAACGTGCTGCCTTAGAATTGTGTAAATGAACATGTATCACTATCACATTTTCGGAGTTTTGTATTGGCTAACTATTGTGATATTCTCAAGTTCTATGCATTCCCTAATTAGCTTAGTAACCTCTGTCTATTGCTAACGGTTTTTATGACCATGGCTTAATAAAAAATAAAAACTACGGTGAATTTGGAGAAATTTTGCTGTTAGTGAAGTGGTGCAGTAAGTTCATCAAAGCACAGGTTTTGAAAATCGGTAGATTGAATCTCCTAAAAACTTGACATCATTTAATCAAGAAAAAAAATTCTAAAACTTTTCAGGGAGTCTTCAAAATGGTAGTAAAACTCACTAGAGATGTACTATGAGCAAAAATAAGCTAAAAAATGCTAAAATACTACTTATTGCAATAAGCTCCTTTCCCTCTTTTGATTGAGCACTGTTGTAAGCAAGTTCACTCACTGCTTGCTTGGCATAATGAAAAGCTTTTTGTTTGTAAATAAACATACAAACCGAGCACTATAAAAAATTGGCACTTTTACCGTTTCATCCTTTACTGTCTAGTATATCTAGTGCGCACTCTTTTCAAGTTCTTGTGGGGTGGAAAACAAACCATGGTATCTAATACCTATATCCGTCTGAAGGCACTGGCTATGCTAAGCATTGGGATTCTTCGACATACGCTTCATCTTACCTACCTAGACCGAATGTGTACATTATATGAGAGAAATGGTCAATTCTGAAAAGAAGACTCTCTGAATATTGTCCTGTAAGGTGCTATAAATGGTGAAGGGATCTGCTCAAGAGGATAGGATTGAGGAGCTTGGTGTTATACCTGGGATGAGCTCGGTTGGACATCTAGGATGAGCTACTTCGATAATTATGAGGCATCTCTCACCTGGCAAAAGCCTCTATGTAGTGAACTTTGCAAAGACACCTAGATTGGGAGGAAGATCCTGATTATGCTTTCTTCCACTGTGCTATCGTATGTCCGTTGTGCGAGTTAGCTGAAGGTTACGCAGTTTACATGTTGAATAGACAATTCTTTGTCCTGGATCTGGTTACCCCATATTTCAACTGGACAGTGACAGTGACATAAAGAAAGAATAAAGTTACATTTTTCTTTGCTTGTTAGCTGTTATAAGAGGCATGATTTGGTTAACATAACAGAAGGACGTTCTTATTTTCAAATATCACCTGAAGAAGGTATAACCTTATTTGGTAAATTTCAACAAAAGATGGTTGAAAGTTTCGCATTTGTGCTAATCTCAAGTGGTATTTGAACGTACCTTAGGTATAGAATTTTGATTAATCAGAACAAACATTAACAGATTATTAACTAAACTAGAGTATGTTAGTTTTAGTTTTTTTTTTTTTTTTTTTGCTTTTTTAACTTAATTAAGCCTCATTTTTATTTTTGTTTTTTCCTACTGTATTTTTTCATCCCAATTAGGTGACAAATTTGCTGTTTTGTCAGAGACATAGATCAAATTTGGAATTTTCAAAAGAAGTGTTTCATAAAGTTGGGTTTTAGGGGGAGGGGGCTTGCATCTTTTTTGCGACTGCCAAAGTTGTTCATCTGCCACATTTTCTAGTGGGGGAGGGATCTTATACAAACACACAATTTTTTCATTGTAAATATAATTCATTTGTTTTTTGTAGCCAAAATTTTTATTCCCCCAACTCCCCACATCATGTATATATTGTCATTCTGGGTTATAATTACATTTTTCATAGAGTGATTTTGCTGTGGTGAATGAGTTTAGTTACGTTAATAAATGTTAGATAAATCTATCCCCCAGTTTTGGCTATGTGCTGCATTTTATATTTATTAAAAATATCAAACATTTTGAATTGAGGCTCCTTACGTCTTTGACAGACTATGGATCCCCATGTTCCGTCTGCCTGCTTCCCACCTGACTACAACTTGGATGTGTTCAAGTCCAACGTTAACAAATTCCTAATGAACCGCCCCCTTAAGTAAACACTTCATCAAATCTCCACACTAACGTAATGTACTTGCAATAACCCTTATCCCTGAGTGGCTTCCGGGCCTTGATAAGTGGTGACCACTGTGTAAAAAAAAAAAAAAAAAAAAAAATGTAGGGGTGCCTACGCGTGTAATTTTTGTGGCAGGAGGTGCGCAATCTCCAACCACACTTCTCCTCGACATTGTTAAATACCAGTGGCAAGTGAAATGTATGCATAGGACGACTGGAAACAAATGCCGAGATAAGCGGAGAGAACATACAGCACCTAGAATTCCCAAATGGTCCCCCATCTAGTACTAACCAGGCTCAACGTTGCTTAACTTTGGTGATTTGATGAGAACTGGTGTGTCAACGCGATTATGCTGTATTATCAAATATTTATGAGTAAATATCTAGCACAAATCATGCACATGTGGCAGTCGGACTGACGTATAACGACACTCTTTATTTGTTGTTTAATATATTTTGTTTTTCTTCTGAATCCTGATCCACAACACCTTTCCTTTCCATTTTTTTTCAGTTTGTTTCTCTTTTTTTCCTTTCTTTCCCCACCGATGCTTTAAAACATAAACTATTTCTTCAGTGTGTGTGTGTGTGTGTGTGTGTGTGTGTGTGTGTGTGTGTGTATATATATAACAGGGTCTTTTTTTTTTTTTTTGTCTAGTTTTCTTGTTCTCTCGCTTCCTGGACTTTTTTTTTTTCTTTTTTTTTTCTTTATAACTTTCTTCAATTTTCTTATTCCAGTTCAACTCATTGTTGTCTTCAATTACTTTTACTAATCATTTTTCTTTTTTTGTGCTCATTTGGGTCAAAGCTTATATCATGTAGTACTGAATACCCAAGTTTCTTATTTATGCTTGACTGTCTCCACTCTACCCATCCTTCTCCACAGGAACACATTAAATTTATCATGCACCACTTAACAAAACATACAGACTTAGCTTCTACCTTTATTTTATACCTGTCAATACAGTCTCCTCCTCCTCCTTCTCCTCCTCTTTGAATTCACATATTTCGGTATGATTAAACATGTTTCATCATTTTATTCATGACTAGCATTTCAGCCCGGCGTTGCCCGGATGTTTGGAGGTGTATGTTGAGCAAAAAAAAAAAAAAAAAGCGGTCAATTTTTTTAACTTTGACTCCTATTATGACCCCTTAACATTTATTGTTTTGGGCTCAAACCAAGTTATTAAGTTAGATCCATATCCAAGGAGCCTATATCTAAAATTTCAAGTGTTTTGACCCAAAATTGTCGGAGGAGTTTGGTAGGGTTCTTAAAGGTAAAATCGTTAAACTTTGACCCCTTAACAGCCAAATTTCTGGCCGAAAACCGATCACAAAGATTTTCCCAAATATCAGTACCCTGTATATCAAATTTCGAGTCTGTAGACTAAAAAATGACAGAGTTATTGCATAGGGAAATGTACATAGACAGACAGACAGACAGACACGTTTACTTTTATAGATATATAGATAGATTTCTATTTCTTTTGGCCTTCAGACGATTATTCTTCCCCCTACCTATCTCTCGCTCTCCTTCTCTCTCACTTGAACAAAATGGAGGACTGTTTTCTGAAATCAAGAGACATTTTTGTACTCATATATTTCGTTTCAGGATAAATTAAAAACTGAATGACTGCTGGACTGAGTTCATTTTTACTCTTGAAATGTATCTCGATATATAGATAATGGGTTATCTTTATTTGTAAACTTACGAGCAGGGAGACCAGACATTGCCCGGGATTGAGTGAAGATTAACAAATATGCCACACTTCCAATATTTTTATTGTCATCGAAATCGATGAAATCAACAATTTTTCAATCAAATCTATTGATTGCTTACTCTAGTCCTGGACTCACCATAATGCACTGGGAGGAAGCTTCATATGTCTCTCCGTATTGACTTTGTCTACAATGCATTGTGGTCTACATTGCACTGTAAAGAACCTATCAATGATTTTAAAATTATTTTTATAGGGTTCAATTGTGTTCAGCTTTCATATTCTCCACCTCTATTTCTTTGTTCATGGAAAATCCTCTCTCGATACTGGCCTGACCATGAGAGAGAGCACCAGAACAGTCTTCACAACTTGAACAACACTGGGTAGCCCTGCTAGTTTTAAAACAGAATTACTTGAACAATCAAGTAGGCACTGTCTTTTATACCCTCCAAGGCCAGTCTCTGCTTACATGAGAACTTGTTTCCTATTATTAAAACTGGAAACTAATTTAGATGTTTGCACCAATCAGAGCCCAGCTTAGAATTCAAGCAAAAATTTAAAAAATCACAGTTAATAACGGTGTCTTGCTGCAAATGTTGTCGTTGTTGTTGAAGAGGAGGAGGAGGAGGAGGAGGAGCAACAAGAGAGGTTAGGGATTAGCTGTTTGTAGTTGGTTTGGACACATTCTAAACAGCCAACAGGAAGATCCACTCCTAGATGGTCAGGGTGAGGATGGGGTCTACCGAGATGGTGTCCGGAGATGGTGGTTCAACTGGAGGGTGGTGAATGTAGGGACAATCGCAGATAGCATGCTACAATTGTTCCTCTGTCCAGCTGTTGCTGTCTGTGATAATGTTATGTACTGTTGTCTCAATAAAAATTACAAAGCTTTGGTTTATAAAATCAATCAGTGTATTTTGACATGGCGTGTTGTTGGGTGCGAGAGAAAGGGGATGGTTGATCTCAGTTGCATTGTTTTGAATGTGGTCATCTATTCTCTAGTCTTCCTCCATGTTATCTCTTTTTATCAGCTCAAAGCGACCTTTTGTCCAGTGATTTTCAATTCATGGAAATATAATTTTCTTTGTTTTATTTGTTTGGGTGTGTTTGCTAGACAATCTCTCATTCAGTGACCTTTGTATCACTCGAGTTCAATAATCAGGACAATTCCTTCATTGTTTGTTTGGCATGCTTGACCCGTTATCCAATAATAATGCTGTTAAAAATTTGTAAGTCAACATCACCTCACTCTATAAGATTTAATTAAGTGTGAACACCATGAAAAACTTTGCAAAAAGAAAAAAAAAATTTTTTAAATCAGTGTTTTTGTAGATTGGGGATCTTTTAAACCAACGTCTTTCAGGTGAAAACATTATTACGCACCTACATGCCATGTCAAAATTAGTAGAAATTCTAAAAATCACAAAAAATGAAAAATAATTACAAGTAAAAATCAAATTTATTGAATTATCGAGTTGTATTGTATGTTTTAATATGGAAGAGTTGTGCAACCAATTTAGTATGACAGACTTATTTCTCTTGATTTTAATCAGATTAAATTAAGAGTTCACCATTTTTAAACACAAAATGTTGTGGATGATTTTGTGTAAGCACATCTTCTACTGGATCATTTTTCGTAATTTTTGGAATTTTATACTTTGACATGACACATAAGTATGTAATAACGTTTTCACCTGAAATGTGTTAGTTTAAAAAATCACCACTCTACACAAGTACAGAAAAAAAAAACATTATTTAGAATTTAGAGCAGGTGATCAGTTTTTCATATAAATTTAATATAACATAAGTCCTCATTTCAGAGTCATTTTGGAGTTTTAGGACATTTTACTAAAAAAAAAAAAAATAATAATAAAATAAAATGACAAAGCCATGCGAGATGAATACCAAATTTTTTTTAATGCTGAAAATTAAGTAAAGTAAAACTTAACAAAGCCTTTCTTCACTTTTTAACCTTAACTCCGAGTGGGTAAGCTCCCTCTTCTTAAAAATTTCTTAACCCTACTATCATTACCACAGCAGCCCTGTTTTTTTTTGTTTTTTTTTTTAACAAGGTGATCACCACTTATCAAGGCCCGGAAGCCACTCAGGGATAAGAGTTATTGCATGTACGGTACGTTAGTGTGAGGGTTTAATAAAAATGTCTACTTAAGGGAGCGGTTCATCAAGAATTTGTTTACGTTGGACTTGAAGACATCCAGGGTGTAGTCAGGTGTTTAAACAGCATTAGCGACTACGGCTCTCCAAATCATAAACCATGATAATCTTAGGAAGACAAGTAGTTTCTCCATTGCTTCCTGTCTTGATTCGGGGGTGCAGCTCCTCCAGTGAGTTAAATACGCCCTCACATACCAACCTGGAAATTTCTACAACTCGATGCGGTACATACAGTGCTTAGACTTCCCAAATGGTCACCCATCTGGTACTAGCCAGGTTTATCGTTGCTTAACTTCCATGATCTGATGAGAACCAGTGTGTCAACGTGATTGTGCTGTATATCCAACCACTAGTCTTAAATCTGAGTGGATCCCCTCCCCCAAACAAAAAGCTTCATAAAACCACATGTAAGCATCTAAAGATAAAGTTAACGGTCCCAATATGCTAAAATAGTTTGAAAATACTACTGTGAAAAATTTCCCCCACTCTTTATCTGTGCCTAAATCAAAACGTGGATTCCATGAACAAAGCTTCTTTCTTAGAACTGCACGCCTGTGGAACTCTGTTCCGTCTGCCTGCTTCCCTCCGGACTACAACTTGGATGTGTTCAAGTCCAATGTTAACAAATTCCTAATGAACCGCCCCCTTAAGTAAACACTTCATCAAATCTCCACACTAACGTAATGTACTTGCAATAACCCTTATCCCTGAGTGGCTTCCGGGCCTTGATAAGTGGTGATCACTGTGTAAAAAAAAATAATAAATAAAATAAAAATAGTGGATCGTTTTATGTCAAATGGGATACCTTCAAGTTCTGTCAGCCGATGTTTACAAAGGTTTTGTATAAAACTGTGATCTGCAAAATGAAAGGAGTTTTTTTTTTCAAATTGTATTTGCCAAAATAAGTAAATGAACAGAACAAGGATGGAGTACTCCTGCCACATCTGGGCAGGAGCTGCTAAAAACAGCCTATCCTGCCTTGACAGAGTACAAAATAAACTTTGTAGCTTAGTGGGGGATGCCCTTTTCTCTTCCCTGCAACCTCTTTCCCACAGAGGAGACGTTGCAAGCCTATCTTTGTTTTATTGTTATTTCCATGGCAAGTACTCGTCTGAGCTCCAATCTCTGGTCCCCACTCGCCAATCTTTCATGAAAAACACCCTTCTAGCTGAAACCATTGTCAATAATTTTCCCCACTCCTTATCGGTAATCGAGATGTCTGATTTCTCGTGGGCCATATTTGTCTACATGTGTGTGTAGCGCATAAGTTAATGGTTTGTGATCCGTGTAAATCATGAAATTTCTGCTTTCCAGGATGTGTTTGAAATGTTTAATTGCTAAGTAAATTGCCAACAATTTCCTCGAAAAGGTATTTTCTTTGCGTGTTGTTTAGCTTAACCGAAAAAAATGATATAGGGGTCATCACATCATTGGTCAGCTGGTGTATGGCTGCCCCTACGACTACGTTTGACGCATCCGTTGTAAGGTATCTTCCTTGTTATTTATGTAAGTCAGCTTTGTGAAGTTTGCTAGGGCTTTCTTCACTTAAGTAAAAGCTGCTAAGCTTGGTCGATCTAATGTTAACTGTTGGTTATTGGTCTTGTTCTGCAATAGCGATGTTAGTGGCGCAAGAATTTCAGGGCAGTTGGGTAAGAAGTGCCTGTAGTAGTTGATTATCCCTATAAATCGACAGACTTGTCAAACAGATGTGGGTTCTGGAAAATTAGCGATGGTGCTCACTTTTTCAGGTAGTGGTGATATTCCGCTCTTGTCAATCGTGTGTCCGAGGAAGTTAACTTCTGATTGGCCGAAGATGCATTTTTCAACGTTTATTTTTAGGCCGTAATGAGATAATCTCTGGAAAGTCCATCAACGTTTTTACTAGCAATCAGGACGTCATCCATGTATGCAAATATGAATGGCAATCCTCTAACAACCTCGTCTATTAAGCGTTGAAAAGTTTGACTAGTATTTTGAAGTCCGAAGGGCATGCGGGTGAATTCATAAAGTCCAAATGGTGTGGTCAAGGCTGTTTTGTGGATATCCTCCTCTGCTACGGGGATTTCGTAGTATGCCTTCACTAGATCCAACTTCGAAAACGTTGTCGCGTTCTGTAATCTGATCACAAAATCGTGGATGTGAGGAATAGGGTATCTGTCCGGTGCAGTTTGTGCATCTAGTCTTCTGAAATCGTCTATGGGTACCAGGGTGTACTGTCTGACTTTTGCACCATGTGTAAGGGAGAAGATCATGCGCTTTTTGAGGGTTGGATAATCCCCTGTTGTAGCATGTGCTGAAATTCTTCCTCCGCTATTCGGTATTTATCCAGTTTTAAACGCCTGGGGGTGGCATGGACTGGTTGTCTGGTCGTTTTAATGTAGTGTTTAGCGCTATGCTTGACCGGGTCCGTAATCGATGGATAGCTGGGTCCTCAGGTAGGGCTGAACTGATCCCTGTTGACTGGTATCGAGTGGTGATTCCTCTGACCACCAACTTCGCTTGGTTCTCTGTTAGTGTGTGGTTGGTCATGTCCACAGACAAGTTTAATTTTGCCAGGAAATCCACTCCTATTATGGGCGGTATTACGTTGACTATGGTAAAAATCCATGTGAAAGTTCGCCTCAAGCCAATGTTGATAGTCAGTGATTTATCCCCGAATGTGGATATCTTAGTACTATTAGCTGCTTGCAAGTGATAAGATTGGGTTGTAATCTTCTGACTGGTCAGCGGTGGGATTATGCTTACTTTGGCACCAGTGTCTATTAGAAAATTATATCTGTGGGTGTTGTCACAGATATAGAATAAACAACCTTTTACAGAGGGTCCAGCGGCAGTCGTCATCTTTACTGGCTGGCACTCTCGTTTCCCTGCTTCATTCTGTTACCGAAAGAACAAGGGTGGGTACAGCGTCACACATTACCGCCAAATTTATTATGGTAGAAACAGTGTCCATTCGCTCTGTCGTGTTCCACACTTCTACTTCTGCTGGTACTCCTTCGCCTATAGGGCGACCTGTTGTGATGTGAGCACTGGCATCTACTTTCAATAAATCCTGTATTTGTTTGGGCAGCTTCTCGACCATTTATTTTAGCTCAGCTAGCTCCTCATCTCTTCGTTGCATAGGCTCTTGTTGTAGCAAGCTTACTCGTCATGCCCAGAAGTTCTTGTGAATCTGGTCTGCTATTTCTGCGAGTTTGTCAGGCTCTATTCCTTCTGCCGTTGGTGCGAGGATTTGCACTGTTGATGCTGATAGCCACAGACTCCTCATTATGTTCTCCGACATCTTGTTATCTCCTAACAGGGTGGGCATGTGACGTAAAAACTGCGACGGAGTGCAGTCTCCAAGTTCGACCTGCGTAAAGAGGTTGCGTAGCATCGACTCGTTCGATAAGCCAGTTCGTTTTAGGATTGCTTCCTTCAGCTGGTCGTAAGGGTTTTCTTCTGGTATAGTTTTGAGTAAATCTATTACCTCCTCCATGATGTCGGTAGGTAATTTTTTGACCAGGTAAGTGTATCGTGTCCTTTGCGACGTTATCTGCTTCGCATCGAATACAGGTTCGATCTGGATGAACCAGGATTTGATGTTGGCTGGGTTAAATATCGGGATGTTTAATGATAGGGTGGCTGGAGGTATTTCTGAAAGTGATAAATCCATGCTTTTGTTTCGCTTTGATTTAATCCTGAAAATGGTTTGAAAGCCTTTAAATTGCCAGTTTTGTTCTTTGCGTAGGCAAGTCGTTGATGTAGACGGTTGTTTGCGGTCCCGGTTTCAATGGAAAAATGACGTGATGTGGACCTCTTTAAACTGCGGCGAAGTGTGAGGTACACTCACTTGTGTGCTGCTTCGTGTTTGTAGGTTTTAGAAGGATGTAATTTCATAGCCTGGGACGAAAACACACACACACACACACACACGCACACGCTCTAAACTAAACGAACCTTTATTCATTTCAATTTCCCTGCGCATTTTGCACAAAAATAAGTTCTTCACAATGGCACAATTTCAAATACACCCACACACTTTTCTCACAAAAACAAAAGTAAAATGAACATATTTCTGGCGGATGTAGTTGACGACAGTATCACGTGATACAAGCGACCAATGAAAAAATTCAAAAGATTGTCTTTTTAATGCTTTTCCAAAAACCAAAATATCAGTAGTAGCAACCTTGCTTTTGGAGCCGACCCAAAATGTATAAAAACGCATCAAACAATCTTCTAGAGTTAATTCAGTTCATTCAGTCACTTCAGTTTTCTTCCTTTCTTCTCGCTTCGACGACACACGAGAACATGCGTCTCGTCTTCACAACATCGTTGCTGCCAAAGCCGTCAACACCATGATAACACATGCAATGTGGACACTAAAAAATCACTTATGCACATTTTCTAATTAATAACACCGAATTACTTTCCTCATGGGACTTTTAAGTAAGGCGAACTTCGCCAGATAAAACACAAACTTTAAAATAATCTCCTTGTTTTTACACAGGACTTTAACCTTCTAAACTCCTTGATTCCACGAAGGACTTTCATCTAACATTTTAATCATAATGACTTCGAAAGAACTTTCACCGATCGGACCTTTGTTTATTCACCTTGTTTTTTGTTAAAAAATAAATGCGGTTCATTTTAAATCAGAAGGAGGTGTCGTTTTGTTTGATTCTTTTTTTATTATTTTGTTTGGGGCAAAGAGATTTAATTTTACTTAAACTTCTGCACCCCTACACATGTTTTCTCTCTTACAGCCGTGCGCGATAACCGCCAATTTGTTTGTTTCAGAAGGATATGCATGTTTTATCTCACGAACGTGTCACCAATTTGTAGGTGAAAAGAAATTTAAGAGAAATTAAATTCCTCTGCCCCAAACCAAATAATAATAATAAAAAAAAGAAATAAATCACAATGACACCTACATTCTTGTTTAATATGCGCCACATAAGAGAAAAACAACCAAAAACGTATCGAAGCACAAAAATTAGGATCCCGCGATTTCTGGAAAATCTGCAACAGTGTAGCAAATAATGGGCAATCAACAATTCTCCCACTAACCAACAACCATGAGAAAGCTAACATGTTTGCCGAGGCTGATATGCTTGCCAGTCGGTTTGCCTCCAACTCCACACTGAAACTTGCTAAGCACCCCCTCCCTGACTTTCCTTTGTGGACAGATGCCATGCAAAACAAATGCTTTAATGAATCTTGCTTCTCTGCCTGTTGGAAAACTGCTTCTGTGGTACCAGTTTTCAAGAATCCTGGCGAAAGAACTGACCCATTAAATTATCGCCTCATTAGCCTCCTCCCACTTTTCGCCAAAATATTCCATAATTAATTAAGCTCTAGTCCATCATCTTACAGATGCAAAATTTCTGACGAACCAACAATATGGATTTAGGCAAGCTCGTTCCACAGCAGATATCCTAACTGTAATCTCTGGACATATATACCATTCACTGGACAAGGCAGGGGAGGGTAGAGCGGTAGTTCTAGATATATCTATGGTTTTTGACAGGGTATGGCATGAAGATCTTCTCAGGAAAATCAGATCATACGGTATCACTGGAAGAATACTTAACATAATTAAATCCTTCTTAGATAAGAGAAAAATTGAGGTTGTTCTCAACGGTCGTACATCTAAACAATATGATAAAAATTCGGGAGTGCCTCAAGGGTCTATCCTTCGACATTTATTATTCCTAATATTCATAAATGACCTCCCTGACAAAATTGCCTCTGAGATGGGTATATATGTTGACGACACCATGCTCTATAACAGGCACGACAGGAAAACAAATGAACACATATCTAAAGAAATGGCAGAAACACTAGAGGATGACCTCCAATCTGTAGTGGAATGGGGACAAAAATGGATGGTCACATTCAATGCTGCCAAGACTAAACTTGTTTCCTTCAATAATTACAAGAAACCTTCTCTACCACTAATAGCAATGGCCAAAGATTCATTATCTGAAAGTACTTCTTTTAAACTCCTCAGCCTAACATTTACAGGAAACATGAGTTGAAACAATTACATTGAGAACATTGCCAGGACCACTGCAAGGAAGGTAGGTTCTCTCTACTGTGCTAGAAAGCTACTAACGCCTGAAAGTATCCTGTATCTCTATAAGGCCACCATTCGCCCATGTATGGAGTATTGTTGTCATATTTGGGCTGGTGCATCTGCTACTAGTCTCTCACTCCTAGACAAGGTCTAAAAGAGAGTCTCCAACTTGATAGGTCCTGAACTGTCATCTAAGCTTCAGCCTCTGTCCCACCGACGAAATGTTGCATCCCTCTGCCTGTTCTACAAGTATTTTAACGGTGAATGCTCCGACGAACTGCAAGCACTTGCACCCCCTCGACGTAAACACTCTTGACACACCAGACAAGCAGCTAAGTCCCACCCTCACACAGTAGAGATCCCTAGATGTAAGAGAGCTTTCTACTCCAGTAGTTTCTTCCCCAGAACCGCTAGACTTTGGAATTCCATTCCAGATCCCTGCTTCCCCAACTGTACTGACATGCACAAGTTCAAGTGTAACGTGAACCGACATCTTGCTGCCCAACTCCCTACATAGTATCCCAGTAGCTTATGTCCCTGATAGTAGCCCTTACATCAAAGTGGCAATTTGTCTTGTTTGGGGTGAAAATGTAATAATAAAAAAACTTTTTTTTAAAAGATGAACAAGCAAAGTCCGATCGGTAAGAGTTCTTGTGAAATCATTGAGGTTAGATTATTTCAATAAGGTGAAAATCCTTTGTGGAATTACTAAGATTAAAAGGTCATGTTAGATGAAAGTCCTTCCTTAAAATAATAAGATTGGAAGGTGAAAATCTTCTGTGAAAATAATGTCCTTATTTTAAGGTTTTTGTTTTAACCGGCGAAGTTTACCTTATTCGAAAGTCCCACGAGGATAGTAGTTTGTTGTTAGTAATCCTTATAGAAAATGTACGGAATGGGTGCGTGTGTGTATAAATGTGGTGAGGAAAGTGACAGCACAAGCCTATCTTAAAAGATAGGTACGTGCAAAATGTATGCCGATGCTCAAAATGTATAAACATTTTGACCCCCCTCCCTTTACTTAAAAACGCACCAAAAATCAGGAAATTAAGAAATTTTAATGAAATTTTCAGTATTTATCAAATAATGATCGCAGAATATAATGAACTAATTATTTTTATTTAAATCTTAGTAGAAATACATTACAGGGTGACCAAAAAAAACGGGCCCCAACTCTAATTAGGCACCGTTTCTAAGTGTTTTGTCCGAATGAAATGAAACTTTGGTCATAACTAGTTTATTATATTCAAAACATCACATCAAAACACTAGGGTCTTTGGCCTTTTTCCTCCGTTCTACAGCATATGTTCTAGATGGCCTCCATTTAGCTTCTTTTTTTATTGGGGGGGGGGGTCACCCTGTATATGTTTAAACAAAAAATACCTTTACTAAAGTTATGGTTTTCAGTAGTAAATGAAATACACATTAATTTATTTTTACTTTTTTATATAAATAAAGCATCGTAATTTGTAACAATAAAAATAAAATAAAATAATTTTTATAGGAACATTACGAAAAAAGCCCCTAAAGTCCGTATTAATGAATTCGATATAACTCGAAGAAAAATGAATTTCTCGAATTACCGATATTACCATTGAATTAAGCATTGTTTATTTAATATTTTCACAAAAAACATTATAATTGCAAAGAACATTTCTACTTTTTTTTTTTAATTACAGGTTTTGCATAATTTTTATATGCAAGATTTTAATAATTTCCTTGCGCGCAAAAATGTGAAACTTTCGGCGTAACATATTTTTTATATAATATTGAACAATAATTAAAAAAAAAATTAAAAGCAGGAACATAGAAAAATAATTAAATTAAAAAATGCAAAAATTAATACAAACGTTCGAAAAAGAAATGTACGGATGCGCAACTGGGGAAAAAAAGAACGTTCTCCCTTTTAATTACATGACATCATTTTCAGTCTTTCGACTACCTGAAATTTTGGGCCTTTGTAATTTTACATAGGAATGACAAATAACAAATTTAAAGAAAGATTTACCGGTCACAAGTGCTCTTTTGAAAATAATGAGTACAAAAATAGAACTTCCTTGTCTAAATATTACAATGAACTAGTAGAGCAAGGTTACTCCCCAATAGTAAATTGAAAAATTTAAAAGAAAGCTAAAACCTGTTTATCTTTAAACTCACCTTGCTACCTATGTCTTTATGAGAAATTGTTTATACTTACGTTTAGAGAAAGAGATAAATTATTAAATAAGAAGCATAAAAATTCAATTAATTGCAAACATTATAAAAGCCATCTTTTAAGTAATTTAGTTTAGATATAAAATTTAAATAAATTTAAAATTGTCACTGATTTCTATTATATATTAAAATCCTATTAATATACTTTCTCCTCGCCTGATTTCATTCATAACTTCTCCTATCTTATATACCTGTGTGTCTATGTGGATATGTAAGTATCTATATGATTGTGTGTACTTATGTATATATATATATATTTTATTTTGTACACCCTCCTTTGTTGTGTATTCACCTAATAATGTTTATTTAATCTTTTATATGCATTTATGTGTGTATGCATCTATCTGTACTCTTGTCAAATGATTTTTATTCGTTTGTATTTATATATGTGTGCTATGTGAATATACATATTTATGTGTGTATATATGTGTGTGTGCGTTGTTGTATATTAGTATATGACTGTGTGCATATATTTGTGTATTTTTATGTATGTATGTATGTGTATACATATAATTATATATATATATATATATATATATGTATGTATATATGTATGTCTGTTGGTTATTTGTGGGTATATACATATGTATTTTATTATTTTTTAATTTTATTACTATCTACGTGTGTGTTGTTACTTTGGAGTATTTTGTCGATTTAATTACTTCTTTTGCCTGAATATATTTATATATTTATATGTAAGTGTACTTATATCTATGTTTTTATTCATACTGTCTTGAATGAGTTAAATTGTGTTTTAATATGAATTTATAATTATACTTAACTAGCTTACACTTTCAACTTAATAGTATAGAGTTACACCTTTATATATATATATATATATATATATATATATATATGTATATTGTATTCTTTTTATCTACATAAATATTAGTAGATTATTCTTTCTAATTATAAGTCTTATTTACTTTCTTCAATCCCCTTTTATGGCTAAATATGTTATAATATAAAAAGATAATAAATATTAATTTTATTATTATTATTATTATTATTATTATTATTACTATTATTATTATTATTATTATTATTAATTTTAATATATTGTTTTATCATTATTTTTATATATTTATTTAAAAAAACGTGAAAACTTTAAACTTATATCATTTAGTATAAAGGGCTTAATTAATTGTAGACGTATGTTTAAACTGCGTTGATATTACTCGTGGACGTATGTGAGATGATAAATATGTTGGTTGCTTACATTCGCTGTCACTTTTGACATGTACGCTTTTAACGCTAAGATTGTGTTTTTTGTTTGTGTTGTTGTAATAACGCGTCTCGTCATTGTAATGTATAATTGTCCATAAATTAGTTGACACGCAGATCTTTTTCTCTTTTTCTCTATTCTCTTAACATTTTAAACTTCCCTTCCTATTAATTCTTACTTTCACTCTTTCTCTCTTTAACTATATTTCATCATTCTTTCTTTTCTCTCCTAGCCCTTGTTTTCTTTATAATAACCCTTTATATCGGTTTTTTCTTTTTCTTCTCCATATTTTTTTTCTATTTATTTTCTTTCTCTATTTCTTTTTTCTCCTCCTCCTCCTCCTCATCATTCTCTCTCCATTATATTTTTTTTATTAGTTTTCTTTAGATTGCCCTTCCCTCTTTACATAATTAAAGTTCTGTGTTTTAAGTTTTTTTTAACTCCAACCTTTAAAGAGTTCCTACCTAAAAAAAAAAAAAAAAAAAATCCATTATTCATTGAACATTTGAATAGTCAAGTCGCTGCCTGATGATATCTGTTCTTTGATTGAAACAAATGGCTGTTTGTAGCAGCGGGATGTAAACATGTTTATCTCTTCTCTATATAAATAAAATGAACTCATTTTTTCCCGTCGGATTTTGACCTTAATAGGATTAAAAATCAAGATATTTCATGCAAATATAATATGCACAAACGGCAGAACAATATCTGAGGTGTGTTATAGGCTTATTATTTCTCAAATTCCTCGATAATCTTAGATTTCTATACTTTTTCTGCTGAGAAGTCACGGCCAAAATCGGTTAAGATCAATGGAAGTGGTAAAATATTTTCTCTCTAATAAATTCCTCCTCCCCCTGCCACCACTTAACACCGTTTGGGGATCGTTCACAAAGAACAGTTGAGAAGAGAACACCGGTTTGGCTTCGTAGTTCTATCATGTGAAGTTATTTAAAATCACTAAACTAAGCTGCAGTGCTCTGTGGCGTAGTGGTTAGCGTGCTGGACAATTCACATTATATTTTCACGTTCGCGCCGACCTACCGTGGTCTTTTTTTTTTTTTTTTTTTTCTCAAACAACTGGAATGGACTTTTCTTGGTGGCCGAACTGTTAACGTTGCAGATGTTTTTTTTTTTTTGTTTTTTTTTTTTTCACACTTTATTTTCCTACTTTTACTCATGACTCCGGGTTTGATCCTTCCTACTTACCTACCATAACATTTTTTAAAACTCCCCCCACCCGTTCCGGAAACAAACACTCGGGCAACGCCAGGTACCCCCGCTAGTATAACAATAAACAAGTATTATATATATATATATATATATATATATATATATATATATATATAAAATCCCATCATTTTTTTCACTTACCTCAAATTTGTAAATAAAATTCGACATAAAATCATTAATATTATGTTAAAAAAATTAAAATGAACAATTTTTCTAGATTTTTTTTCTCGGTAACATAATTATTTGAATTACAACAACAACAAAAAAAGAATTCTAAAAAATAATTATTTTTAAAAAGCTTTAAATTATATTAAATTCAAATATTACGCGATATGAAGTTTAAACCGATTTTTTTTTATATAACAGGTTTCCAATATTAAAAAAATATATTCATATAATATAATATATGACTCTTGAGATAATAAAAATTGCAAAAGAAAAATCGACCAAAAAAAAAATCGTTTCGATTTGATTATTTAAAATGACAGAGGTTGAAATCAAAATTTGCGCTTTTTTTTTTCAAAAATATACGGAAGCCTGTAAGGGCAAGAATTTGTATATACATATATCAACAGAACAGGTTAAAATTAATTTTATCGTCTTTCTAGTTCGTTATTAAAAATCTATTCGCTTTACAAAAGGTAAGTCTTATATTATTTTTTTATACATTTTATCGTTCATTTTTTATTGTATATTTTATTTATTCAGAAATTTCTGATAAATTTATCGTTTAATGTATAAATTTTGAATTCTTTGTGAGCTTTTTTCTTATATCTTCAAATCATTAACACTGACTAGTTGTTTTTCGTAATGTATGAGAAATTACTTTTTTGTAAACTTATGCACTTATTTTACCGTTGTAAAATAATAACGATAGTAAAATAACGTTATTTGCAAATAAATTTTATAGTGCTAATGCTCTTCCATAGAAATTACAATAAACACACAAACTGATGACGTAGTACACAACATTTTGGAGGTATCTAGTGTACAAATATTTTTTCCCTTTTGGAAATTAAGTTTAGTCTTTAATCTTTCAAATACAATCAAAACGTAGTCGGAAACCTACAAAGAAATTATGATAAATCGACTTTCAAAACTAGCCCCCCCACCCCATTTTTGTTCGCCCATACCTACTTAAAAGAAATCATTTAACCAATAAATATTCCATAAAGTAATATCTATTTATAATACTAAAACCAAATTTGAAACAATGAAGCAATAACATTTTATTTATTATTTTATGCAAAAAATAATTAAGTATAACACAAACTATTATCTGACACTGTTTGCAGCGGATTTCGAGTCACCTATTCTTCTAATTCACCATTTTTTAAAGATCAATTTAATGTTCTCTTTCTCGTTATTCAACATTTCTTCCCGACAAGACTGAATGTGACCCTAGCCGTGACCTTCGTAATATTTACCCTAGTTTAGACTTTAAAGTGGAGAATTCAGCTTGATCCCTCCCTCCTTCCTCAAAAAGGGGAAGGGCATGTTAAATGTTTAAATAGCTGTTAAAACCTGTTCGCATTCCCTAGAGAAAGCGCTTCAAACAACTGACTATTAACCTGAAAAGAGAAAATAATGCGTGGGAGACACTTCGGGCATATTTAGAATTACATATTTTAAAAAAAATAAAAAATACAGGAAAATCATAATAATGTTCTACGTACTCGTTACGGAACGAAGATGTCATATTCTAAAAATTTCCCAAATCACATAAAACCGTCCTTAAATCTCTGTAGTCGAACGGAGTTGTCGGCCTTTGAATTTTAACACATTCTAAAACAATATAGCCGCTCTTGACCCTTTCCTCGCTCCCTAATAAAATTTGATTTTATTATTAGAAAAGAAAAAACTACTTGGTCAGTTTATACGTGATTTTTGAAATATAATATCTATGTTCCGTGAAATTTATCTGTATTTTTTTAATTAATTAATGTAATTCTAAAAAAAAGAACCAAATTAAATTCCAGGAAAAGCTTTATGATGTACATATCCGTCGAACGAAAATGTTATATTCCAAAATTTACGTAAATTGATCAAGTAGTTTTTTAATATATATAGAAAATCATTTTTAATGATTTTAATAGGAAATTGTAGCCATTATAAGGCTAATTTTGATTTCGATAGTTCGAATTGAGTTGACTTCCCTTTATTTATAAAACATGGCAGATAAAAACAGTGTTGATTTCCTGACTTAAAAAAAATAACTACTTAATCAATTTACGTGATTTTTGGAATATGACATTTTCGTTCGGTTATTCTGTGTTTTGTTTTGAAAATAGGTTTAATTTTAAATAAGCATCTACACTTCTTTAAAAAAATAAAAAATAAAAATAAAAATCCAACTCTCCCTAAACGAGATGGTGTGGTGGTGGTGGACTGGTGGAGTGGTGGGTGGACTGAGTGGTGCGCGCGCTCTAGATGGTTGCAAAGGTACGGCACTACGGCAGTCATCGAGCGAGCAACCTGAAATGAACCGATCGATCTCCCATTTCGAAGGCGGGTGTAATGCCCGGGAGGAAAGCCGAGAACATTGTGTGTGTGTGTGTGTGTGTGTGTGTGTGTGTGTGTGTGTGTGTGTGTGTGTGTGTGTGTGTGTGTGTGTGATTGCAGCTTTAAGGAAGCGAAATCTCTGATCTGTGATTTATGTTTTTCGAAATGGCAACAAATAAAAGAAATGTGTTATGTAAACTTACCTGAGAAGATATGTTAAGTTGAACGCGTTTGCTGGTTTGAGCGGTGACAACAGGTTGTTGTGATTTTTAATTTTATTTTCTGCAGATTTACGTCGGATAGAAGTCCTCGCAGGCCACGACGTACACAACCACACCTGAATTAGTTTCGTTCTGTTTGAGCACAGTTGAGTTATATGTGTGTGTGTGTGTGTGTGTGTGTGTGTGTGTGTGTGTACTACTGTACTACTTGCTGTGTACCCAGCGGATGCGTTACGTTGACAACAATAGTCAGTTATCGCGTTTGTATACATAGCCGTTTTAACATTTATGAATCTTTTTCGATTCTCCAAAATTGTTTGAGCTTAAGAAAACATCCGAAATGGCAATCAAAAACGAAAAATAGTCTGTGTGTAAAAAAAAAAAAAAAAAAAAAAAAAAAAATAGAAAGAAAACGTTGAGGGCGAAAATTCTTCAGTGTAGATTAGAAATTGATATGGGAGATGAACGGGCATGAGATGGTTCCTATTTACAATGCCTCCCCACGGGACAGAGTTAGATACCAGGGTTGTTTTTTAACGTGGAGAAAAGGAGCAAAAATAAAAATTGTCTCAGTCGTGAAGGATTTCTCCTCCACTGAGAGAGAACAAGAAATTGAAGTGCAGCATCTCAAGAACAGATACTACACTTTGAGTTATATATTTTTTTATTGACTCTGAAAAGTTTACAACAAAACAGTAATGGTCAAAAAAATAGGCACAAGATCACTCAAAAATTGGGGAGGGGGATCTATGGTCATCCTCGTCCTTGTACCTTTGCTAGTTTATGCTTGATTCTAGTTAAAATTCTCATTCACCACAATAGCTCAAGCACACCCGGGGGGGGGGGTCGTCCTACCTAAGATTCCCAAATCAAATCGTGTGTGTGTGCGTGTGTGTGTTTGTTTGTTTTTTTTTTTTAACAATAAAATAACTTTGCAAACAAAAAATTTTATAAAAAATCGTTTGTTTGATTTTATTTCATTGGCTTGGAATAGGGGGGAAAAGGTCCAAAAAATATTAAAAAGTGTTAGCGAGACCCTCCCAACCCTCTCTAGGTTTTCGACGTGCCTCGATCTTATGGTCGAGGATGAAGTCAGGAAATGCAGCCTCGACTAAGGAGTTCCACGCAGACTCTCCTGTCAAGGTTCAGCTCAGGAAGGCCACCATCTCAACACTTCAATTTGGGCATTTCCAAACCTCCCTCACACAGGTGTTGAAAACAGACCTGTTTGTGAACCCAATGTTTCGCTTTGTCCCAAAGAAGCAAGGACAACTTGCTCTGTAGGGATTTTAGATAGTTCTCAGGCAGGGGAAGTACAGCAACTCAGTAAAGGATGAATGGAAAGACGTAGATAGCATACGCCTCTGACCTGCCCTTCAAGGATAGTTTCCTTCAAACCCACGAGTCAACCACAGCTTCAACCTTTGACTTTACCTCTGACCAATTTTTTTCCAGCTGGAGGTCCAGTCTGAACCACATGTCAAGGACCCGAACCGGGCTGTCAGTCCAGCTGAAGGGAGTAGGAAGAGAGGCAGCGCCCTTCCAGGCTCCCAACTGCAGACCGGTTGACTTGCTGCAGTTGATTTTGGCCCCCATGGTTTTTTTGTACAGTGTGAGTGCCTCTGTCACTGCCTCGATGTCTTGGAAGCTTGACACAAAGACAGTGATGTCATCGGCGAACGCGGAAACTCTGGCTCTCAATTCACCAGGCAGAGCGATCCCGTGCAGGACCGGACTTGCCTCCTTCCATCTCAATTTGTAAAGTAGCGGCTCCAACGCAAGGACCTAAAGCAAGGGAGACAGCAGACAGCCTTGACGGACAGACCAGGAGATAGCAAAATATTTCAAACGCTTTCCCTTTACCTGTACCACTGCCGTCGGTGTGTCCATTTGCAGAAGCCCGGTTGGAATCCGGTGGCCTTCAGAACAGATGCCAGGAAGCAATGGTCGACCTTATCGAAAGCTTTGGACTGATCTAAATTGATCAGCGCAGCTTCCGTGTTGTCTTCTATCCATCCCTCTAAGATCATCCGGATCAGGTGCAAGTTCAAAATTGATCTCCCCTTCACTGCTGTTCCTGTTGAGCTGGTGGTGAGATTGCAGCGGAAGGGGTTGAGTTTTTCCGCTTTCGGCTTACCACCTTGCTCCACCCCTCCTGACCTCCACTGGGGGTTTGGTTGTCAGCGGGGCTGGTGTTGATTTTGATGTTGGTGGGAGAACATCTGCAGCTTTAGTGGCTTGTGGCAAGTTCCTGGCCATGTGCCCCTATTTCTGGCAAAATCAGTAGTGTGGATGGCAGCCTTCCATGGTCATCATCATGTTGCATTTGTGGTATACCAGCATAACCAAAATTGCCTGGAAATCGTCCTTGGTCAGTCTCAGTCGCCACATAGTCTGCCATTTGGTAACCATTTCAGGATCTTACAGAGTCCATCTGTTCCACATTTCCAAACTGGCTAAGGTAAGCGCCTAGTTATTCAACGTCCAGTTCAGAGAGTGTGTTGCACTGTTGCATATGTGGACCCTGGTTCTCCTCCATCCCTGATATTTGAGGAGCAGCTTCAATTTTCCACATTTTATATCCTTTTGGGAGAGTTGTTCAGCTACTTCCCTGTTGGGGAAGAGGATATCACACATTGCATAGCTCCTCCCAGAAAATAAGGTAGCAGGAATGTTCAATTTTTGGAGGATGTCTGCCACTTCTTCCTTATCCAGTCCTATGAATCTGCTTTCCAGGGACAGCAGTCTATCGACTATGGCCTCCCATAAGCCTGGGATCCATTTGAGTACATTGCCCTCTATGTATTGTTTATATTTAGTTAAGTAAAGAGTTTTGAACTCTTCCGGGGGAGAGTTTTTTCTACCCCCAAAAAGAACAAAATCTTGTCAGTGTGTTCCAGGCACGAGAATGTGTTGCCAGAACAGCGCTGCCTTGCGAACAAAAAAATGTAGTCAGAACTATACTTTGATCTTGGCTCAAGAAGTTTGCTAGAGATGATTACTAGCTTGTATAAGTTACCTCTTTTCTTTATTTTTTATTCGTTCACGTTACTCTTCTCTCGTTTTTTTATTTATTCATTATTTAATTTATTTGTTTTTTACTTGAGTGAAATTTTTCAGAAATCGAGAGGCCCCCTCCCAAGGTTAACATTTGATCTCTACATGAGATGCATAGGTGGTATATTTATTTCTCTCCCACTGCAGGAAATATGACGCAAGGGCCAGAAAGTGGGACAGAAAAGTCAGCGCTCCAGAGCAGGAGCACTTTGACCCTGCAAAAGATAACTGAAGTCCTGTCGGCATTCCGCGGCAGAGGCGCCTCAAGTGATTAGCAATAAACTAACCCCTTCTCAAATAGAAAAGATAAAACCTAGGAGGGTGGACCCCGTAGAACTGCACACAACCAGCACTACACCGCAATCAACAGGGAAACAAATCATCGCAGGAATGGTCTAATCAGGAAAAAAATCCACGGCTGAATGCAAGGTGTTCAATTAAAGTTCTCCTTTGCAACTCAAATGTTGAGTTCTTTGTTTTGTTTTTTCTTACAAAGGAGTCACCACTTATCAAGGCCTGGTGGTCACTCGAGGATAAGGGCTAATGAGTGGAAAGTGGTCAAGGGGAACATGTCATAGTAATCGTTAGTAGTGGAAATTTGGTAAATTGGATTACTTAAGAGGATGGTTCATCAAGAACTTGTTTACATTGGACTTGAAGACAGCTGGAAAACAGGCAAACGGAAGAGAGTTTCACAGACGTGCAGTTCTAAGAAAGAAGCTTTGCTCATGGAATCTACATTTAGGTTTAGGCACAGATAAAGAGTGGGGGAAATTATTGACAGTGTTTTAAGCTAGATAAGTGTTGTTTGTAAAAGTTTTTCAAGGGAGGACCGTAGATTGGAACTCAGACGAGCACTTGCCATGAAAATAATGATAAAGCAGAGACAGGCTTGCAATGTCTTTTCTATGGGAAAGAGGTTGCAGCAAAGACAAAAGGGCATTCCCCACTAGGTTAGGAAGTCTATTTTGAACTCTGTCAAGGCAGGATAAGTTCTTTCTAGCAGCTCTTGCCCAGATGTAGCAACAGTATTCCATCCTTAGTCTTGTGCAGTTCTAGTGTAACAGAGCGTGAACTCGCATATAGCTGCTGTATATAAATGCTGAGCTGTGTGCGAAGTGACGTCATGACGAAGAAGAGAAAAAAAAGATGTAAAAAGAAGAACATGTGCGCAAACCGAGGATTATGTTTTATTTGAGAAAATACCCGGAAATACATGTTGTTACAATGGAAAAAAGTGAGTCAAGTTATTACTTGTCTTCTGTTCCTTGTGATGTACTCTGTTACAACGTGCTGGGTCCTGAATATTTACATGTTAACGCATATTAATGCGGAAGTCCACCCTCCTTGGCCGCTGCCTCCCATCTTTTGGGTGGAGCAAGTCTATTGCCTGAGGAGCTCCTTTTAGGGAATGCTGATGGGGCTGTGCAGGTGATCTTTTCTAGACCAGAGTGTTCCCCGTTTAAGAGCGCTGGCTTGACTCATCCCCACTTTCCTAACGTTCTGTTACATCTTCCTTTGATGAGAAGGAAGCAAATAAAAGTGAAGATTAATTCAGTTTTAAAATAAACTAGCGAGGGGTACGCGGCGTTGCCCGGGTGTTTGGAGGTGTGTGTGGGGGGGGGTAAAAAAAAAGTAAGTATGAAGATCGAACCCGAACCGTTGAGGCAAAGTTGTAAATTAAAGTGTGAAAAAAAAAAAAGTGCGACGTTAACAATTGCCCCACCGCGAGATGCTAACAGAAACACGTTTGAATTTATTTAATTACTTGGATTTGGCAGGTGCCCGTTTTAATGAGTTAATGAGGTCAAGTTTGACTGCAGGATAGAACGCTTCCTAAGATATTATAGGAAAAAGACTAACCCACATGCAGCGAGCGACAAATGTTGAATATTTATCTTCCCGAAATTGAGCAAATTAAATAGACAGGGGAGCTTCATTGTTAACTGTGAGATATTACGATTTATATGTGATATAAAAAGTTTTAAAAAGTTGTGAAGCGAGCGACCACATCTCTGAAAAAAAGCCTTTAGTAGACACACAGAAAACGCGAACACACATACACACATACAAACATACATTTTCGCTTTTATATTTATAGATTGTATCAATTTCTTTCATCTAGGGGCTTTTAAAAACATCTCTATTCTAGCATAGTCACATTGACACACTGGTTCTTGCTAGATCATCGAAGTAAAGCAATGCTGAGCCTGGCCATTACCAGATGGGTGCCCATTTGGGAAGGCAAGGCACTGTGTGTACTGCGCCAAGTCGTAGAAAGTTCCAAGTTGGTATCTGGAGGCGCGTTTAACTTACAGGGAGAAATACATCCCCAAATCAACATGGAAAGCAACGTGAAACTACCGTCTTTACTTGTCTTCCCGAAATTACAATTTGGAGAGCCATGGTCACCGATGCTGTTAAAACAGCAGGGCCGCTACCTGCATGCATGCTATTCTAGAATTAAACCAAACTGTTTAAACCAAATCAATCAAAGAAAGCTTATTTTGTCATTCATAAATCTTTCATTTTGTATATATATATATATATATATATATATATAGACTAGCAGGACCGACACAAAGCCAGAACTATTACAGTAACCCCCCTCCCTCCTTTTATTATCTAGTGCATCATCATATGTGAATCATGTAAATTACTGACTATTAATAAACAGCTAAAAAAAAATATTAACACGGAATACATATAGATGGCAGCAGTTGCTAGTAGTAGCCATTCTTGGCTCAAGAAAATTGCGGGCACTGGTGGCAGTGGCCAAAATGAAAGCATCTGACTTCCACTACCTTGCATTGTCTACCAGTGGCAGCTAGCAGAATCCACATTGTTGGCTCGTAGTGTTGTTTTAGGATGGTTACTTGCCTTTACAACTGTCACTGTCGGTGCATGGCGGTCAGTATTAAGCATTGTCATCCAGTAATGGGCACTGTCATCTAGAGGCGGTTATGAATGTTATTTATGGTACTGGGGGATAGTGATGTTTTTAGGTGGTTACTGTTAGTTGATGGCACTAACAGGCACTGTCACATATTGAGGCGGTTACTTGTGGGCACTGGCTACTTTAACAACTCTTTGTAACAGTCTTCACATGTCAGTGCATGGCGATCAGTATTGATCATTGTTACCAGTAGCAGGCACTATAATCTAGTGGCGGTTCTGGCTGTTACCTGCGATAACTGGGGGGTAGTGATCTTTTTTTTAGTTTTTTTGGTTACTGCTAGTTGATGGAACTAGTAGGTACTGGTGGGTACTGTAACTTACTATTGTATTGATTATAAAAGTGGCCATGTTTCTTTATGAATTTGAATCAGATCACCACTCTATCTTCTCAACCAATTAAACAAATGTTAACCGTTGTGATTCTTTGTAATTGTTTCAGTTTCTATGTGTAACAATATCAGTGTCAAGTTTAATATGATCTATTTGCTTTAAAGTTCGTAGTTGGATTTCAGTCACTTCAGGAGTTAGTTAAAAATTTTTTAAACCCCTTATGAAATAGTTGCTCTTACAACATCCACTTACAGCAAAGGTGTCCGCCAAGTGGGTACCCAACAATACAGCAAAGTCCCACGCAAGGCGTGGGTATTTTGCTAGTATATATATATATATATATATATATATATATATATATACAGCATAATCATGTTGACACAGTTGTTCTCACCAGATCACCAAAGTTAAGCAACGTTGAGCCTGGCTAGTACCAGATGGGTGACCATTTGGGAATTCTAGGTGCTGTATGTGCTCTCCGCTCATTCCGGCATTGTTTCCAGTCGTCCTGTACCTCTACTTGCCACAGGTATTCAACAATGTCGACTCAGGAGAGGCGTGGTTGGAGATTGAGCAACTCTTGTCACAAAAATTTCACGCGCAGGCACCCTTACAGTGAGTATCCGTAGTCTGTCAAGACTGAAGGAAGCCAATATATATATATATATATATATATATATATATATATATATATCTATATATATATATGCGTGTGTGTGCGTGTGTGTATATATATATATATATATATATACGTATATATATATATATATATATATATATATATATATATCTGCATACATAATGAAATAAAAATTAAATATTGAAATAATAATAGAGTCACCAGGTAACAAGTCCTGCCTTGACAGAGTACAAAATAGACTTTGTAGCCTAGTGAGGGATGCCCTTTTCTCTTCCCTGCATGTCTTCAAGTCCAACATAAACAAGTTCCTGATAAACCGCCTCCTTAAGTAAGACACTTTATCACATCTGCATTACTAGCAATTACTACGATATTATCCCATTGATTACTGCACACGCAATAACCCTTATCCCCGAGTGGCCTCCGGGCCTTGATAAGTGGTGACTTCCTTGTAAAGAAAAAAAAAAAAAAGAAAGTGCTACTTTAAATATAAACAGTTTTATAAAAGAGAAATTGAGAAAAACGAAAGTTTATATCAAAACATTTTATGCAAGTAAAAGAGTATAAATAATAATATTTCAGTAATGAAAATATTCATAATGCTGCATGTGTTTAAGTAAGGAACTTACAAGTCTAAATGTTCATTGTATGAATATGTGTATATTTTTGTATTTGGGAGCATGGCATTGTGTATGTATGCGCGTTACATTCGTTCTTGTTAATGCGTGTGTAAACGAAGCTGGACTGTTAGTCATGGGGTTGTTTCCCTTTTTCCACTCCTGGGGGGCCCCAGAGGGGCTCGGGGTGACTGTAGAGAATGCGTTCTTGGGTTCTTTTTCCTTGGTCCAGCTGGTGACGTCTGAATATTTTGTCTGCTTGTCTCCTGATTTTAAAGGAGTTTTCACGAATAGGTGTTATTTTTTGAGGTTTAGAAATATTGTAATGTTGTCATTAACATGTAAACTTTGTCACGAGGAAATATAAGAAAAGCTAAAGAAAGAACTTCAACTTGCCGTTTCAGTTTTTAACAAAAGACCTTCTTCCTGCTTCTCCGGTCATGCATGACTTCTTGCCTCTGCTGTGACGTCACCCACACATGCTTTTCTGAACCTGTCTCGAACAACTTTCTTTCACTGAACACGTCTCGAAAACCTTTGCTTCTCCAAGCATGTATTGAACACATGCTTCTCTGAACACTGCTTCTCCATCCATGTCTGTCCTGTTGTTTCTACTGTGATGTCACATTGCATAGCCAGCTTGGTCATTTGCATATGCCATATGCTGCTGCTCCTGCTACTAGCATCAGTGGCTCTGTTATAATACTTCCATTGATTGAAAATTATTTGCTTAACACTTTTTCATGTTAAAAATTGTTAGCTTTGGGGATCGAGGAGAAAAGTGAATTCTCACGAAGCAGAGAAGAAAAGAGTGTTAGCAATCATAGCCATTTGCTTTTCAGCGTTCAGTAGGAATCACTTTGTGATTCAATCACCACAATGTAGCACTGTTGCGGTATGTGTTGCACGTTTGACAACATGAATTAATGAAAATAGATATCGAGTTTATATATACACAACCATAGACTTTATTTAAAACAAGAAAGATTATTTATACATTTTTTGCAGATAATAGCTTGTAAATAAAAAATGCATGAGCATACGTGTGTGTGCATACGTGTGTGTGCATACGTGTGTGTGCATATGTGTGTGTGCATACGTGTGTGTGCATATGTGTGTGTGCATACGTGCACATTATTAGTCTCTGCTGATCCGGTGTGAACTGAGATGAAATATTTTGTTTAAATTTCTGATCATAGAGTTTGTTTGTTCATAATTCTGCAGTGTTTGGCTTACCTCAATAAAAATTGGCCAGTCATCTCATAAGATGTATAGCCATAATATACTGAAGTTTCAAGCGTCTACAACAATTTTAAATGCCTGTACAAAAGAAGTCTGGAAACTTATTGAAGCTGCTTCATATATATAAAAGACACTTTATCTGTGTGTGTATGTGTGTGTGAGAGAGTTCCTTATGGACTTCAAAACGCCCGAGCTGATTTTTCTGAAATTTTACACAAATGTACTTTATGTGTCTGGCAGTGTTCTTAGATAGGCTTTGTATCGGAATGCCCCCTCCCCCAAGAAGTATCAAAAATTGATAAACGAAAAAATCCAATTAGAAAAGGCACAGTCAGATTTTGACTAAAGTTAACACTGATTACAGCTTAACATCACAAGTACATTTTAGAAGTTTTATCATCACATAAACAGAAGGGCCCAGCATATAAAATCAACAGTAGGCTCTTTTATAAGACAGGAACACATTCGAAATGAATGTTTCTGGTTAGAGTACAATTGAACTGCATTTTAAACTTTAATTCAAAAATAATTTTATAAAATCAACCACAGGTTCTCTACAGTGCAATGTAGACTACAATGTATTGTGGACTAAGTCACTGCAGAGAGGCATGTGAACTTCCTTCCCATGTATCGTTTGTGGGTCCCGGATTAGAGCAGGCAATCAATCAATTTGATTGAAAACTGGGCAATTTCACTTATTTTGATGAGAATAGAAGTATTGGAAGTGTCGAACATTCGTTGATCCTAAGTCACTGCAGAGAAGTATGTGAACTTCTTTCCTATGTATCATTGTGAGTCCCGGATTTGTATCTGAAATCATAAAAATTGGTCAGTCATCTCATAAGATGTATAGCAATAACATACTGAATTTTCAAGAGTCTACGACAATTTTAAATGTCTGTACAAAAAAAGTCTGGAAACTTATTGAAGGCGCTTCGTACATCAACTAGACTATAATCAATATCCTTTTACAATGTCTTGAAGATTTACAGAAAATGTTTTTAATTGTGAGCCATCTGTTGCATGTCGTACATAATTAGCTGAAATGTCATTGGCTTTATATCGATTAACTAACAAACTATAACTAATTCTAAAACGCATGCACATATACACACATGGGTCTCGGAAATGCATTGTGTGTATTCAACTGTAACCTTTCCTAAAGCACTAGAATTATGGGCCCTACGGACATAAATTCTAGTATCCATTAAATATTAAATTATTTTTTTAACACTAATATATCTTTAAAGCAAACTAAATTGTTTGCCACTGTTAAAATAATTGAGGACATTGCAAAGGCTGCTGCAAAGAAAATAGGTTCCCTCTATCATGCTAGAAAACTTCTCACACCTGAGAGTATCCTGTACCTCTACAAAGCCACCATTCGCTTTATTTATTAGAATAAAATGATGAGTGGGGAGAACACAAAAAAATGGTTAGTAAAACCCTCCTAACCCTTTCGAAGTAATAGACCACACACTGTTTTCTGATTTGTTCAGAACCGAAAACAAGCTAGTCGATCTTTAAATGGGAGTGGAATCTAAGTAGGAGGAAAAGAAATTAGAGGGTTGGTGGTTGTCTTTCCAAGATAAATACAATTTCGTAGGAGGTTAAGAGGAGGTTGAGAGAAAAAATAAATGTGGCGAGACAGGAAAAGGAATCATTCACACCACAAGATAAGAGATTAGAGTTAGGGTTAGGGTTAACTTACCTAAAGGGTTGGACCTAGATTTTGATCCTAGCTTGAAATCCGAGAAGTACAAGAAAGCACATAGAATCTTTACATGTTGCATAAAGCAGACCATCATGAGTATTCTACGTGAAAATTTTCCAATGAAATGGATGTTTACAGAAAAATGTTTTTTATTAGTGAACCATCTGGTGCCACGTCTCTCATATAATTAACTGAAATGCCTGAGGTTCAGTTAACTAACAAGTCATAAATAACAATCACTCGTATAATTGCAGATCAAATAGTAAAAAAAAATGGACAGAGTCAAATTCCACTTGGAACAATAAATCTATTTTTTATTTCAATTTCAAATGTTTATATAAAAGAAATATAGGTTGACATAAATAAATCTAAGTTTGTAAGGCTTATAGGAGGCAATGAAATGCAGAAATGTATACAAAAACTGAAGCAACTAATAACTAATGATGGTGGAACAAGCTAGTTTAACATTTAGTGATTCAATAATATATATATATATATATGTATATATATATATATATATATATATATATATATATATATATATATATATATATATATATCTTCTATAATATAAAGCTGAATGTGTGTGTGTGTGCGTGTGTGTGTGTGTGTGTGTGTCTGGTCACGAATAGGCTCCTATATGGTTGACTATTTAAAAAAACTGATCACATATAATGATAGAAGATGTATCGAGACACAGGAATGGGTATGTTTGATCCGGCAGAACGGTGGTTCATTAAAATTGTGGGGTCTGCGTTCACACCTGGTCCACAAAGTATAGAAATAAAAAATTTAAAAATTAAAAAAAAAAACGTTTACAAGTTTTTTTTATATAGATGTACATAATAATACTTTGATAAGTATGTTTTAACTTAAATAGGGATGGCATAATAAAATTGTGGGGTCTGCGTTTACGCCTGGCCTCCATAGAATGGAAATAGGCACAAACTTTAATAAAGACTTTTCATATCTATCTGCGTAAGTATTCTTTGATAATTATGTTTCAGTTTGAAGAAATATTGTATAATAAAATTATGGGGTGTTCGTTCGTGCCTGACCTCCATAGAATGGAAATATGTCACAAAGTTTAACAAGGTTTTTTAACATAGATCCACAGAATATTGTGATAAGTGTTTCAGTGTGAACAGGCATGGTATAATAAATTATGGGGTTTATCTATTTTATTTTTACTTTCATCATATTTTGCTTTGGTTTTGATACCCCCGAATTCGAACCCTTCCTTTTCATAACCTATCATACTTTCATAAATCAGAGTCCATTTTCTGTAGACTGTTTTTGAACCCAGTCAACGACGGGTACTTTCTTTTGCTAGTATATATATATATATATATATATATATATATATATATATGGTGGTTGTCCATCGGATCCAATGATGACGTTTGTGTTCTGCATCTCATCTGTGCACACGGAGGTAGCTCTGCAGCCCCAGTCTAGAGGCACATAGTCTAGAACATTGCGGGTACTGGAAGTTAGTTGTTGTGAGCACCGCTGAAGCTGATCTGCGGTGTCTCTCTCTGGCAGCAGTGAGTTTCTGGCTACGAGCCTCTTCAAAGTTGGCAGCAGCCTTGTGAGTTGAGCCTCGCCATTTTGGTCTGCCCATAGCATGTCTCTCTAGATCTCCCGGTTTGATACGACACCATTGCAGATTGGCTTTAACAGTGTATTTATACCACAGTTTTGGTCGACCTTGGTTTCTTTTGCCGGCCTGAAGCTCTCCGTACATCAGGCATTTAGGCATCTGACATGCGTCTATTCGAATCACGTGTCCAACCCAACGAAGTTGGGTCTTGATGATCGTGGCTTCTATACTGGTGGACTTAGCTTTGTCAAGGACCTTCAGATTGGTGATGTGATTCTGCCATTTGATTCCCAGGATGGAGCGGAGAGCTCGCATGTGGAAGAGCTCCAGTTTCTTTATATGCCTGCAGTGCAGTGTCCACATCTCACAACCATAGAGCAGAGAGGGAAGGACCACAGCATTGTAGACTTTCAGCTTCGTAGATAGGTGGATGTTGTGTTCATTGAGCACCTGATTGCAAAGTCTTCCCAGTACCTGACTTGTCTTGCTGATTCTGGTGTCAATCTCTCTGTCCAAGGAGCCATCACAAGATATGGTGCTTCCCAGATATTTGAAGTGATTAACGTTGGCAAGTGGTGTGTCATCAATGGTGATGGTGGGAGGAGGAGGGTTGGAGTATGGTGCAGGTTGGTGGAGCACCTCCGTCTTTCCAAGACTGATTATCAAGTTGCGTTTGTGTTTAATTTGTATAAGAAAGTAGAATTTTATTTAATTATATACGAATTAGTATTTCTAAACAAATCCTTTGCAATTTTAGCATACATAAGTATGCTAAAATTGCAAAGGATTTGTTTAGAAATACTAATTCGTATCGATTTGTATTAAATTGTCTTGCTTATTCACATGTATATGAAAATCTATATTTTTGTATATATACCAATTTCTTTAAGGTAATCGATTATGTTTTCGACTTTTATGTTTTCGAAAAGTTCTTTTATATTGCTGTCTTTGTAATATTTTCGTTTTATAGGCAGAAAATCAATACATTCAGTAAGAAAATGTTTTGTTGTCAGCAGAACCTGACATGCAATACACATTGGCTAGTCTTCTCCTTTAAGTAAATATGATTGGGTTAGGTATGTGTGACCTAAACGCAATCTCGTTAATACAACTTCTTCCTTTCTATTTTTCCTGGAATATTGTTACCAGTTACCAATTGTTGGTTTAATGGCATATAGTTTATTGTTAGTGTAACCATTCCAATAAATTTGCCATTGTTTTTTAATGCATTCATTTATATTTTTTTTAATCTGTATAGGGGACGTTAAAGTTTTCATCTTGATTTTAATTTAGAGAAGCCTTTGCTGCTGTGGCCACTAATTCGTTTTCGCTGATACCGATGTGGCTAGGTATCCAGCAGAGCACAATTTCTTTTGTTTTTAAAATTTCGCTTATTCTAGCGTGTAGTTTTACTAACAACAGATTGTTAGACTTTTGTGTTTTTATTGCTGTTATAGCTGATAGCGAGTCGGAGAAAATTCCATATTTTGTTTTGTTATCCCTGGAGATGAAATCAAGTGCCAAATCTCTGCATTAAAGATTGAGGTTTCTTTCAAGAGATGCTTTTTTTTTTTAAATTTTTATTATTATATACAGCTGCGCTGCCTGTTGCATCTACCTGTTTTGGGCCGTCCGTAAAGATGTATGCATGTTTAGGATAATTGTATTTCATTTGTTCAAATTCTTCTTGATAAACAAGAGGGTGAGTTTTTCCCTTACAATGTTTGCTAATACTTAAGTCAACTTTTGGTACTATAATGTTCCAAGGAGGTATTTTTGGAGTAAATGCTTTGTGAATTTTTCTTATCGGGATCTCTGCTTCTTCAATAATGGGTTTCATTCGTAGGCCAAATGTTTTAATGGCTTTTTCTTTTTGTTGAAATAAATGTTTGTACTTGGGATAAAACGTGCAGTCGTGCACAGGATTGTCGGGATCAGCCTTCAATTTTGTATAATATAGCAGTGCTAACCTGTGATATCTGAGGTTAGGCAGAGGCTCATTTGCTTCAGCATACAAGCTTTCTACTGGAGATGTTCTGAAAGCTCCCAGTGCAAGTCTCAGTCTTGTATGGTAAATGGGATTTAAAATTTTAACGTAGGATTTTCTTGCTGCTTGGTATATACAGCTGCCGTAGTCAATTTTAGATCGAATTAGGGATCTGTACAGATGTACAAGGTCTGCCTGTCAGCTCCCCAGTTTGTATGAGCTACAACACGCAGAAGTTGCAGTGCTTTATTACATTTTTTTAACATAGTTTATGTGGGAAATAAAATTTAGTTTTTCATCAAAAACCATTCCTAAAAACTTGTATTCATCAACAAAGGGGATATCTTCTCCATCGAGTTGTAATTTGGGATCATTGTGTAATTTGTGTTGATTGCAAAAATGAATGCATTTGGTTTTATTTTTTTGAAAATTTAAAACCATTTTCTTTTGCCCATTTATTCATTTTGTTTATACTATGTTGCAATTTTCTTTCAATAGTATGGATGTGCTTGAAACGATATCTTATAGAGCAATCATCCACGTACAATTTTCTATTTATGTCAGGAGTAAGTTCCTTTACGATGTTGTTGATTTTAATATTAAATAGGGTTGTTGATAATATACTACCCTGTGGCACACCTTCCTGTTTATTTATATCGCTTAGAGTAGACCCTATGCGTACCTTGAAGATTCTGTTCGTTAAAAAATTTTGAATAAATTCGGGAAGTCTACCTTTAAGTCCAAAGTCGAATAGATCTTTTATAATTCTGAATTTCCAGGTAGTATCGTAAGCTTTTTCTAGATCGTAAAAGACAGTTGTGGCGTGTTTCTCTCTTATGAAGGCTTCTCTGGCATAGCATTCTAAGTTGATAAAATGGTCAAGACATCCACGATTTTTACGATAACCACACTGTGCATTGGTTATTAGTTTGTTTGTTTCTAAATACCAATTAGGTGATGATTTACCATTCGCTCTAATGTTTTGCACATACAACTTGTTAGTGAAATTGGTCGATAATTTCCAGGATCTGAAGAATCTTTTCCTGGTTTTGATATTGGAATAATTGTTGTATGTTTCCAAGATTCTGGGAACTTCTTTTTTTATCCAGATGTCATTGTAGATTTTTAGTAAAAGTTCCAATGGAGTTTTTGGAAGTATTTTCAAAAAACTATAGTGGACCTCATCTGGTTCTACGGCTGTGTTGTGTGATTTGTTTATGGAATTTTCCAATTCTTTTATTGAAAAAGTTTTATTATGGTTTATTATATTCTTCAAGGTTTTTGGAATTGAAGTTTAGCTTGTACTTTTCAATATTTTTTTTTGATGGTTTGGAATTCTTTCTTATAGTTTTTTGAAGAAGAGTTCCTGAAAATGTTTTGGCTACTTTGTTTGCTATAGCCTTTGTTTCTGTTATTTTGGTATTTTCAATAAAAATTGGTATCGGGTTATGTTTTCCAGAAATTTTTTTTAACCATTTCCCAAACTGTCTTTGGTTTAGTGGAAACATTGATCTTGCTGACATATTCTTGCCAGCATTCTTTTTTGGCTTTCTTTATTATTCTGCCTGATTTTGCTCTATGTAATTTGTATTCAATTAAGTTGGTTCTTTATTAAATTTTCTTAATGCTGCTTTTCGTAGATTTATTGATTCTTTGCATTCTTTGTTAAACCATGGTCTATACCTTTTTCCTGAAATAGTGTTTTTGGGGAATGCACTCTTCTCCTATTAATATTAATGTTTGTGTAAATGTTTCGATTGTATCGATGTTGTTTTCTGTCAATTGTTCTGAGCAGAGATTCCTGAATTGTTCCCAGTTGGCTTTGTTAAGTTTTCATCTTGGTGGATGTTGAAATATTTTTCATGGCTTTTGAGAATGATTGGATAGTGATCACTACCACAGGCATCGTCGAATACGCTCCAAGAAAAATCCAGATGAGTGGAAGGGTCACATATAGTTAAATCAAGTGAACTAAACGTTCCATTTGTTGGATTGATGTGAGTGGCTTCTTTTTGGTTGAACAAGCATAGATTATTTTTATTTATTAGATTTTCAATTTTCTTTCCCTTTCTATCCATTTCCTTGCATCCCCATAAGGTGTTGTGACTATTTAAGTCCCCTAGGAAAATAAAGGGTTTGGGTATTTGCTCTATTAAGTTCTCCAATTCATTTTCATCGATTTGTTCATGTGGAGGTATGTATAAAAAACAAAGTAAAGTTGCTCTTATGGCAACCGTTTTCAAATTTGTTTTTAATTCAATTTGGCTCTGGGATTATGTTATTTTTAATGAATACTGATACACCACCAGAGGCTCTAAGTCCTGTATTATGAATGTAGTTATATTGTTGATAGTGTTTTATATTCAAATTGTCCTCATTCTTAAGGAAGGTTTCTTGGAGACAAATAACCAAAGGATTAAATTTAGTTTGCAACAATAAAATTTCATTGTAATTTGCCTTCAATCCATGGCAATTCCATTGGATTATCTTGTAACTCATGATGATTTTTTATTGGTTTGAGGAGTAACTTCAGTTTCCATGTCTTCTAATTTCGTAAATCTATTTGTAGTAGTCGTGGCTTCTGTTTGTGATAATTTCTTTATATTATTTTGTTTTTTGGTAGATGTACCTTTTGTTTGTTTTTCAAGTGTGTTTTTTTCCCCCACGGGGAAGACGTATTGGTGATCTGTGTGGTCTTTCTTTTGACTGATTTTGTTTTTCCTTAGTTTTGTCTTTTTCAGCATCTGCATGATGTACTGGTGATTTTTGTGGTCTTTCTTTTGATCGACTTTGTTTTTTTGGTTGTTCTGATTTTGGTTGAGAATTTGTTTTATTGGTAACGTTAGTTGTTGATTTAATGGGATGATTAATTTTTGATGATATGATTGGTCTGATTTCATTTATAAATTTGGGCCAGTCGTTTGGTCCCAATTGTAACAATTTGTTTATTAGTATTTCGTATTTGGTTAGTGATGTTGGATGATACACAACTTGAGGTGACTTGAGAGTATGTCTTTTCCATCATGTATCCATCTACTATTTTCCTGGCTTCGAGGAAGGGGATGTTTTTGGTATGTTTTATTGACATTACTTCCTTTTCTTTCTTCCAGATTCTGCATGCTCTAGCATAAGCAGGGTGGTTTTCTCCACAATTTACACATTTGCAATCGAGCTTGCAGTCATTCACAGTGTGGTCTGGATCTCTCTGGCCACATCTGCCGCACACTGCTCATCCTCTACATGCATCCTCATGGTGCCCAAATTTCTGGCATTTAAAGCACCAAAATGGGTTTGGTATAAAGGGTTCAACTTTTTCAACGTTGAACCCAATTTTGATTTCTTTTGGGATAGTGGGTCTATCGAACTGCATAATGTAAGTGTTCGTATGTGTAGTCTGATTCGCTTTTTTTGTAATTCTTTTAACGTTTATTACTCCTTGATTTTTAAGTTCTTTTGTTATTTCTTCAGTAGTGCACATTGATAGGTCTTTCGATTTTACTACACCTTTGGATGTATTCAGATTCTTGTGTGGATAAGTTTTGATATTTATGTTGTTGAAAGTTTTCATTCCTAGGAGAAAAGTTGCATGTTTCTCCCTTTCCACTTCCACCAGTAGGGTTTTATTTTTTAAAGTTTTTACATTTTTTGGGGGTAATATATGCCAATATAATTTTGTGTATAATAAATGGTGATAAGTCAGTTATATTGGTTTCTTCGATGGATTCCAAGACAATAAATTTTAAGAATATTTGGTATATTATCTGAACTATCCAAGTCAACATGTAGGCGCTTGGAATTTTTATAATTGGCCATATATGTATATTTTAAAATTCATTGTTTATGCTCCCCACCCACCTCGGAGTCCAATATTGAGGCTGTTAAGGGGGAAACCCATTTCCCTTGTCATGCCAGGGCTACATAAAACAGTATACATGTCCCAAATGGGAGCCATGAGCACCTATATTCCTTAGGTTACACGATCCAAATAATTTGTAGTAACTTCCGTCACTATACAGCCATGTCATGACTTTATTTATTTGGCACATTTCTAGCACATGGAAAAGAGGGGAAAATATGTATATAGTTTATAGTGGTACAGGGTAGAAATGTATTTGTTACAGTTTGGAGGAAATTGATAGAAAAGTAGAAGATGGGTTAGGGCTTGACATAACTAGCCGATTGATTGGATCGGGCCCCTCCCACCACCTGTCTAGTCTTGTACGAGGCCAAAGTGAAGTGTTGCAACTGATACCTTTAATTTCCCTAGATTAAAGTTGCTCAGCCACCAGGTTTCTTTTCCTAGGCATTACGGGTCGCCACCCACAACCAACAGGTGGCTCCATTGAGAGACTTTTACTCTCTGTAGGGGAACAGTCGGTGTATTCTAATACAATAATAATACCGACGGGGTTGGGAAGTAGGGAAGGAAAAAGGAAGGAGAGGGGAAGGGGGCTGTTGTTTTTGTTTTTGCAGAACATAATTAGATTTTACAAAGGAGAATAGAAAACAAAAACAGAAAATCGCTGTAGGTGCATTTCGTCTCAGGAAGCCAATAGACAGCCTGATCTAGTAGCACCAGTCGTCAGAGGTAGATTAACTGGATTTTAACAATTTATATATATATATATATATATATATATATATATATATATATATATATATATATATATATATATATAAAATTATTTATATATATATATATTGTTTTTTCAAAATTTTAAATTTAACCACGAAACTTATTTATTGCTCTATTCTTAAATATTGAGCTTTTCCTTTGGATCTCCTTGAAAGTATTACTTCAAATAATATCTATCAGAATTTTTCATCTGAATTCTATCAGTGTCTTATCTCGCTTATCTCGCTGTGCTTTTCAGTCTATATAATTTCGAACTCGACTTTTGTCACTGGTCTATGATATGTACACCTTACAGCGAATAAAACACAACACAGCTGGTTTATAAAAATATTTTGTTTATTTCCAATGACAACCTTTTTGAATTAGTATGACAGGTGTTGACATCAGTGAAGGCATGTGTTGAATGTGTTGCGGGTGTTTTGGGCAGTGGAGAAAAATGTGTCAGCTTGTCCTCGCTCTGTAACTAACTCTCTATCCGTTTTCTGTTGTGTTGATTTATATAAACATTCTTTCATCTTGGAATGTTTAATATTTCCCATTGTCTATTGTCTCGACTTTTCACATATTTCTGGTCAAATTATGCATTTCAATAGACAATGGTGGAACGTTTTGCATTCCTCAAATGGAATTAATTTGCATGTGTGCAACCCATCGAATATCTCTCTTCCTGGGATCACCTGCCAAATATCCAACAAATTGAGTGAATTCCACAGAAATTGGAAGTTAATTTATTCATTTCAGATGTATAACTTAGTGATATAGGGCTTTTAGTTGCTATTTTGATTTCAAGCAATTACTGGGTTGAATGATAGTTAGCATTTACTTGTGAAGAACCACTTGCTTAAAAAGTATATTCCAACCTGGAGATTGACAGTTGTTTATAAAATCTCAGGTACACAGGTGTAAGAAGGTCAAGCCTGCTTGGCTGACACCAGCATTTGAAAAACAAAACAACATTTCAGTCTCTTTGTTTTTAATATGTATCTATTTCTGTCCCTTTCTCTCTTCCTCTTTCTTTTTATCACTCTCTTGCCTTCTCACTTCGAGGAAGGAAGAATTGTAAATCAGTTAGAATTGTAACTTTGAATGCAATGTGTTACGTGCCTTAACTCTTGCAGTTGGGATCTGATCGCGATCAATGATGAACAGGTCGCAAAAGGTTGGGATCTCAACTCTGTCGAGAACCAGTTTCAAGTTATACAAAATATACTTTCTTAAATGTTATTAGGTTGAGAAGAAAGTTCTTGCGGAATTTTTAATTTTGATTTCAAATGATGTATTTTCAAATAAGTTTTCATTATTTCCTTTACTTTATACATCATTTTAAAAGAACGTTTTTCGCTTCATCTAATCGTTTAAATTACAATCGTTTTAAAAACAATTATGTCTTCTTTTTAGAACATTGAATACAAGACGGAAAAAAAAGCAAATTCGCATAATTTTCTTATTTCAGTTCAAGCTAGGCCGAAAAGCTTCTGAAACAGCTCACGATATCAACAAAGCATTTAGCCCAGGAATCATTACTGAACGTACAGCACAATGGTGGTTTAAGAAATTTCGTGGTGACAACGAGTCTTGAAGATGATGAGCGTAGTAGTTGGCCATCGGATGCTGACAACAATCAATTAAGAGCCTTAGTTGAAGCCAATCCATGTACAAATATTCAAGAACTTGCTTCTGAATTGGACGTAATGTCTACAAAGCTTTCTAAACACTTGACGGAGATTGGAAGGACAAAAAACTTGATAAATAAATAATTACGCTTCTGAATTTTTGAGATGAGGATTGGTTATTTGTATTCATCGGACTACTGTTCTTATCTTTGTTAATGTAGACATTGGTTACCTCCCTTGCTTCAGTTACATGGTTACCTCCCTTGCTTGTGGCGATATAAATAGGAGTCGGCCATCTTGGTTTAGGCAGTTCGTTCGTACAGTTTAGACAGACTAGAAGTGTCTCATCAAATGGTAGCAGAGATATCCCTCTGTGTGCGACAAAACGAAAAAAAAAAAAAAAAAAATTTTTTTTTTTTGTACAGCTTGTCTGTAGCACTAGACAGATCGGATATCGGATATGGCAACTTCGAACAAACGACCTCCATTGTTGGAGGGGGAGGATGTTTACGAGAACTGGAAACAAGACGTTGAAATGTGGTCGTTGTTCACGGATCTTTCTGAGGAAAAAAAAGGGCCAGCAGTGTTTTTGACGCTACCACCGAATATTAGAGAATGTGTTCGTGAATTGCCAACAAGTGACATCGGCGGACGAGATGGCTTGAAGATCTTAATAAAGAAACTGGATGACATATATTTAACGGATGAACACACGCGCGCTTACATGACTTTTAAGGAATTTTACACTTATAAAAGATCGTCAGGTACCAGTATAAATGACTTTCTTGTTCGTTATGAGTTTTTGTACCAAAGATTAAAAAAATTCTACATTATTCTACCGGAAGGAGTGCAAGCTTTTCTTGTTTTGAACGCGGTTAACATATCGGAAGAGAACGAAAAATTAGCGCGGACAACGTGTTCTGTTTTGACGTATCAAAACATGAAGGAATCGATAAAGAAAGTATTTGGTGACATTTATCGTGATGAAAATGTACCGGCAGTGAAATCAGAGCCCGAAATCGTCAACTATAATTATTTTAAACCGGGTAACAACAAAAGGCGTTTTCGTCGAGGACAATCTAATCCATGTGACCGAAGTGGAAACGTGTTGTTGTGTTACAAATGTCAGTCTCCGAACCATCTAATTAGAGAGTGTCCTAGAAATACGCCCAGGTTTACGGAAGCGACAGAACAAATACACATTACGTTGTTCATTCAAGAAAATATTTATTTGAACAGTACAAATGAAAAAATCTCAAATCTTGTAAAGGAAACATTTGGAATGGCAGTCTTGGATTCTGCTTGTACTCGCACACTGGCTGGCGAAGTGTGGCTTGATGTTTATTTAGATACTTTAAATGAAAGTGACCTGCAACTAGTGAAGTATACGAACTCAGACCGGAGTTTTTGTTTTGGTGATGGAGTGGCTGTCACAGCAATTAAAGTTGCTAAATTTCCGGTTACACTCGGAGGTATAAGAGTTTATATCGAAGCAGATATTGTGAAAAACGACTTGCCTCTTCTATTAAGTCACAAATCAATGAAGACAGCAGGAATAGTGCTAGATTTCCGGAAAGATATGTGCTGGATTTTTGATAAATGTATTGAACTAAAGACCACAACTTCAGGGCACTATTGTCTCCCCTTAACAAATAAGTTGTTGGATCATAGTGGTACTAAGAACATTGTATTACATGTTCAGAATTTTGGTCAGTGTTCTTTCACAGAAAAAAAAAAAAAAGCAGAAAAACTTCATCGACAGTTTGCTCATGCCTCGAAGGAAAAACTTGTTTCCTTGGTTAAAAAAAGTGGCAAATTCAATGACAAGGAATTTATAAAGGCGATTGAGGAGGTTTGTGAAAACTGTCAAATTTGCCTTAGATTTAAAAAAGCTCCACTGCGACCGGTTGTGGGATTGCCTCTTGGCAATAGATTTAATCACACAGTTTGCATGGATTTGAAAGAGTTCATCCACAATGAGGTGTGGATACTACATCTCATTGATGCCGCTACCAGGTATTCAGCGGCAACATTGATCAAAACAAAGAAGAAGGAGGAGATCATCAAAAACATCTTTATGATGTGGATTACCTATTTCGGATCTCCTGTTCGTTTTCTGAGTGATAATGGGGGTGAATTCAACAACGAACACTATAGACAGATGAATGAAAAACTCAACATAGAGACCTGTACTACTGCCGCAGAAAGTCCATTCAGCAACGGTACTGTAGAACGTCATAATTTGATAGTTGCTGAGGCAATGAAAAAAACAATTGACGATGAGAAGTGTGAACCTGAAATTGCCTTGGCATGGGCTATTTGTGCAAAAAATGCCCTCCTCAATTACTCTGGACACAGTCCAAATGAACTTGTATTCGGTTTCAATGTAAATACACCCTCAATTCTGACAGACCAGTTACCTGCTATGGAGTCCTCTACTACAAGTGACATGGTGAGAAAAAATTTAAATGCTCTCCATAGTGCAAGGAGAAACTTTTTGGAAGCTGAGTCCAGTGAGAGAATTAGGAGAGCTCTCAGGTCTAATGTCAGAACTTATGCTGATGAAGATTATGCTACCGGAGACCAAATCTATTATCGGAGGCAGGGTTTTAAAGGATGGCGTGGTCCAGCAAAAGTGTTAGGCAGAGAAGGCCAGTTTGTCTTAATCAGACATGGTGGAGCATTTTATAGGATGCATCCGTGCCAATTGATGAAAGTGAATAAAAACAACGAAAAAAGAACAAAAAAAGCTGAAATGCTGGGAAACACTACAGAAGGGAAGAATGAATACCTTTCAGTTGAGGAGGAGGAGTTGCAGAATCAAGTGGTAGAAAGTGAAGATATAGACAGAGAAGAAGTTGTTGATAGTTCTACCAGTTTAAGAGATAAGACTGAAAAACCTGGCCGAAATAAGACCATAACTTATAAAATAAATGGAAGTGGGGAGTGGAAGAAAGGAAAGGTTATGTCAGTACAGCCTAAATCAACTGGCAAATATAGTCATTGGATCAATATAGAACCTGAGGATGAAAACGAGGATCCAGTTTGTATCAACTGGAATCATATTGATCATTGGAGAGAAGTGCCCCAATATACTGAACAGGAAAATGTAGTCCTGCTCACCGCTGAACAAGAGCAGTCGAAAGCTGTAATGGATGCCAAGCATAAAGAAATAAAAAACATGAACACCTTTGAAGTATTTGAATGTGTGCCATACACAGGTCAAAAAACAATATCCACAAGATGGGTGATTACTGAAAAATTCAAGGATAATCAGAAAACAATGAAAGCTCGCCTTGTAGCACGAGGCTATGAAGAAAATAGTAATCTGAAAACGGACTCCCCAACATGTAGCCGTGAAGCTATGTGAATGGTCATGCTAACCGTATCAATAAAGAATTGGATGCTGCAGACCATAGATTTTACCTCAGCCTTTTTGCAAGGTGGTATTTTAGAGAGAGATGTGTACCTGAGGCCACCATCTGATGTTTGTCCTAAATCTCAAGTGTGGAAATTAAAAAGATGCATCTATGGATTGAATGATGCTCCACGGGCATGGTACAAGAGAGTTACTCAGGCTTTGATTGAATTAAAAGGAGTAGCAAGTGCTTATGATAATGCATTGTTTTTGTGGCATGATATTAAAGGAAATTTGACTGGAATTCTTGCTATGCACGTGGATGATTTTGTTTTCTGTGGAAACACAGAGTTTGAAAGGGATGTGATTGCAACATTGAAAGAAAAATTTAAGGTGGGATCTCATGAAAGTGGAACATTCAAATATGTTGGACTGAATGTTAATCAACAGGAAAATGGGATCACTGTAGAACAAGATCTATATGTATCTTCCATATCTCCAATAGAAATAAGCAAAGGGAGGATACTGAGGAAAAATGATGAACTGAATGAAGAAGAAAAGCATGAGTTGAAGAGACTTGCAGGTCAGATGATGTGGGTTTCAACTCAAACACGCCCTGATATAGCTTTTGATGTGTGTAAAATGAGCAACACTGGAAAGCATCCCAAAGTAAAAGCCTTATTTGAGGCGAATAAAGCCTTATCAAAATTGAAATCCAAGAAGGGTTCTATAACATTTCCAAAATTGGGAAAGCCTTCAGATTTACACATTTTGTGTTATACTGATGCCTCTTATGCCAGTCTGGAAGATGGATCTTCACAGGGTGGTTTTGTTGTCTTTATTGGAGGAAGTACTGACAAAATGGCCCCCATGTGTTGGGCGTCAAAGAAATTGGACAGAGTGACAAAAAGCCCATTGGCCTCAGAGACTCTTGCTCTGAATGAGGGAGCTGATGCTGGTGTTTTGACTGCGGTTATGATACAAGAGGTATTTCAGTTATCTAAATTGCCAGACGTTCTCTGCAAGACAGATAATGCATCACTTGTGGAGACATTGAATTCCAACAATCTGGTAAGCGATCGACGATTGAGAATAGATGTAGCAAGGCTGAGGGAAATGAAGAGTAGAGGAGAAATACAGATAGAATGGATCAAGGGTTGTGATCAGGTCTCTGATTGTTTGACCAAGGCAGGAGCTTCGTCTGAGCTTCTAAGGGACTTGTTAAATCAGAAATAAATTATTCACTTGAGGACAGCAGCAATGTTAATGTAGACATTGGTTACCTCCCTTGCTTCAGTTACATGGTTACCTCCCTTGCTTGTGGCGATATAAATAGGAGTCGGCCATCTTGGTTTAGGCAGTTCGTTCGTACAGTTTAGACAGACTAGAAGTGTCTCATCAATCTTGAGTGTGATTTTCACAAAGTTTCGGTCGCCCTTCTTCAGGTGTATCTTGTCGAACTCGGCAATGTTCGAGTTCAACAGAAACATTCCCGAGTTCGACAAGATACACCTGAGGAAGGTCGGAGGTTATATCAACCGAAACGTTGCGAAAATCACACTCAAGATGAGAACAGTAATCCGGTGAATAATAATACAAATAAATAGTTGTTGTTGTCTCCCCACGTTTTGGCCAACTAATCCTCTGGCTTGCTTGCAGTAGGATTGAAACCTCTATCTTCAGACAATTCTCACCTGAAACTGTAGAAGACAACAACAACTATAGAAAGCAGTAATTACTGGGGATACAGTTACAAAACTCAGCATTCCTATCTCGTCCCAGTTAGCCACCTGAAGAAGGCCAGAGGACAAGTCGGCCGAAACATGGTGAAAATCAACAACAACAACTATGAAGATGACGATAACAGTCCGCAAAAACTGAATAAAAAAAATCTTTGTATTTTTTTTTTTACCTGCTTTTCGTCTTCAATTATTTATTGAGTATTTAATTCAAAGTGAAGGTGATATTCTTCTCCAAGGCTAAGCGACCCATTTTGCAACCATTAAATCGCTTGTATATTATGAAAATTCAATGAATCAAATTAGAAAATATGCAATGCACATTATTTTTTGGAGAAAACGAATCGGCATCAAACTTAAAATAAGGCAACAGAAAATAATGAAAGAAAAATACCCTGTGTTTATTCTTATCTTGATTTAGTTAATTTTTGACAAAGAAAACACTACTACTATTACTACTACTACTACTATTAGTAATTGTCTGTATTTTTGAGATGAGGTGTTTTCATTTATTGAGATTGTCGGACTGACTTCTTCATCTTGGTTGTTATCATCACAACGTTTCGACCGTTTTGCCCTCCGGCCTTCATCAGGTGTTTTGTATCGAACTGGGGAACCGTTTGTTAGGAGTCTCGAACCCAACCCTTTATTATTATTACGGGGGTACCGTGTTCGGACTCCAGTGACATATGGCCGAGTGGTCCTAGATGTATCAAAGTTTACAGTTACCCAAAGATGCTGAGTTCAATCCTGAACGAAGGCAGTGAAAAGTAACATTCAAAACAGAGAATCAGCAACTATGTCCCAGAGCCTAGCTGGAGTCCGAACACAGTACCCCCGTAATAATTATTAGAGGTATTTTGATATAAAACCTATCCAAGACATATAAAGTACGTTTGTTTGAAATTTCATAAAAATCGGCCTAAGTGTGTTGAAGTCCATAGGAAACGAAGTCAGTCACACACACACACACACACACACAGAGTATCTTTTATGTATAAGTAGATAATTTATAAAACTAAGAGTAGGTTCTCCGCAGTGCAATGTCGACTACAATGTATTTAAAGATTAAATCACTGCAGGAAGGTTTGTTTGTGAAGCTTTCTCCAAGTGAACCACAGTGGGTCCTTGACTAGAGCAGGTAATCAATCGATTTGATTTAAAAGTAGGTGATTTCATCAATTTCAATGAAAATAAAATTATTGAAAGTTTGTAAATTCGCATTCAATCTCGGGCAATGTCCAGTCTCCTTGCTAGTTAAATGAATAAAAAAAAATCTTTGTATTTTTAATATCTGCTTTTTCTGTTCATTTATTTTTTGCATATTTAATTCAAATTGAAGGTGATATACTTATTCAGTGTGTTACGCACCCTGAATGACTTTTTGTGCAACCATTATTAAGTTTGCATATTATGAAAAGTCAATCAACTGAAGTAGAAAGTATGCACCACGCATTATATTTACAGGTTGTCACATTTTATAAATTGCGCTATTCATAGATAATTACTATCCACAAGTAGGTAGGTCTGCGTGACAGACAAAGAAGAGTTACACCTAGTGGATCATGCTTAGGTTTTTATTCGTTTTGGTAGGGAAATTCAAAAATTAAAATATTGAATTTCAAACGAAACCAATGAATTGTCATGCCACAGTCATAAACATATTCAAGAAATTACAAAAAAAAAATAAATAAAGTTGGTTGGTTGGTTGTTTTTGTTTTACGGCATATCAACCCTTTTCGGGTTATTTAATGCCGAATCCAAAGATTTTGAAGAAAATTTTTTAAATAGAATATATTTGTTGTTTTCAAGTTGCTTTCTATTTAACCCATAGTTGGAACCCTAACAGGTACTACCACTCTGGGTCAGAGTGGACCTGGGAGCAATGGCAATTAAAGGGTGGCTCCACACTCCCCAAAACCCGCAAGCTGGGGCCTCACCACTGGATATAGTTTAAGGTCATATCCAGGACCAAATAAATAAAGTAGAAAATTAATTATTAATGAAAATAGTTTTCAAAGAAATGAACAATTTTAGCTTACATAATAGGTTCTTCTTTGTTTCCCTTGGGTTTTCATCACGCATGACAAAACAAACATGCCCAAAATCATTTTTTCCGTTGAATCATGGAAATATGTGTTTTATGTAATACTAGCCAGAGTGCCCAGCATTGCTCGGGTGTTTGGAGGTGTGTGTTGATCAAAAAAAAAAAGAAAAGTGGTAGTAGGCAGGCAGGCTCAAACAAAAATGTAAAATATACTTTGAAAGACTAAATTTTGTTGAGAAGTTTTAAAGTTCTTGAATAAGTAGTAAACAAAACTTTGTTTTAAATTTTCATGGTGGGTATGCGTATGTGTGTGTGGAGATGTGTGTATGTGTGAGTATGTGTGTGTGTGTGAGTTTACCTTCTGAGTGACATGTATCACTTGAAGTCTCTCACTCATAGACAGGGTTCAAAAGAGAGTCGCCAACCTGATAGGTCTTGAACTGTCATCTAAGCTTCAACCTATGTCCCATCGACGAAATGTTGCGTCCCTCTGCCTGTTCTACAAGTATTTTAGTGGTAAATGCTCTAACGAACTACAAGCACTTGTACCTCCTTGATGTAAATACCCTCGACAAACCCAGCAAGCAGCAAAATCCCACCCCTAGATAGTAGAGATCCCTAGATGTAAGAAAGACTTCTACTCCAATAGTTTCTTCCACAGAACTGCAAGACTTTGGAACTCTCTTCCAGGATTCTGCTTTCTCAACTGTACTGACATGCAGAGGTTCAAATGTAATGTGAACAGACATCTTGCTGCTCATCTCCCTACATAATATCCCAGCAATTTATGTCCCCGATAGTAGCCATCTAGGGTGAAAATGGAATAATAAGAAAAACCTTAAAAATTAGCTGTATGCTAATTAGTCACGTATCACTGTAACATATCAATAATCGATAATTTAAATGAATAAATGTTAAACGACGTTAAACGATGGAATATGAAGATATGCAAACTTGTGCATTATCGCCGGTAAGTGATCAAGCAACTATTTGAGTAATAAAGGTTTTGTTGCTCCCCACCCCCCTCCGTGTGTGGCCATTGTTTTGTATTCTTGATCAATAATCTATAATTTAAATGAATAAATGTTAAACGATGTTAAACGATGGGATATGAAGATATGGGAACTTGTGTGTTATAGCCGGTGAGTGACAATCAAGCAACAATTCAAGTAACAAAAACTTTTGTACATACGTGTTTCTGTGTGGCTATTTTTTTTTGTATCATTAATCGTCCAGTGGTTTTATCTTCTGTTATTCAAGACAAATAAGCATCATACATGAAAACACAACAGATTTGTTGACGATTTAAAGGTTTTATTGAGAGAATATTGTTTCAACAAGGGGAAAGGCAGGAACATTATTCCTTACTAACAGAACCTGTGGAAATTCCACAAAATGAAAAATATATTTAATCAACACTCATCAATGAACAAGCAAATTTCTCTTAGCTTATTACAATGTTGCCGCACGTGTGCTTTCTGGTTTCCATGAACACAAACTGTCTGAAAAGTCTGTATCATACTAGAATTGATTGAATGATCTAGCCGCGACTAACTGCTTGTTGAAAAAAAAACGCTGTATTTATACTCGTCCGGCGGACGTAGTTGTAGGCATCGAAGCTTTGCAGCGTGGGTCGCAGTTTTTTGATGAGCGGTTACTTTTGGTGGAAACTGTGACAAGGGCCCCCTCCTGAATAATTGATTGTAAATCAATTACCAATGAAACAATGTCGAAGGTATCTGCAAATTTTTTTCGAATGTAGTTGCGAAGATCACCAGAATGATGCGTGCAAGTAGGTTTGTGAGGTTGATGAGAAAGTTTGGTGGTGTATGTGTCTCGACATGGTTCGTTAAGAATGATCGGTGAGCGCAAGTGGGTCTGCACAATTGTTCGTCAGTAGGTTGAAAGTGATGAGTGATGTGTAAGTGAGTCTGCACGTTCTTAGTCTGCAAGTGCGTCTGCAGAGTCTAAGTGATGTTGGTGAAAGTACTGAGTGTGAGTGTAAGTGGGTCTGCACTTATTGATTGTATGGTCCGTGTTGTAGAGATAATAGTCAAAATTGGTAGCACACTATGGTCGAAGTCAGTGGGTCTGTACTGGTGTTAGTGTGCACCGCTCGAGTTGGGTCGGGCCGTTGATGGCCCGAACTCGCCGTACGGCGATCTAGCCGTGACTGACTGTTTGTTAAAAAAACACTGTATTTATACTCATCCGGCGGACGTAGTTGTAGGCATCAAAGCCTTGCAGTGTGGGTCACCGTTTTTCGTTCTTGGTTTGTATTTGTTGCTGTGTTTTTAAAGTACTGTAGGGAGTCATCTGTTTGTGGTTAATATACATGTGTCATATCAAATTAAAGCTGGGAAAGTTGTGAATATTATTCTAGTGGGAATTGTGCTATTTGGAGTTCCACAGGATAATTATTCACTTTGAAGTACTTGTCGAAAGGGCCGTCAGCTGTGGTTTTTATGTTTTGAACGGGGGTCCTTTTTGGCTGCTGCTGAATTTCATTGTTTAAAGATTTTCAGTGTTTAAGAATTTCAGCGTTAAAAGATTTTGACATTTTGTGATGAGGACAGCATTGTCAACAGGTGCTATGCATGGCAATCATGTATTGTTGTTCATTGTTTAAACAGGTGAACATATTTTGCACACAGATGTTGTTTCAAAGTCCATATTTTTGGTTTATGCAAACATATAACAATAAAATATAGCCTGTTGAATTATGTTAGGCAAATTTGAACATTTTTATGAAAGTAAAAACATACAACTGCAAGAAATTTAAATTAAATACAAATACAATAGAAAATTGTAAATATATATATATATATATATATACTAGCATTTCAGCCCGGCATTGCCCGGGTGTTTAGTGGTGTATGTTGATCAAAAAAAAAAAAACGGTCAATTTTTTAAACTTTGACCCCATTATGACCCCTTAACATTTATTGTTTTGGGCTCAAATAAATTATTAAGTTAGATCCATGTCCAAGGAACCTATATCTAAAATTTCAATTATTTATACCCAAAATTGGCGGAGGAGTTTGGTAAAGTTCTCAAAGGTCAAATAGTTGAACTTTGACTCCTTAACAGCCAAATTTCTGGCCAAAAACCGATTACAAAGATTTTCCCAAATCTCAGTACCCTGTATATCAAATTTCGAGTCTGTAGACTGAAAATTGACAGAGATATTGTGTAGGGAAATGTACACAGACAGACAGACAGACAGACAGACAGACACACACACACACACACACACTTTCACTGTTATAGATAGATATATAGATAGATATATATATACATATCTGTGGAAATATGATTTTTTCAATTCTTTCACTTTTTATAGATACAAATTCTTAATTTATTTATACTAATCCTTATTTAAGAAGCTCAATGTAATTACAGAGCATATAACAAATAAATGACAAAAATCTACATTCCAAATTTTATAATGTTGACCATCCATAAGGGATCAAAATTGAAAATAAAAATATAACTTGGCAGGTGGAAATTATACATTTATATGCTTAACAACTTTAAATTTTAAGGTTCGGATATGCATATATACCTGGCTTAGATAATAACGACTAATGCTGGAGAGCCACACGTTTTGGTTTCGATTCTAGCTGATGGCACCCAAGTCATATTTAAAAATGTTTTTATTTTTGAAATCACTACTATATATTAGGTACAATATAATAATCAATAGAAAATTGGCTCTATAATAATAAATACGGAATATGCATGAATTAAAATATCATATTTAAGCATATTTTATGACATAGAAGCATCAGCATTTGGAGCTTGGCATGAGTGCGACGACACGGATTCAACTTTGTATATAGGGATTAAAATTGGAAAGAAAGGGGAGAAAGCAAAGAGAAGAAAAAGTAAAAGATGTTTGACATCAGCTCTTATGATCAGTTGGTAATTGTTAGTTTCTAAAAAGATTTATTATTGTAGGTAACTTGGACCATTCATAAACCCAGAGTGAGGGTCATACAAAAACTTTAGCATGCAGACTGTCGGATCAGAGAGAGAGAGAGAGAGAGAGAGAGAGAGAGAGAGAGAAAGGGCTATACAATAAAACTGAGTGACAGATACATCGCTTGTCTCATATTACACCTAGCTATATTGTACACAACTGCCCCATAGGCGCTCCTCAGAGAACAGCCATGTTTCATCTCCGCTTGCTTAAGTTGTCAGCCAAAAGGAATTTCCATGAGCATAATTTATTTCCAAAAACTATGCATCTGTAAAACACAATACAACTGGCCTGGGTCTCAGCTGCCTATAACCTGGTTGTTTTCAAGTCAAATGTTAACAAATTCTTGTTCAGCTTCATGGTATTGTCATACTTTACAAAATGATTAATCTGTATCCTCGAATGGCCTTTAAGCTTTGATAAGTGGTGACCCATAAAGAAAAGAGTTTAATTGGGCAGCATGTTGCTTTTTATTCACAAAAAGAGAGGAATTGCATCCTCTGGCTTGAATTATATATATATATATATATATATATGTATATATATATATATATGTATATATATATATATATATGTATGTATGGGGAAGGCAGTATAATGGGAACTATGCAAACAAGTGCATCTTGAACACTCAGACAAATGGTACAAGCACAAACCGGTAGAAAACAATTGAGAACGGAAACCACAAAATCCTATGGGACATGGACGTACAAACAGATAAACCCATCCAAGTAAGAAGACCAGATGTCATTATAGTTAACAAGAAGAAAAAGTCCTGCCAGATCGTAGATTGTGCCATTCCAGCAGATAACAAGATGAAAATCAAGAAAATAGAGAGACGAAGCAAATACATGGAATTGGCTACAGAGCTGAAAGGGATATGAAAGATGAAGAAAGTCAAGATAACACCAATAATAGTAGGAGCACTAGGAACAATCCTGAAAAATTTTGGAAAAAGAATAGGAGAGATTGGAATTAGAGGGATGATTGAGAAGACACAATGAATAACAATAATGAAAACGGCTGAAATATTAAGGAAAGTCCTTGAATGAAGAGACTTATACACACAAGCTGCAAGCACTAATAGATATAATAATATAGAAACTGCAGCATAAGTAAAATAAAAAGATAGAGGAACACTGCATAGAATCAAGAAAACTGAAACTGTATATTTGTAAGTTACCCCCCCCCCAAAAAAAAGTCTAGCGTTGACATCAATTGACACTGCACCAAATAGTCATGAAGGGTCAAAGAGGATGGAAAAACCGAGGAGAGAAAGCACTAACTAGACCTCCATTGGATGAATTCAAAGAGGACTGGGACCTTGGGGTGGCTTATTGCCACTGAAATTTTAGTGAAGCCAATAGTCAGTGTCTGCAAGAAATCAATGTGCTGCTGCTAACACTTAATCGATTCTGTCGTTGGAGAAATCCTTTTAGATTGAGGCAATTTTTATTTTTGTTCCACTCCAAACTGCGCCTTTTGGCGGGGGACTGGATATTCTCCATATTGAAAACTGACCTTGTGTCAAACTAGGAACACAATATGAAGCTTTAAAATTCAACGTTGCAATATCACAACATTTACTGAGTTATCTCCCTTAGACCTTTTAAAAACTCACATTTTTTTTCATCGTTTAAATTAAAATTTTATGTTTAAATAAAAAGCCATATTTTACTATAGACTGGAAAGCAAATATACAACAAATAAATGCGACCAAAGGCAAGATAAGCTACTGTTCTACCTACTTGGATATAATTTTTGTGTTTTAACTTATTTTAAAGTGTTTATTTAATTTGAAACAACAAGTAATGATGAGTTGCTAAGTTAGAACGACAACAAAGTGGTGGAAATTAAGCTGTCATCTTTGGAGTATCAGTCAAAATATGCGATATATATCAGCTAAACATTCATCTATCAAAAGTTCATTTTTGAGGTATTTGGGTCTGTTTTAAACGAATATCACATTTAAAATTGTCATTTGCAAGTAGTTTTTATGATATTAAAACCTTTATTATCCAATGTATTACCGTATTATTTTCAGTTCTCGCCATTTTGTTTGTTATTACAGGTGATACAAAACAAAACAAAACACAAATGTCTTAAGTTAAAACCAAAATGGCGACCACTGAAAGCCATTAGAGAATACATTGGATAATGCTGATCTTAATATAATAAAAAACTACTTGTCGGTGACAGTTTTAAATGTGATATTTTTTTTTTTTTTTTTTTTTTTACAAAGGCATCACCACAGTTGGTGCATATCTGCACATTGATTGAAGTCTCAGTAATTGCTCAAAAATAAAAAAATTAAACAAACTACTGACTTCACCATGATATTTATTGAGTAGGTTTCTATTAGTGTTTTGTTTTCCTCGGCCACTTTTTTGGTTTGTTGTCTATAGTAATAATCCGATGCCTCCGTTCAGTCTTGAAAGACAAAGGATACCCCCTGTGGGGGCAGCTGTGTATGTAATTATGTGGCAAGAGTTGTACAATCTCCAACCACACCTCTCCTGAATTGGCACTGCTCGAGTCCAGTGGCAAGAAGATGTCCAAAACGATTGGAAACAATGCTGAGATAAGCAGAGAGCACATACAGTACCTGGAAGTGCCAAATGGTCACCCATCTGGTACTAACCAAGCTCATCATTGCTTAACTTCCATGATCTGATGGGAACCAGTGTATCAAGCGTGATTATGCTGTATGTGTATAGTAATAAATGCTTGTGGAAAGGTAATGCTTGGGATGATGGATGTCCTGGTCTGTCATAATAATTATATATTCTTATGTTTAACAGTTGATTGTTAACCTTATCCTAAAAAAAAAGTTCTTGTATCTAAAATATAAAATTGAATGTTGTATTACGTTATTGCATTACTGAACCTTTAATTATTGTACAATTTGATGGTTAGTATCATTCTGTAATTAATTAGATTGAGTCGTTAAATTTAATTAATATTTGCATTAAGTTTAACTTTTTAAAGAGTGTTGTATTTTTTTTCAAAGTATCCCCCTCTTGAAAAGATATCAAGGCATTACTTGTGGCTAAAAGAGTTTGAATTGAAATAACAATAGAGAAACTAAAGGAGGATAATATTTCTCTCATCACTATAACTTCTTGTCCCAACACCCACATATGTGATGTCTGTGACCAGACGTTTCACACAGAAAGAGGACTATGCCAACACTGAGGGATAAAGCACCGAGGCTCCGACTAGTCATCGTCAAGACTGACAGACTGCATGATGATGATGATGATGATGATGATGATAATTTCCCCCACTCTATATCTGTGCCTAAATCAAAACGCGGATTCCATGAACAAAGCTTCTTTCTTAGAACTACACGCCTGTGGAACTCTGTTCCGTCTGCCTGCTTCCCACCGGACTACAACTTGGATGTCTTCAAGTCCAATGTTAACAAATTCCTAATCAACCGCCCCCTTAAGTAAACACTTCATCAAATCTCCACACTAACGTAATGTACTTGCAATAACCCTTATTCCTGAGTGGCTTCCGGGCCTTGATAAGTGGTGATCACTGTGTAAAAATAAAAAAAATAAAAAAATAACTTCTTGTGTTTTAGATATAAACTAGTGGGGGTGCCTGGCGTTGCCTGGGTGTTTGGAGGTGTAAAAGAGAAAAAAAAAGTTTGTGTAGGCAGGTAGGCTCGAACCGTGAGGCAAAGGCAGAAAAGAAAGTCTGATAACTTACCGTGACGCTACAGGGGCAGAGAAGTGAGAGTGGTTGAAATTAAATGTTTAAAAACGAACGTCTGGTTTTCTAGGTCAAACATCATGCGATAGAGAAATGAAATCAGGCAGAGTCACTTCAGCTTTACGCTTTCTGCATATTTCTTTGTTTCCCCAAGATGCTTGGGAAAACCAGCTCCCCACAAAAAGGGGAGCGTCCAAATAAATAGCAATTGTCTGATATGATGGGTTTTTCCCCGCGTTGATCAAACCTCATTGCTTCTGAACGTGTCAAGAACACACTTTGCTTTCGATGTTTATTTTTGCTTGTATACGGAAAAGCCAAAGAAACACACGGAGAGCAATTAATAGCGCAAAAATAGCGTGTAAAAGTCACTCAAATAAAAGATAGTGACGACCTCCTCTTGTAAATCGGAGATATTACAATCTAGGAAGTATATAAAATGTTCTAAGAAACGGTAACCCCTCCGAGCGCCCCCACCCCCGAAAAAAGCCTTTGCCGGACATACAAAACAATTCTCTATCTATATAAAAGCCAAGTATGTCAAAGGATGGAATACTGCTGCCATATCTGAGCAGGTGCTGCTAAAAAAGCCTATCCTGCCTTGACAGAGTACAAAATAGACTTCGTGGCTTAGTGGGGGATGCCCTTTTCTCTTCCCTGCAACCTCTCTCCCACAGAAGAGATGTTGCGAGCCTATCCTTGTTTTATCTTTATTTCCATGGCAGGTGCTCATCTGAACTCCAATCTCTGGTCCCCCCCTCACCAATCTTTCACGAAAAATACTCGTCTAGCTGAATCCACTGTCAAAAATTTTCCCCACTCTTTATCTGTGCCTAAATCAAAACGTAGATTCCATGAACAAAGCTTCTTTCTTAGAACTGCACGCCTGTGGAACTCTGTTCCATCTGCCTGCTTCTCACCTGACTACAACCTGGATGTCTTCAAGTCCAATGTAAACAATTTCCTAATGAACCGCCCCCTTAAGTAAACACTTCAATAAATCTCCACACTAACGTACTGTACTTGCAATAACCCTTATCCCTGAGTGGCTTCTGGGCCTTGATAAGTGGTGACCACTGTGTAAAAAAAAAAAAAAAAAATTGCACACACACATACCCACACACTTTTTGCTTTTATATTAAAGAAGAAATGGTTGTCAGATTGTTAAAATTTGGTCGACCGAATTTTAACAACATGTATGAAAGATGAGCGGGTCAGTATATAGAAGATCAAGCATTCATCCAGGGAGCACGTGAGACTATTACAAAATTTGAATTGTGAACAAATAATAGGGGAATTAATGTAGAACCCATCAAAAAAATGAGGTCAAAAGTGGATTGTCCAGTTTTTGAAGACAGTTCTCCATCGAATAAATTTTATTTTCAGACCTTCCTTAAACGGTTTGAATTTTACACCTTCTCTTTAGAGGATGACACTGATAAATTTCTGCTTCTGAAGACTGTTGTTAAGCCTGGTCATTGCTAAAATGGGTGACTAATTTGGCAATACCAGGCGCTGTACGTAGGAGGATGTCAATAACTCCCTGCAAGTGTTGCAAAAAACCTAACATCATCTCCCCGGACAGGGAAATACATGTGATTGGGGACTGCTTGTGAATTTCATACTCTCATGAAACTTCCTCCTTTGGAGGAAGCTGGTTAAACCCAAATAGGGTTAGTGGCGACACACACACATAATGACATAAAAAACAAAATATTTAATGAAATTCTTTGTTCCACTGATCCCCTTGAAGACATCATACAACTGAGGAAATAAATAGATCATGTCAGAGCAGACTTGACCGAATTGTATAACCCCGCCAATGGAGATTTTTTTTTAAAAAGAAAGCTCAGTTTCTGGTAAGTAAGTTGCCCATATTATCTTTAAAAGAATTCCTGGCGAAATTTGTTAAGAGTTGATATCTCGATCCAGGACAAGATACCCTTCACTTACGATGATAATGCAAAACATTCCAGAAATGATGTTGAAATCAACATGTCGACACCATTATTAAAAGAGCGGGTAATTAGTCCGCCAAAACCACCTGCTATGTTGTCCAATAAGCGAAAATAGAAAGTCTTTTAAGGATTTCCTTTCAACAACAGAAGAAATTTATCCCAATTAAATCCACTTTTCCAGGTAATAATATATATATATATATATATATATATATATATATATATATACATATCTTTTTGTTTTATTTTACTTCAGTCAAAGTTCTCAAAAATCAAGGGGCCCACGACCTGGGGCTAACACTTGAAGTCTATATGAGATACATAGATATTCGAATGTTCCATTAAAGTTCTTTATCTCTCAAACACTGAATTAGTAAAGAAATTGAGAACATAATTTTCCTCTCCCCAATTAACCATTTTTATACATTGTAGTATATCTTTCATTTTGGTCTCATGGTCTTACTGGATTCCAGGACAAGAATTTATCTAGTCTGGTGGAGTATCCAGCTTCGTGCTATTACTTGAGGTAATATCACTTGGAGAAGGTGCACCATTCCTCGAAAAAGCTGTGGGGTAGCCATAGTGAGGAGATCTTATTTGGGCAGCGAATACAAAATGTGATTTTGAATATTTGGTCAGGGTCTACTTCTTTGGAAAAGTATCCTCATGCCAGATTGTTCTGACAAACCCCTGTACAGAGAGACCTTAGACACTCGAGGATAGTGTCTAGTAGGCATTCAAGTTCTCCCCAGTAGGCATTCAAGTTCTCCCCAGTAGGCATTATGTTTTCACAAGTGACAGCACAGTCCTTCTGAACACCACTGCCGAATCGACATGCCACACCATGAACAAATACTGTTGAATCGACACTGAATCGCTCCAGAAGATATCGCACTACTGATGCAATTCTCTATCTATATAAAAGCCAAGTACGTCCAAGAATGGAATACTGTTGCCATATCTGGGAAGGAGCTGCTAAAAACAGCCTATCCTGCCTTGACAGAGTAAAAAATAGACTTCGTGGCTTAGTGGGGGATGCCCTTTTCTCTACCCTGCAACCACTCTCCCACAGAAGAGACGTTGCGAGCCTGTCCTTGTTTTATCGTTATTTCCATGGCAGATGCTCGTCTGAACTCCAATCTCTGGTCCCCCCTCGCCAATCTTTCACGAAAAACACCCGTCTAGCTGAATCCACTGTGAAAAATTTCCCCCACTCTATATCTGTGCCTAAATCAAAACACGGATTCCATGAACAAAGCTTCTTTCTTAGAACTGCACGCCTGTGGAACTCTGTTCCGTCTGCCTGCTTCCCTCCAGACTACAACTTGGATGTCTTCAAGTCCAATGTTAACAAATTCCTAATGAACCGCCCCCTTAAGTAAACACTTCAGCAAATCTCCTCACTAACGTAATGTACTTGCAATAACCCTTATCCCTGAGTGGCCTCCGGGCCTTGATAAGTGGTGATCACTGTGTAAAAAAAAAAAAAAAAAAAGAAAAGACACACACATTCACAAGCAGGACCGAACAATCTCCCCGAATCGACATGCCACAATACGAAAATGCAATAACGTGAGACACGTTATCAAAGCAGTTTGCCTGCTTTTCAGCTGACTACAATATGGTCGTCTTCAAATCCAATGTAAACAAGTCCTTAAGTAATCCAATTTACCAAATTTACACTTCTAACGATAATTGTGATATTGTCCCTTTGACTACAGTATACTCTTTAACCCTTATCCTCGAGTTGCCTCTAGGCCTTGATGAATGGTGATTCCTTTGTAAAAAAAAACAAAAAAAAAACGCCGGGCACCCAAGCTAGTAACCAATATCGTGTTCAATTGAATACAACATTATAATTAAAAACTGAACCCTCATGTGACAAGTTATGAAATTTTTTTTTTATAATCTGAAATTTAAGTCTGTAATCGATGATATTAACAGGGAAAAAGTTAAAAAAAAAAAAAAAAAAAAAAAAAGTGAAAATTGTGGAATTTAGAGGGGGGGGCACTCTTGACAGTGTCTGCCGATTAAATAGTTTATCCATTGCGGTTTGAATTTGGTATTCTTGGCAGTGCAGTTTTTACATCCTTGAATGGAGTCTGATGCAAACGACAATTACAGGCAGCGGCTATGAAGACTTATGGACACGCTGTCTAGACTGTTTGTTTTTTTGGAGCCTCGGCACTTTTATCCGAATTTGCTAAAATGTTCCAACCAATTCACTGTCTACATACATGAGTAGATAAGAATATAGTCCCATGGATTTGTGTGTAAAAGGGATGTGCTACACCTACATCTCTACATGCTGACAGATTTGCGTTGGCGAACATTGACAAAATCAAATTGTTTTTTTTTGTTTTTTACATAGGAATAACCATTTATCAAGGCCCAGAGACCACTCGTGTATAAGGGTTAAGAGTGTACAGTAGTCAATTGGACAATATAGTAATCGTTAGTAATGGAAATTCGGTAAATTTGTTGACTTAAGTGGAACAGCTCATCAAGAACTTGTTTACGTTGGACTTGAAGACAACCATATTGTAGTCAGCTGGAAAGCAGGAAAACGGAAGACAATTCCACAGGCGTGCAGTTCTAAGAAAGAAGCTTTGTTCATGGAATCTACATTTAGGTTTAGGCACAGATAAAGAGTTGGGGGAATTATTGATAGTGTTTTCAGCTAGACGAGTGTTTCTTGTGAAAGTTTGGCGAAGGAGGACCATAGATTGAATCTCAGTCGAACACTTTCCATGAAAATAACGATAAAGCAGAGACAAACTCGCAACATCTCTTCTGTGAGATAGAGGTTGCAGGGAAGAGAAAAGGACATCTCCTACGAGGCTACGAAGTCTATTTTGAACTGTTCCTGAAATAACTAAATTCCAGATGAATAAATTCTTTTGATTACGTGACGAGCAACTTGATTTAGCTGGTCACTACATTATTACAAAAGTTGTAAATTATCTAAGAAAAGAAAATAAAAATGCTAATATTCTTTTCAGTTGAGGGGGACCAAATCCCCACGATAATAAAAGTCTTAATATCATAAAAATCTACTTGCTGGCGATAATTTTAAATGTGATATTTAGGCATGATCAGCATTCCCAAGTGGGCTGTCGACATTCGTTATACAATCATCGGGAACTGTGGTCAAAAACAGATCTAGAAGTGATGTGTGTTGTTCTTGCTAATCAGGGAAACGGGTTGGGAATGTAACCATTTGTGATAGGGAATGAGATATAGAGAAGCTATGTGTTGTGCTGCCTGCTGTGTCTGTGTAAGTAGAAAAAAAAAAGCATTGCCAAATGAATGTGAAAAAAATATGCATGATTCCGTGACGTCAGATTTGTGTTAACTATACGGACTATGGAAAAGCAGAAGCGACTTAATGATTTTTTAAAACCTTTGTTTATCTTCACCAAACTGCAATTAATAATTATTCTTTTTTATATAATTTTGTTAGGTTTTACGATTTACACAGTTTAATGATTAATAAGATTATAAACATTTGTATATTAAATATGAAATACGGTTTTACTGAATGTTCATTTGGTTAAATACCGGCTTCCATTTTTTGTTCGGTAAAAAGAGACAAAAAATATAATGCTTAATATTTCTGGAATAATATTTTCCAATCGGTTTTAATCTGGCGATAAAATAGCTGACAAGAGCCATGTTTATATTAAAACTTAATATTAAAAAAATTTTTTAAACACAATTAATTAAAAATCTATGTTGTAACGGAACATTTTGAAATAATTTGAATTGTTTTAATCTTTTAAAAATTAATTAATTTTTAGGAAGTTTCTTTTTCTTGGCAATTCAACTGATTATAGTATATATTCATTCGAAAAAAAAACAACCTATTAACAAAAGCATAATAATATTAAATTTATATCATTTTTTTTAATTGCAACTTCAAGGTAAGTTTTTGTTCAATACGTGTATTTAATTTAAAACAAAATAAATATGTTTTACTCATTTGAACTCTTATGTTTCATAATAAATAGAAATTTTGATAGATTTAAATACATTTTGTTCAAATTTCGAAAAAAATAACTAGGGTGGGGGCACTCACTAGAATAATAAAAATTTTCCCCTCGTATATTTTACAGAAACTGCATTTAAATGTAATTTCATGAAAATCTGACCATTAGTTGATTTTTGCTAGATTTATTAAACACGGGTATGTTTTCACGTTCGAAATGCTTACTACCTGGAAACGTTATTTTAAAGCGCCAATTATGTAAACACGATTTTGTCTCGCAATTTCATTATTTCGTTCGATGAAAAAATTTTTTAAAAATTAGTACTAGTTTATTTTGCCGTTTTTAAAATTAAATAAAATACGGGTTAACCCCAAAATACTGATGTCACCGTGACATTTATTGAGTGGGGGTTCTATTAGTAATTTGTTTTTTTTTTAACCACTGTTTTCTATTTGTTGTCTATAGTAATAAATGTCCGTGGAAAGGTAACGCTTGGGATGATGGATATCCTAGGACTACCAAGAACTAATATCGCAACACGACAGTGTCTGTTTAATTACAGAATGGAGTGCGTAACATCGACTTTTTTAATGTCTCTTAGCAGTTGGAAACATTTTGCGAATACTAGCGTACACGTGTAGTTTATCTCGTAACATAATGTAACTAAATATGTACATTTTTTTTTTTTTTACTTAGATAAAACTTACAATGCAGCTGGAAAATTAAAATTTCGATGAAAATTGAAAATGAAAAATCATTCGACTAAATTACATTTTTCATTTTTTTGGTATGAAAATTTTTTACAGCGGAAGTTGAGTGGATTGCACATGCGCAGAAACTCGTTTAGAAAATGAAAGCTTCCGTCGCAGCCATTTTTTTTTCCTAACCTTTCCAGCAAACGAGCTTGAATAATCAAACATCATACGTACAATCAGTCTTATTATTTAAGAATCTTTTTTCTCTGGATTTTAAAAAGTCTATATGTAAGTAATATATACAATATATTGTATGCGAGCCATTTTATTTTTCTTGTTTAAACCATCTATGTCTTATTTTCTCCCTTGTTTTTGCTGAAGGAAATTCTGCTATAAATATTTCGTATATTTATTGAACATTTTTATTTTTATGTAATCAGATTAATTTTTTATCCATTAAAAATGCACTTTTTTTATATAAAAGCTTAAAGAATTTTTAAAATGTAATTTTACGATGTCCTGAAATTCATTTTATTTATTACGTTAATAATAAAAACCAAAAAACGTAAAGGTTATGTACGTTTTTAGCGTCCCAAGTTCCCTTTTCATAAAAGATCACTTCTGTACAATTATTCGATTTGTAGTTTTAAAATAACGTTTTAATTTAAGATGGGAGTAAAATTTAAGACTAAAATATTTGCAAACAGTTAATTTAACATGAATTTTGTTTTTTTGTATTAGAAAAAACAAAACACATTCAATGAAAGAGAAAAGAACGACCCAAAGTAAATCTTAATACACGAGGTTAAAGGTATTCAAGAATGATAACTGATATTCTTAACAAGGTTATTAAAAGTGCTCAATTAAACCAGAGCAAGATATATTTTTGGTACTCATGCAGAGTAGAATGATCCGTTCTGAAATAATGTTATTATTTAAAAAGCCATTCTTAACATGGGGAAGAGGGTGTTTTGTACCTATTCTGTACTTTTAACCTTACAATTGGATAAAAAAAAAAAAAAATTTTTTTTAATTACACGTGGAAATACGATTTAAAAATAGCGCGGATCACTCTCTGCATTAGCACCGTTTTTTAAAAAAATTTTTTATTAAGATAAACAAATTTAGATGGTCGCGACACTAGACATGCTAATGTTTCGGACAGATGGTTGGTTAAAAACAAAAGTCCTCGCCAGACGACTTAAATGTTTTCTTTCAAGAAACCAGTACTTATTTTACAATGTCTCCCCACGGGACAGAGTTATACACCAGGGTTGTTTTTTAACGTGGAGAAAAGGAACAAAAATTAAAAATTGTCTCAGTCGTAAAGGATTTCGCGTTTGTATTACTGTACTCATAGATTCGAAAAAGTTGTTAAAAAACAAATATATAACAAATAAATGTTATCAAAGGTAAGATACTTTTCTACCTAACTGGATAATTATCTAGTGTTTTTATTTAATGTAACATGCTTATTTAGCTCGAAAAACAGTGTTTACCGATGTATTGGAAAATTTAAAATAGCGCCCGAGTCTCTTTGAGACGGTAAGTTTGGGAAAAGGAGTTAAAAATAAAAAATATACAAAATACTTATGTCACGTTTGAGCCAATTTCTAACAATATTTTGTCTAGTTTTTTATGTATAACTCCTTTTCCTAAACTTAGCGTCTCAAAGAGAGTCGGGCACCATTTTAAATTTTCCAACACATCGGTAAACAGTAAACACTGTTTTTCGAGCTGAGTAAACACGTTACATTAAATAAAAGTTGCTAATGCAGAAAGTGATCCGCGCTATTTTTTTAATCGTATTTCCACGTTTAATTGAAGTGTTATATATTTTTTTATTCAATTGTAAGGTTAAAGTACAGAATAGGTACAAAACACCCCCCTCCTCATGTTAAGAATGGCTTTTTAAATAACGTTATTTCAGCACGGCTCACTCTCTGCATGAGTACCGAATAAAAACACTTAAAATTATCCAGTTAAGTAGAAAAGTAACTTATCTTGCCTTTGGTAACATTTATTTGTTATATATTTGCTTTTTGACAACTTTTTCGAATTTTTTGTGTACAGGATTTCTCCCCCAGTGACAGAACAAAAAATTAAAGTGTAGCATCTGAAGAACAGTTACTACACGTTGATCTTGACCCGAAGCCCCCCCCCCACACACACACAAATATTAAGTTCTCTAAAAAAATAGTTTCAATGCAATTTTCAAGCTGCAAATCGAAATGATCGTCGTTTGAAAATACGAATTTGGGACGCTGAAACCGTACATACCTAAAGCTTATAAATCTTGAAAAAGTGTTTTTTGGTATTTATTCAGAATACGGACCAGGCCTTTATTTAGGATTTTAGTCAAGTTCGTTAAATTCATATTTATGCCGTTTTTATTTATTAAATTAGGCGCTATTTTTTTTTTAAATATTTCGGTACGACGTGCCCCCCCCCCCCATCGTATTATAAACAATCCAACCTTCCCATGTTAAGAACGGCTTTCGGAATAAACACCCCTCAACCTCAAAAGCCGTTCTTAACATGAGGTGGTTGGGGGTGTTTATACTACGCTGGCAGGTCTTAAAAATACCAATATTTTCAAGTTTTACGATCTTTTTTTAATTATTATTGTTAGTTGAAAGTACAGAATAGTTACAAAACACTATCCCCTCTTCATGTTAAGAATGGCTGTCTAAATGTTTATTTCAGCAAGGTGCAATAAGTGCATAAAGTACCTGAAATTGTTAAGTTGAAAGTACAGAATAGTTACAAAACGCTCATGTTAAGAATGGGTTTCTAAATAATGTTATTATTTCAGTACGGTCCGTATACTGCACAAGTACCATGTTTTTACCTGAAATGCATTTGTTCGAGTTTCCATTACATTGCACTACTATTTTTTATAGATTTTTAAAATTTTGATTGGTTACTCGGCGGACCTGAAGAATGTTGATCCCTCTCTATTTTCTTTTTTTTATTTTCATCTATTTTTCAATTTTTTTTCAGTGGATTATTATCGAATGGACACTAGTATACCAGATTATCAAAACGAAAATAAAAAAAAATGTCAATGTAGGAGGGGTGCTCAGTTTCTAAGGCAACATTCTAGTAAATCGATCCCCCATTTTAGAATCACTCGATGTTTTTAGATCAAATTTCGCGAATTTAGCCCTTTCTAATTTTGCTTTTTAAAATCTATAAAAAAAAAAAAAAAAAAAAAAGTGTTAAACTGCTTAAAAAAGACTAAATTCGTGAAAGTTGTCCTGAAAACGTCGGATGGTTCAAAAAGAAGTGATCGATTTACTAGAACCTTGCATTAGAAACTGAGCACCCCAGACAAATATTTTAAATATTGGGCCGACGTACACTAGTAGGGTAGCAGTCGTGTACGTCGGCCCAATATTGAATTAAAAAAAAATTATAATCTGTTTGAATAGTGTCCATTCGAGGTATTTTTTTACGACCTGCCCCAGCGTAGTATAAACGCTCCCAACAATACTTTTTTAAACAAGGATTAAAAACAAACGCGAACTCATTTTTTTTTTTTATAACTGTTCAAATAAAGGAAGACAAGTCTGATTTTATTCGCCTTTATAATGCGGTGCATAGAAGGGACATAAATTATGTCTTTTTAATGCGTACTGTAAACCAAATTTAATATTTCGGTCCTCCGTACTTAGAAGTTTTTATTGTTAAACAAAAAAAAACAGTTGACCGATTTAAAAATTTTTTTTTTTATTCTCTTAATGAAATACATGAGTTTTTGATTGATATATTTTAATACTTCTTTATCGACTGAATTTTTTGTTTTTTTTATATCTAAAAAAAGAAAACGTTTTATGAAATAGAAAAAATTGTTGTAAGCATCACATATTTACTTGACATTCTAAGCATAACATAAGCTTCCACTTATATAAAAAAAAAAAATTCAACGTGGTTTTTTAAAAAAAAATATGGTTTTACATTTTGGACTTTACAGATAAATTTCCAAAAAACTATTTTTTTTGTTTTAAATTACAATATATTATTTATTGATCTTTTATCTTCAATTTGTGATATATAAAACTTTGGTACATAAATTATTAAAATTTTAATAGACATTTCAAAATGGGGCGGGGGTGAATTAAAAAAAAACGTTTGTCCAAAATATTATATTTTGTTTATTGGAAAGAGCATAAAATTTCACATTGACCCTGAGAATATAAAAATTGAACCAATAAAAAAATTTTGATGGATTTTTAAACTTTAAAAATTGAAAAATATTTAACTCGTAAAATTCAATTAATTTCATTACGTAAAAAAAAAAAAATGGCTGCATGAAGACGCGCACGCACTTTGTAAACACTGTTTTTTAAAAAATAAAAAATATTTCTATTTTTTAAACAACTTTAATAGTTTATTTTGGAAGTATATTCCATAAAGAAAATAAACAACCCACTTTAAAAAGAGAAATTACGAGTTTTTTTATATTTTATTCGCAGTTTTGTGTGAGAGGTGTCAAAAATTCCCTCAAAATTCTGATACACCTACTGGGGCACTAGTAGTGTCAGAAATTTCGTGAAAACTATTGAACAATTCCACCCGCTATCTTTTGAAGCTTATAACTCCTCAAAAAATGTAATTCAAGCCCTAATTTTTTTTTTTCAATTAAAGGAGCAAGGGCCAAGGTTTCATTAAAAAACAAAAACAAACAACGTAGGTTTTTTTTAAAAAAAAGGTTTTAAACTTCAGACTTTACAGATAAATTTCTAAAAAACACTACTTTTTTTTGTTTTAAATTTGAATATATTATTTATTGATCTTTTATCTTCAATTTGTGATATATAAAACTTTGGTACATAAATTTACTTTTTAATAGACATTTGAAAATGGGGGGCGTGAATTTAAAAAAAAACGTTTGTCTAAAATATTATATTCAGTTTATTGGAAAGAGCATAAAATTTCACATTGACCCTGAAAATATCGTAAAAATTGAATCAATAGAAAAATTTTGATAGATTTTTAAAGTTTAAAAATTGAAAAATACTGAACTCGTAACATTCAATTAATTTCATTACTATTTTTTAAAAAATATTTCTATTTTTATACAACTTTAATAGTTTATTATTATTAGTATATTATTATTATTTATTAATAGTTTATTTTGGAAAGAAAAACAACCCACCTTAAAAGAGAAATTACATGTTTTTTTATATTTTATTTGCGGTTTCGTGTTAGGGGGTGTAAAAAATTCCTACAAAAATTCTGATACACGTCATAAAAAATTAACCCATTCGATAATAATCTGCTGAAAAAATTGCAAAAAAGATCAAAAAGAAAAATAGAGGTGGGGAGGGGGAGCAATATTCTTCAAATCTATCGGTTACTCTTGTAGTACTCTTTAATGTTCGTGGTCAAAGAACACAAGAAAAAATTTTGTATAGGCTTCAAATGGTATTGTTTTTATTATAGATTACTAAATGAGGAATCATTTCCATTTAAACTCCATTTAATATTACGCATGTAAATTTAACAAATGCTTTAAATGTAAACATTGTTTAAGCAAAACAAAATGGTCATCGAATTTGACCTGATGTCGTGTTTATCTAAAAATGAAACTTGAATCTTCACTCAAAACAATTCATTTAATATTTATTAATAAGATTTAAAAGCAGAATGTTTTTTCTTGTTCTTCTTGTTGCATTGCCGAATATTATTTTGTTGAAATTAAAGCTAAAAAGGGAATTTTTATTAATCTGTCCGAGACTACCTCGTTTTTTTTTGTTTTTTTTTCTATTCTCTCTGCATTATTATTGACAATGTTTCAGTTAATTTCCGCCCGGCCGTCTTCAGATGCATCTATTTAAATACTGTCCTGGGTGCCCGACATTGCCTGGGTGTTTGAAGGTGTAAAAAAAAAAAAAAAAAATGTGGTACAGGCAGGCAGGCTCAAACCCATGACGCGAACGTGGAAAAGAAAGTAAAAGAAAATCTGACGTGTTAGCGTTGCTCCATGACGTGACTGGAAGTCTAAAACGTTCAAATTTAACGTAGTCATTGCAGAAATGGTGTTGCTTTTAAACCTCCCACGAAAGTAAATTAGACATAAGGTTGTTTTTAATGTGAGGGGAAAACCAGCTCCCCCAAAAGGGGGGCGCACTCTGGCAATATCCAAATAAATAATAATCGTCTCAGTATGAAGGGTTTTCCCTACATTGACCAAGGAGCAATTACAGAACAGATACTACCCAGGCGAAGGCCAGGATGTTGCGTTCGAATAGTTTGGCTTTATTTATACGAAAAAAGACAAACAAACACTGGAGACGATGGTACAGTGAAAATTTTGTTTAACTCGATCAAAAAAAAGAGACAATGTGCGTTTGCGAATGCGAGATATGTTCTGGGAAGTATGTGAAAACTTCTTGCGGAATCTGACACGAGAAACCTGATGTAAAAAGCCTTTCGTGGACATACACAAACGCTTGCACCCATTTTGCCCTTTATATATTAGACTAGCAGGGGTACCTGGTGTTGTCCAGGTGTTTGGAGGTGTATGTTGAGTACAAAAAAAGAAAAAGTGCTAGTAGGGAGGGAGGCCCAAATCCGTGATGCGAAGGCGGAAAAGAAAGTGAAAGAAAGCGTGACATCTTACCGCTACGCTACGACGCGACAGGAAATGAAAAGCGTTCAAATTTAGCGATGTCAGTTAAAAAGTTGACTTGCTAAGTGAATGAGTTCATGCAGGTGCAGAAATGAACGTTGGCTGAAGGCCAGTTTAGCTTTCCACTGTTTTATATATGTTTCTTCACGATGTTGGGGAAACCAAGCTCCCCCGAAAAAGAGGAACTCAAATGAATAGCAATTGTTTGATATGAAGGGTTTTCCCCACATTGATCAAAGCTAATTGCTTTCAAGACGTACTGGCATGAAAAGCCACTGACGGCTTTCCTTTGAGTTTTGCTTTATTTATACGAAAAAGATCAACAAACACGAAAGGACAGAATAGCATGAATTTTATAAAAGTCTATGTAAATAAATGTAGAGACGACGTCCATTCGCAAATTGTAGATATTATGATCTAGGGAGTATATAAAAAGTTCTAAAAAAAATAGCAACATGGTCGAGAGCAAATGTAAAAATGTCTTTAAAAATACTATTTGGTTCTGAAGTGGGTGATCATTTTAAGTTAAATTTATATGTGAAAATGATTCCCCCACTCTAGAATATAAAAATGTTTTCTTACTTTTTACCCAAATTTTCAGACTGTTTACAACTAATCGCCTTAAAAATTAAATAAAAAAAACACTATATTCATATTATATGGATCCATCAAACTACTGTTCTCGTCTTGAGTGTGATTTTCACAACGTTTCGGTCAATGTAACCTCCAACTTTCTTCAGGTGTATCTTGTTGAACTCTGGAAATCAGAAACGTCGAAAAAGTAGAATCTTATTCTTTGAGAATAGGTGGGACTAAATTAACAAAGTTAAAGCTGCAATGTCGAAAATGGCAGTATGAATAGCAGTAACACCATAGTAATTTATGTCTACTAAAACTGGACAGTGTTTGTTTCCGTGTACACAGGATGATTTCATCCACTAATTGGGGAAGTGATCCTTTATAACATTACCAATTCTGAAGTAGCAAAAGGATGTTATCCATTAAAACAGAACGTGGAATCGTCCATGACCCAAACAGTCACACAGTTGTCTATATTTACATTATTGCAACTAGTTTAACACTAGTTAGGTTGAGCAGATTGTTTCTTAAGTCTGCGGCAGGCATATTTTGAAACCTGGTGGATTCCACTGTTGAATGCTGACCATCTGTCGACCTGTGAACTTAGCTAAGTCTTTGATAATTGTTGTTCTTTGATAATTGTTAACTTCTCGGCTTTCCATTAATTGTGCTGCCTCAGTAGAGGAGATTACGTTGCAAATTCTTTCTCTGTATGATGAACTGCATGCCTCAACCATTGAAGATGTGACAAGACAGACTGCAGAGACTTTATTGAGGTATTGGTAGAGAATAGTAGTTGGCATACAGTTGGCCATCTATTAGTAATGGAACGATTCCAATATTTCCCCAATACCAATACATATTACTAATTCTGTTCTAAATTTCCGATTCTGATGCAAGTACTGATTCCCATTCTTTTAAATACTTAGCGATAAAATGTTTTTGTTTCAGATTATAAAAACCCATGTGCATATATTTTTTCAAATGTAAAAAAAAATTCTGCTGGAATATAATTTTTTAGTTTTTAATGGTAGTTTAAAATCAATAAATATTCATTTTATTATTAGTACCAACAATTGAAAATTGATTTAAAAAATAACACATGAAAGAATCGTTTTTGGCATCAGAAAATAGTTACAATTTTTTTCTGATTCTGATACCCTAAAAAGTTCTGATTAAAAAAATTTTTTTTTTTGCCCATTCTGATTAATCATCCCAACACTATCAACGCAAAATGTTGCAGAGGTATTGTCAAAGACATTTAACTTTTGCCATCGACCATTCTCGTTGGCCATGTCTTAAGGAAAAGGATTAACAGATTGGTAGGCATGTCTCTGTTGATATTTAGATCTCTTAAAAAGACCTGGAATTTTCAGCTTGTCTTGAAAAAACCTTATTTCTATTATTACCTTGAAAATATGAGAAATGCCTTGAGAAGGGTTTGAAAATCATATTCTTTATATCCAATAAAAATTTGTTGGAATATTAAAAATAAAATTGAAATAAATACTATTAAAATATTTTTTAAATATTGAAATAATGCAAAAATAATTTATAAATATTAAACATAAAATCCAAATAAATTCTTCTGAAATTGCATATTTCCAGTATTATTGATACAAGAATTACGCTCCTTTAGCACAAAACTACCCCATTTTTTTTTTTTACATAGGCATAACCAGAGACCACTCGAGGATAAGGGTTAAGAGTGTACAGTAGTCAATTGGACAATATAGTAATCGTTAGTAATGGAAATTCGGTAAATTTGTTAACTTAAGTGCAATAGCTCATCAAGAACTTGTTTATGTTGGACTTGAAGACAATCAGATTATAGTCAGCTGGAAAGCAGGAAAACGGAAGACAATTCCATAGGCGATCAGTTCTAAGAAAGAAGCTTTGTTCATGGAATCTACATTTAGGTTTAGGCACAGATAGAGTTGGGAATTATTGATAGTGTTTTCAGCTAGACGAGTGTTTCTTGTGAAAGTTTGGCGAGGGAGGGACCATAGATTGAATCTCAGTCGAGCACTTTCCATGAAAATAACGATACATCAGAGACAAACTCGCAACATCTCTTCTGTGAGATAGAAGTTGCAGGGAAAAGAAAAGGACATCTACGAGGCTACGAAGTCTATTTTGAACTCTATCAAGGCAGGACAAGTCCTTTCTAGCAGCTCCTTCCCAGATGTGGCAACAATACTCCATCCTTGGACATACCTGGCTCTTATATAGATAGAGAATTGCATCAGCAGTGAGATACTGGATCGATAGAAGGATCCCATCATTTTTCCAGCAGCCTTGGCAACAGATTTGATGTACGTGTTCCATTTAAGATCAGGAGTAAAGGTCAAGCCCAGAAGCTTGTCAAAACATGGAGCCTCCCCAAGATGAGAGCCATTCATTTCAATTGATGGCAGATATACTTGTAATGTCTCCTCTGCGAGAAAAAAAAAATAGGAAGATGAAAAGGTCCTCGCCCACTAAATGTTGAAGATGGTTTTTGTACACCGGAAAGAATACTCTTAGGAGCTTCTCCAATAGTACTCCTTTTTAGAATGTATTTGAATCTTGTACAGGTAGAGGATTGCATCAGGAGTGAGAAACTTTTTGGAATGGTAAAATGATCCAACCATTTTTTTTTTCAGTTATTTTCGTAGCGGATCTGATGTAGGTTTTCTATTTCAGGTCAGACCCAAATTTGGAAGTCAATTTCTAGAAGCCATCCAACACATGCCAGCATGTAAAAACAACGGTTTAACTGATTAAAGTTGTGTGCTTGCCCCTGCACACTTCACGTTAATGTTTTAGACTGGCAAAAACATGTGGCTGTAGGGAGCATATTTTTGCTTAGCTGATACATCCATTCGTAATAAGGGACATTATTAGAATTATATATTTATACAATTTATTTAAAACTATATGTTGACGCATTAATTTCACTTTTTTTAATTATCTTTATTCTAGCTGAGGATGGCGCATCCTTCTGGATGCCAGACATTCACCACTATCTCATACATTCTACCTGAGAGATCTTTAAGTGTAATTGTTTGTATCTCTCTTGCACTTGGTTCACTGGGTATATTTGTGAGGTAGTTTTTGAAATTCTTTTCATGAGTTCAAGATCTAATTTATTTTCATGTCATACACAAAACCTTGGTATTTTATCTTTTCCCTTTCAGCCCTGTTAAACCAAACTTATTGGGGACACTAATTTCTAAGATTGTTTCTTTCTGCTTTTTGTTCCATATCACCATGTTTAATAGCTCCATGTGTGTGTGGTGTTTTGAAACATGGCCTTGCCTCAAAACTAATTATTTTGTTTATGGTAATATTTGAAGATTGATTTTATAGAAAATTTAAATAGTAGTTTACATAGAATCTTATCTAATATTTTGAGACAATTTTCATAATGTATTACATTATTTTTAAAATATTGTGGATGATGGATACACGCGTACAGAAAAAAATGCCTTATATTATGAGTGGTCAGTGAGAGGAAGGACAAATAACATAAAGAGCAGTGATAAGAGGAATGGAATGATGAAAATGTATGATATCAACATTCCGTGTTTTTGAAATCTTTTTAAAAACATTAACCAATCAAGGTTATAAAATTAACAATTGGTCACAGGTGGTCTAGTAAGTAGTAATAAAAACAAAACTTTACAATAATTGAAAACATTGCTTATTGGTTCTAAATGAGTCTTGTGTATGTTGAAGATTCATTTTTTACTATAGTCAATGATATCTAAGAATAACAAATTACCAGTGCTGCACAGTCATAATGGCTGAATGAATGAAAACAATTTATCCCCATGAATGTAATAGGGTTCTATTTGAAAAAGTTTGGAGGTTACGTGAGCTGAAACGTTATAAGAATAGACTGAAATAATCTAAATTGATAATCCTCATCAGTCAAATTTCCAAACAAAATGTACATCTATATTTTAACAGTTGTTTTAATTTAAAAATCTTTTAAAATTTAAATTAGTCATCCCTATGTCTACTGTCACCATGCTCAAGCTAATTTTTTCCCCAGTTTGAAAGAAAACCCTTTTTTTTTTATTAGAAAAGTGGCTCTTTTGTAAAATAACTGTTTCTCTTTATAAAAATATTCCTGTGCAACACCAATCAAGTAAAACTAATTCTAATAATTAAGTGAGGTAAAATTGGCTAATATGTAGCCAATTTTACCTCACTTAATTATTAGAATTAGAATTATTAGAAAATTTTAAATTATTTTTGGATTGAATTTATGGCTTCAGTTAAATGTGTCTATGCTCCTAAACAAAGAGAAATCCTAACTTTTCAAGCACACCCTATATGTGATATACAAAGACATTCTCATCTATAATGTAAAGGTTTGTCTGTGCATCTTTGTTTATCTGGCTCAACAAAACATGCCAACAAAGTTGGTATTTTCTTGATTGGCATTGCCCCAGATGAATAATAAATTAAAATTAGGAGAAATTGTTCTATAGACCTCAATTTTAAAAGTTCTCACTATCCTAATTAGAGCAGATAGCAACCCGAAGTTAACTTGATTTTAGTGGTGCTCTGGACCTTAGATAGAACAGGGCCACATCAGATAAAGAACTTTTGTCTTGTTGTTAGTATTGCCCAGGAGCAATAATCCATAATCTTTGTTAAAATGTGGAAAATTTTTTGTTTTATGATAAAATGTTTTCTATTTATGTGATATTTTATCAAGAGTCAAAATTTGGGGATTTTTTCAGAATTGTCAAAGCAAAAAAGTGTAAAAAAAAATATGCAACAAATAATGTCTACCAAAGACAAGCTAAATTACTCTTCTATCTACCTACATGTACTTTGTTTTAACTTTTTTTTTAAACTTAAAAATAAAGGTAGTATGAACCCTGCTAGGTTAGAATGAAAAACAATGGTTCATCTCTTTCAAGCCGTAGCTGAGCTTTGATAATTGCTCAAAAATCGAAAATTAAAAAAACTGGTAAAAATTACATTTTCATACAATTGGTGATATTAATTGGATGTTTCTATCAGCATTTTGTTTAACTTTCGATTTTTAAGCAATTACCAAGGCTCTACTATAGCTTGAATGAGACTATTTTGTTGTTCAAAAACAATCTGCAACTACAACAGACAGACCTGAGTTATTTATTGTGATTTGCCCTGACCTTAATGACACGTTCAGTTTGCAGCCTAATGTTTAGTAATTTAAGAAAAAATATTTTTGATCTTAAAATTTTTTTTTTTTGGGGGGGGGGGTCATGTACGTCTTGGTCTTTTTATTTTTTTTAATTTAATTTTTTTTAATAAAACAACTTGGAGCAATTCATTTTTTGATCAATTTTAAACCAGACTATTGTTTTTTTCTTCTCAGTACAATGTTATGCTGTTCTAACATTTCTCTTTAATCGTTTAATGATCAATGTTACTACCTTCACCTCTAAAATTATCAGGTTGACAAAGTTCTTGTGGTTTTTAACTTTTCCATTCAGATGAACATATCTTGGCTGAAATAAAAATCATTGATTGAAATAAACACCATCAGAATGAACACACGTTTGCCAACACAAAACGAGTGTATTCATGCCAGTAACGTAAAGATCTTGTGTTCTAGTGGTGATAAAGTCACTGAAGGCATTTTTGATATCGCCTAAGTTTTTGAAGTATTTTTCACACACGAAGTTGAGATGCTTGAAAAAGTGGTAGTCGGTAGGTGAGAGGTTTGGAGAGTATGGCAGAGGAGGTATTTCATAGCTAAATTTATTCAACTTTTGCAAGGTCGGTTTAGCAACGTGCTGTCGGGCATTATTATGGAATTGGGCCTTTTCTGTTGAATAATGCTGGGTGTTGTTATCAAAGTTTCTGTTGAGTACTTCTTTGATGTAATGGTTTTACCTGCATTCAAAAAAACTAATAAATATCTGTCACAGACCACCAAACAGTCATCATGACCTTCTTTTGGTGCAGCTCTGACTTCGGGAAGTGTCGTGGAGCTTCGTCAGCATCTAATCACTGAGCTAAGCATTGCTGGTTGTCGTAAAGAACCCACTTTTCATTACAAGTCACAACCCGGTCGTGAAACGGGTCGTTCTTGCATAAAAAAAGGGAGGATGACATTTCATAACAGCATTTCTTTTGGTTGTTCAATTCTTGAGGCACCCATTTTTCAAGTTTATTTTGTCTTTCCAATCTCTCAAGTGGTTGGAAATCATTGTATATGTTACGTCTAATTCAGAAGTAAGCTCTCAAACAGTTGTGCATGGATTGGCTTCGACTAAGGTTCTTAATTGATGGTTGTCAACATCCGGTGGTCGATCACTATGCTCATTATCTTTAAGACTCTTGTTGCTGCCACAAAATTTCTTAAACCACCATTGTGCTGTGCATTCAGTAGTTGTTCCGGGGCCAAATACTTCGTTGATATTGTCAGCAGCTTTTCGGCCTAGCTTGAATTGTAATAAGAAAACTGAATTTGCTTTATTTCCATCTTGTATTGAACTTTCTGAAAAGAACACATTGTTTCAAAATAATTGTAATTTAAACGATTCGATAGAAAGCAAAAAAAACTCTTTGAAATGATATATAAAATAAAGGTATTAATAACAAAAACTTGTAAATAGATTTGAAATCAAAATTAAAAATTCTGCAAGAACCTTCTTCTCAACCTAATAACTACCTCCATTCCTAAAAACAAGTCTTATAAATTGTTTTAGTTTGAGTACATAATACTTTTCTTACATTGCAGATGGCAGAGCCTGCTATACATTACTCTAGAGGAAGTGGGGCCCACTACAAGGTAAAAATTCATATTCTTTCTGTTATTTCTTCTCTTTATCATTGCAGTGAAGGTTATTTTTGCATTGCACATCTTGATGATTTCTACCGTTATGAAATATACCTTTTTATATATACCTCCCCTCCCTCAGTATGCAATGTTAAACATGAGGTCAATATATAGTAGGAAATCCAGTCCCCCCCCCCATCCTGGTTATCAAATAGCCTTGATTTACTTATCAACATTATCCCAAGGGCATGCCCCAGGCGACTATCACGAAACCAATTCCCACTCTTGAAGGAGGATGTAATGCTTGCAAGAATAAACAGAATCAAACTCCACTCTGATATTAGTCCGACAACTTGTGTTACTGTTTTAAAACTGGTAGCGTCAAGTTGGTAAGTTGCAAAACAACAGCTTGAATTGCTTCATTATTTTCTTTCACGCTTCTGCAGTAAATAAGAATGTCTGGTATGAATGTATGATAAATTGAATTTCACACGAACAAATGAAACTTTTAGCTTTTTTTCTGATAGTCTCCTCCATTATTATGTGGTTTAGAATTGAGAAAGGGTTACTTTACAATTTAGAATTATATTGATCACCTATGATGGAGGGAAGGAGAAAAGCTGCAGTTAAAGTTAAAATTTTCACATGCATTTGTGGGAAGGAGTATTAGTGATAAACTCTTATATGCTCTGCTATTATTTTTAAAGAGTATTTTTTTATAAAAATATCAAAAAGGTGCAAAAAATCTAAGCCATTTATTACATCGGTCCATAGTTGACACAAAGGAATAGGTGGTGATGGTGGTTAGTCAAGTAGCCATTTACCTATTACGTGGGAACTTCTCATTTGTTGACAGTGACTGAAGATTCTTTGGAAGCATATCAAGGTGTGGACTATATAGAAAGCAATTGGATTTAAAAAAAACTAATTTTGAAGGTCTGGGTCCCCAAAACGCTAATTTAAAGATGTGTGAAAATTTTGAAAAATGAACAACTAAAGATATGGGTGACAACTATCAGAGAGGACCTAACTGAGCTCTGAGGTTCATGAGTGGTTGGTCTTTGACTATGGAATCGTGATTTGTAGCTGTTTTGTACAATGTTTTTAGGAATGCCTTGCATGGGCCAGCGTGGTTCGGGTTAGGGTACAAGACGGTAGAAGCTAGTTTAACTCTACTAGGGTGAACATTTTACTTTTGCAAACAAACTTTTTAAGAAAGTAACATTTTACTTTGGAAAACAATAACAAAAGGATGCATAAAAATTGTTCTGAATAAAATCACCTATAAACTATTTTTTAAGATCAAATAGGTTAAAAAAAGTTTCTAGCTTTAAATGACCTTTTTAGAGCTGTCGTTAAACACAACCTATCAAGACCATCATGTAATTTAAAATGAATTTCATTTAACACTTGAAAATTTTTTAGTTTCAAGAAACTAAAGATGACATGTTTGAACTTTGAGCATTCCACATATTTGACACCATGTTTGTAAGGCCTCGTCACTTCAGCTTTGTGCTCTTTCCTGGATTCGTTTTGTTTGTCATATGTATGAACATCTTTACAAGCAGCTCTCAGAAGACACATGTCCATGTAGATAGACTTGGCCATCTTAGCACTTTTGAAAATACCTGAAGCAACTTGAAAAGATGGAGATGATTCGTCATCTTGAAACACAACCTTCTTGTCCGTCAGTAATGCTTTGTAAATGCAACATTTGCCTCCTTTGCTTTAATGTTGGCCGACTCAACTTCATCATGGAGACACTACAGATCTTTGCAAGGACCTGTGGTGTAACGGATATAAGTGTTTTGTAATACTCAGTTCTAAGTGACAGTCTTCTGATGGTTGAAGGTTCAATCCTCAGCACGGGCAATACTAAGAATACAATTATGAATTAAGATTTCTACTTGGTCATGGCTGATGGAACAAAAGCAAGCTATTCTCTGTTTGAAATTATGTACTGATTCACAAGTTCAACAGAAATGTGCCAGAGTTTGACAAGATGCACCTGAAGATTGACCAAAACGTGAAAATAACACTCAAGATGAGAACAGTAGCCCGAATAATTCAAATAATGTGAATAATCGATCTTCATTTCAAGAATCTAGAAACAAAAATGAAATTCTAATAATGAAATACAATTTCCCAAACAAGTCTTCAAAAAAGGGGAAAAAAAAAAAATCATCCAAAACTACCATGTTGAAGATGAGCCGATATCAACTCCTAAGTGGCAACAAATCGATTCAGCATCCTCAAAATGTAAAAATGATCTTGATCATGAAATTTGGTTGAAAATCAGACAAAATTATCCATTGATTTCCTTTTGATACTAGAAAATGAGAAAAATTGTTCTATTTTTACATAAATTGTTCTAAAACCAAAGATCCATCGAAGATAAGGTTGAAATTGCTACTTTCCTAATTTTGTGATGTTTCGTCTTCACTTTGTTATGAAAACTTTTTCTCGGATATATTTTAATGAATTCAATTTTTAACTCTCCAATAAAAGGCTGAAGACAAAATTGAAAGATTTTTTATACTAAACAAAAATCTCATGCTATTTTTTATTTTTTTTCTAACAAATATTGTTAAAGCTTTAAAAATTGGAAATGAGGAGTAAAAATATTTTTATCTCAAAACATTTTCTTGGCAGATTTAATTTTCCTTCTCCAATTGCTCTCGGATTTGCAGTCAGAAGTTTTATAAGCGTTTAATAGATACGTGTAGACATTTTTTTTTTTTTTTAACTCTTATTCACCCCAAACAAGGCTAATATTACCAATTGGATTTTAGGGACTATTATTCAGAACCATATCTACAGGAGTATTATGTAAGGAGTTGAACAGTGAAATGTCCATATTATTTGCAATCTTCAGACGACTGTTCTTGTCTTGAGTGTCATTTTCACGTTTCATTCTATGTAACTTCTGACCTTCAAGTGTATCTTGTCGAACTTGGCGGAATGGGATTTTGAACAAAATCCTTTAATTACTTCATGAAGGTAGCATGCTCTCGTTCTGTCAGCCATGACTGGATAGAGGTCCTAAGTAATTTGCAATTGTATTTTTCGGTTGATCACACTGAGAATTGAACCTTCAACCTTCAGGAGAATATCACTTTTACAACTGATTTTTCCAAGTACTCTAATCCATGGCACATTGAGGAACTTGCAAAGTATCTTGTGGAAACGGTCCAAAACAAATTATGTGGCGTTGAGACCAACACCTCTGAAGTCAATTTAATAACATGGGATTTTTGCTGTAGTATTCCAAATGTAGGATCATTTGCTTGTACAAATCCTATGCTGGATCCCAAGCCATATTCTGGTGCTACCAGCTCAGGCTGTCTATTGGCTTCCTGAGACGAAATGCACCTACATCGATTTTCTCTTTTTGTTTTCTATTCTCTTTTGTAAAACTTAATTATGTTTTGCAAAAACAAAAACAACTCCCTTCCCCTCTCCTTTCCTTTTCCTACCCTACTTCCCAACCCCGTCGGCCCCCTCCCCCCTTTTTTGTGCCCTGTTGGTAGGGCACTAGAATAAGCCGACTGCCCCCCTGCAGAGGGTAAAAATCCCTCAATGGGGCAACCAGTTAGCTGTGGGTTGCTACCCGTAATGCCTTAGGACGTGATCCTGGTGATTGAGCTAACCTAAACCTGGGTGCATAAAAGTCTAGGCACTGCAACACATTACTTCGGCTAGACGGGCGGTCGGAGAGGCCCGATCCGACCAATCGGCCAGTCACGCCAAGCCCTAGCACTTACACCCAAAGTACCAACTACCACAACAAAGAATGAAACTTAAAGGTACTCCCATCTTTTTTTTTTTTCTTCCCCCACTACAAAAAATAGGCAAACCAAGTAAGTGCTAGAAGGCGGTGGCAAGGGTCAATCAATTGGAAAGACCAGAACTCAACACTCCATCTGAACAAATGTACTTTTGAGGACATATTGAACAGAAAATATAGTGCTTGAGAACTCCTTACCAAAAGAGTATAGCCTTCCATGAGTACAAGTGCAAAGTCTTTCCCCATAAAACACTAAACACTTCGAAAGGAGTAATTTGAAGTTATGAACTATCGCTGGCAACTGAAGAAGAAATAAAAACCGAATTAGAAAAACAAGGAGTAATCAACCACATCCGCATAAACATAAAAAGAAATGATAAAATAATAACCACCAACACATACATATTAACGTTTAACAAACCAACAATACCTAAAGAAATAAAAATTGGCTACTTAGATGTAAAAGTAGACCAATATATCCCAGCTCCATTAAGATGTTTCATTGCCAAAAATATGGACATCATAAAGAAGCCTGTAAAGGAATAAAAATATGCGGAAAATGCGGCAACAAAGAGCCTGACCACACCAAAGTAAAATGCATAAATGAGGTGAAATGCGCTAACTGCAAAGAAGATCAACCGGTCTTCTCTAAAATATGAAAAACATATAAAAAACGAAAGAGAAATTATAGAAGTAAAGTAAAAAAAAAAAACACAACCTTTCCAGAAGCCAGAAAAAATAGTTGAGATGTACATGAAAGACAACACATATGCTGAGACAACAAAAAAGACAACTAAACCATGATCAATATAGGGAAATGATAAACAAAATAATTACATTAAACATTAAAGAATGGCCAGAATTTCAAAATAGCCTAAAAGAAAAATACTCAAATCTGGGAAACAAAATAGAAATAACAAATCCAAACAAAGAAAATATTCCATCCACAACAGAATCATTAAAAAAATTATCACAGAAACTAACAAAACAACCACCAGAAATTAATAAAAACATAAGCAATGATAAAACAGCAAATAAAGAATGTTCCAGAAAAGAAAACCAAACAATAGACACTAAAATAGATTCCAAATTCTAGAAAAAATGGAAAACCGAAAACACCCTAGATAGAAAAAAAAAGAAACCAAACACAAGTAATCAAGAGGGGGGGGAAAAATGAACAAAAAGCCAAAACAGCAACATCTCAAGCAAGATCCAGATCGACGTCCAGATCCAAACAAAAAAAAGAAAAGAACCCAGCAAAACACTTCACCAAAGACACAAACTCCGACAAAAGATAAACCCAAAGAGATGGAAATAGAGGAAAACTAAACATCCTCATGGATAGAAATAAAACACAACAAATTATCCAATGGAATTGTCTAACTATAATGAGCTTCTTACTTATCTCACTCTTCAACCCAGCCATTGTCTGCTTACAAGAAACCTTCCTACAAAACAATAAGCATTTCAAAACACCAAACTATGAACAATACAACTATTTCCATAACACAGGCCTTTGTGCTAATGGAGGCACCTCAATTCTTGTAAGGAATAACATACCTCAAAGCAATTTCTCTTTCAAAACAAATCTCCAAGCAATTACAACTCGAGTCACATTACACAAAACAATTTCCAACCTCCCCTGTAGAAAGCCTGTATGCAGAAGCACATGAAACTCCTCCAATGCTTAGAAATCAAAACCTTGGTCTAAAATACTACACAAAACTTACAGCCAACCCCACAAACCCAGAACACAATAGCACTTTAAATCCAAGCCGTAAACACCTTTTCAACCAAAAAGAAAATGCAATCAAAACCTTTGGACATAGAATTAAATCGATTTCCAAAGAAGCAAATCTACCCATAACCAAAATTCACGAAACTGTCTTACTCAAAACCCCTCCCTGGAAAATCGTATCCCCTAACATCGACCTAAGTTAAGTAGATATGAAAAGAAATATACTCATCGAATAACTTATCATGATGATCTCGATAAAATCAAAGAAAAGTATCCAGACAACACACACATCTATACAGATGGGTTTAAACAAAATAACGCAACAGCCGGTGCAGCAATATTCAATAAATCAATAAAAAAAACATAAAAAAACAATCAAACTTCCCAAAAGAAATCTCAATCTTCAGTGCTGAAATACATGCTCTAATCCTAGCTCTCTAACTTGCCTCCAATAACAAAAAAAAACAAATTTATAATCCTTTCAGACTCCCAATCTACTCTAAAAGCGATTAAAAATAAAAAGATGGACAACCCCCTAATCGCAAAATTATTCCAAAAATTAACTGAATTAAACAGTAAAAAAGAAATCATTTTCTGCTGGATACTGAGCCATTCCGGTATTAAAGGTAATGAATTAGCAGATTCAGCAGCAAAAAAATCCTTAAATCTCCCAATCGATGCAAATTTTAAAATTCCATACATAGATTTAAAAAGACGTATCAACGCATATACAACAGAGAAATAACAAACCTACTGGAATGAACACCCTAACAACAAACTTCACAAAATCATGCTAAAAATAAAAAAAACAAGAACAAAATATGAAACTAAACAGAAAAGAAGTCAAACTAACAAGAATAAAAATAGGCCATACTCACTTAACCCACTTATGTCTCCTAAAAAAATAAAGCCAACCCATCTGTATACCTTGTCAAACACCACTCACAATCAAACACATATTAATTGAATGTACTGATTTTGTAACAGTAAGAAATAGATTCTACAAAGAAAACAATATTAAAAAGTTATTTGATAAAAACAATCCCCACACATACTCTTATATCTTAAAAAAATTGGCCTTTATAAAAAAATTTAAAAAGAACCTTTTATACAACTGTCCTGGATATGACCTAAAACTATATCCGATGGTGAGGCCCCAACTTGCGGGCCTTGGGGAGTGTAGAGCCACTCTTTAATTGCCATTGCTCCCAAGTCCACTCTGACCTGGAGTGGTAGTACCTGTTAGGGTCCCAACTGTGGGTTAAATAGACTCCGACTTTAAAAAACAAATATACTCCATTAAAAAGTCGTTCCTCAAAATAACTAGATTCGGCATTAAATAACCGGAAAAAGGTTGATATGCCGTAAAACAAAAACAACCAAGCTATTGGCATCCTAGGAAACACAAAAGCTGACCAAGCTGCTAAAGAGTCACTAAACCTGGAAATATCCAACATAAAAATCACCTGCACCAACTTTAAACCAACCATAAACCTATACATAAAAAAAAAAATGACAACAACAATGGAACCCTTATACAAAAACAAGCTACAAGAAATCACACCCACACTTGGAGAATGGAGTCCCAACCGGAAAGAAGAGGTGATCATTACAAGATTAAGAACAGGGCACACAAATATCACCCACTCATTCCTATTAAAAGGAAAAAATCCACTTGAATGCCTACCTTGCCAAGAGAACTACACTGTTAAACATTTTCTAACTAACTGCATTGACCTAGCTCCCATACGGCAAAAACACTACAGCACTAACAACCATTAAAGATCTCTTTGAAAATATAAATGAAAAAACTATTCTAAATTACTTGAAAGAGGTAAATCTCTTCTCCAAAATATAAATCTACCTTAAAAAAAAAAAATTTTTCAACCCAAATGTTTTTACTAACCTTCCTCCAATCTCACCTCGACATACTGGAAAATAAAGAACACCTACCTTAATAAAACAAACCCCAATAAAAAAACTTATTTGGCCTTAAATGACCATGCAGCTGTTGATAGGCCAATAAACCAACCAACAATCATTTGCTCGTTATAGTGATGGGAGAATCTTTTTAGATAATTGTTTTACTAACTTTGAAAAAAAACAAAAAAAAAACTCCAAACCCTTGGAATTATGCAAATACCACTATTTATTCAAGAGTTATAAGAATTGAAAAGTGCCAAAATGTTTTCCTTGGCATTTTTCTTTTTATAATCTTTTTAAAAAGTTGAATCACATACAGAGCTCATCATTTCAAGAAATTCAGTGATTTCTCCATTAATTTTTGACAAAACTATTATGAAACATGGTACTCTTTAAGTAAAATTATCTGTTTTTTTTTCAGATTATGGTGTCAAATTTTATTTCTTTTACCTTAGACACGAGAAAGAAGGATCGTGTGTTTAATGTTTACGTTATTGAATATTTAGAATTTCACTTATCCATGTTTAACTTTTTTTTTTCTAGAATTCAACATTGTTTTAAATAAATTTGCACACAATAATTATAAAATAGTTACATGTTATCCATGGAAATTCAACTTGGATTGAATGCAAATAGCATAGCATTTCATTCTCTGAGATTCAAGTACTGTAACTCTTCCATGTATTATTACAAGTTTATCAGTGCTGAGGTAGTGCCATAGATCTCTGATTTAGTGATGCCAGTTATTTAGGAATACTTGTTTTAAGTTTATCAGAGTTGTGTAGATGTGTTAGAGTCCAAACTGAAGTAACATTCACTTTAGTTAGGTTGAATTGGTTTCCTCCAAAAGAGGAAGTCTCATGAGAATATCATTCACATGCATTTCTCAATCGCATGTATAAGTTGTCAGGATCAGATGTGTGAATGAGGTATGGTGATGTGATGGTTGCTGGCTCTGCTATAAAGGTCGATGTTTTGGCTTCAGGGGGTGTAGGTCATAAGCAAAGTAGGTTTTCCATTATGAAAACTTCTCGAAAATGTAAAGATTAGCAGTCTAACCAGAACGCGCTAAAAAATTGTGTATACATGATAAAAATGGGTTTTTAATTAAATGAGGAACCATTTAAAAAAATATTTATTTTCATAATATTGTGTTGTAATTTGGCTTTTAAACGTATTTCATAAACTTTTTTCCGGTGACCTTGGCGACAGATTTGATGTAAATCTTCTATTTTAGGTCAGAAGTAAAGGTGATACCCAAAAGTTTGTCAAAAAAGGAGCCTTGAACTTATGGTCTTGTACAATTAGATTTTCCAATCAGTCTGTATAAATAAAATATAAAAAATAGTCTGAAATATCTTTAAAAATGTTTTTTTTTACATAGGCATCACCACTTATCAAGGCCTTGAGGCCATTCGAGGATAAGGATTAAAGAGTGTACAGTAGAAATTGGACAATATAGTAATCGTTAGTAAAGTTTTTAATTTATGGTGAATAAAGTCCTTTTTTAATTAAAGAAATAAATACTTTAAATTTACTTTCATGGAAATAAGTTAATTCTTTAATGTGTATTGTTGCTAATTCCTAACAAATCCCTTTCTAAAAATTTTTTCTAATATTTAGTTTCTTGTATAACTGCTTCAGTTAAAGTAACTATATATGTATCGCTTTGAAATAAATAGTTGAATTTAGAAATTTTGCTTTTGTTTTATCAAAGTACAAATTCTAATAACATGGTTTTAATTGATAAGAAAGTTAAATATGATTTGTATTTTTCTTTTCCAGATAAATAACAAGATGGCTCAAGTCCCAGCAAAGATTGTGCTAAAAAGCACAACGAGAATGTCTTTAAATGACCGGTGAGACCCCATTACCTTTACTTTGGAAATTTCCAACTTGGCTTTTAAAAAAAAAAAAGGAAATGCCTTGAAAAAGGGGATAAAAAGTACCTCTAAAATGATTGAGGAGCTGCGAGTGGAGAGAATTCTGTGTAATGGTATCTGTGTCGATATTTTTCATGGTGTTATCTCAAGACCGGGCACAGTATTTCCCCCACCTCATGTGCCCATGTTACAACCATGAAGCAGTTTCTCGCTCTCCCTCCCTTTCTTACTCCTTCCTTCCTCTCTCTCTCTCTCTCGACCCTCACCCTTTCTCTTCTCTCTCCTTCTTATAACAGCAATAATATTAAACCTACACCAACTGGAAAACAACTGCGCAATAATTTCTTACGTTAAAGAAATACAAATCCAGTTAATGGCTTAGAAAATCTCTGCCATTATACATATTGTTTGCTATTAGTTGTTGCTTTTGACCTTCAAAGGTTTTGAAGGTTAGCAAAACTGATAAACTTTGGAGAGCGTGAATACCGAGAAGGAAGTTTGGGGGTAGGAGCAGTGATTTGCACTGTTCTATATTTTGTATTTTAAATAGTTTCAGCTGTCTATTTTCTAAATCCTTAAAGCAGAGAGAGAGAGAAAATATTCATTGTGGGGTTTTAAAAAATAAAATTTAAAAAAGTGGTCAGTTACTGACCAGCTGCTGCTATATTTTCAACAGTAGATGAACCTGTGTGTGAGGTAACTTTCGATCCAGCTACATTCCAGAATCTGCATCATTGCTTTCTGAGTAACACAGCTGATGATAAGTGGTACTGCTTGGAACAGACACAGCCACAATGCAACCATGGAGAGAAGTATCAATTTCTTCTTTTTTTTTTTTTTTTTTAAACACTCTACAAGATTCTCCATTTTTTCTTCTCTTTTCTTCCCTTTATATATATATATATATATATATATATATATATATATATATATATATATATACTTATTTCCATGGAAATAATCTCTTTTTTAAGAAGTTAAAAAATGAAAGAAATTTATAACTTAAAATTAAATTTAACTCTGAAATTAATTACAAGATACTGAATATTGTATCGAGTTTGTTGGGCATTTTATAATGTTACTATTTTTCTACCCCCCAAAAAAAAAAAAAAAATTTGAAAATCATTCCTGCCAAACTAAGATTGAATTTTTCAAATTATTATAAAAATTAACATTTTTTGTGTCGAGTGCTGTGTACACACAGGTTTTTATTGGCGTTCGTTATTGTAATTTAATTAAAAACTACAGCTTTATATAAGTATTATTACTGGGAATTATTTTATTGGAAGAGTAGGTTGAATATTTTAATCTTGGATAAATAATGTCCTCAGCTTTAATGACAGAAACTGTTATGCTTTTATTATAAAATGCCAATGATATGAAATTGTTGGATGAATGGTTTCACCTATAAAAATAATTGTTTTGCCCTGATTGAAGCTGGAAAACAATTTGCTTCTGGTTCAGAATTCCCTTTATATTGAAGAAAAAGCAAAAACAAAACTCTAAATGATGTACTTGCCCGTGAGAAAACGAAAAAAAATCATAAATTGATCAAAATCATCTTTTTTGGGGAATTTGTAAATATTAAAATATAAATTGAGTTACCTCCCTTGTTAAGATGTCCGTCCAAAATGGTGGGTGAGACTGTCACTTCTTGGATGCACATAAAATTTGATTTTCTTTTTAGAAAATACAGCTACTTGATTGATTTGTGATTTTTAGAATATGATACTTTTGTTTTGTCATGGGTACATATATCATGCAGATTTTTCTTTTCATTTTTTAATATCGGGAAAATTCTGGACAAGAACCAAAAATTCCTTGGACTGGTAAACTCGTTTGTATTCATAAGGACATTCTTGCACAGCTTTTAACAATTTTGTGTGCTATATGGACTAATTCAGTATAAGATATGGTTTTGAAGTTAAAACTTTCACTCCCCAAAAGCTAAAATTCTACCAACGATTCAGTAAGAGGAGTACAAAGCATTTGACATTTAACAATTTCAAATCGACAGTTTTCTTGCTTGTGGCTATCATGTTTAGTAATAGATTTTAACTTCATTTGAGACAACATTAACCCAGGATCGATTAAGCCGGCTTCTTTCATAGAACACATAGCATCCTGAATGAACGCAGATCATACACGCTGGTCCGAAGCTGCCAAGATAATGATGGACAGTTGGTCGCAGGACCAGCGTCAAACACAGTAGACCTGTGGACCAGAACTAGGTTTCATGTTGGCTTTGATACCATATAACCACATCTTTATCTTGCCTCCCAGGCATCTTTACCAACCTGGAAGTGGTTTGGAGCTATTGCTTTGCGGATGAACTCTCCTTGGTTGCGACGCACAGTGTGGCTAAACCAGTAAAGTTTTTTTCTTTAAAAGAAACTAGCGTGGATGTTCGGGGTGTTTGGAGGTGTGTATTGAACAACAAAAAAAAGTGTTCGTAGGCGGAAAAGAAAGTGAAAAAAAACCTGAGAGCTTACCACTCCACCATGACGCGAGTGGAAGTGTGAAGCGTTCAAATTTAGCGATGAAGAAACAAATAAGTTGATGATTAAGTTAAGAATCCCGCAGATGCATGAATGTCTGGCTGTAGGCCAGTTAAGCTTTCAACTTTCTGCCCTGTACTTGTTTCCTCCTGCGATATTGGAGAAAACCAGCTCCCTCCAAAAAGAGGGAGCTCTGGCAGTGTCCAAATGAATAGCAATTGTCTGATATGAAGGGTTTCTCTCTCATTGTTCAAAGCTAATTGTCTTTAAGATGTTCCTGACAGGAAAGCCAGGCAGCTGCCTTTGCTTTGATTAGTTTTACTTTATTTATACGAAAAAAAAAAAAACAAACACTCGAAAGGATGGGAAGAAGGTAATTTTTTAAAACTCAAAGATAGAGACGATGTCCGTTTTCGAATCGTAGATATTATAATCTATTAAGTATAAGGAAAGTTCTCCAAAATAGTAACCTTGTCGAGAAGTCTTTCTTGGACATACACTCTCATGCCCGTTGTGCCTTTTTTATATATATATATATATATATATATATATATATATATAATATACTAGCCCAGGTGTTTAGAGGTGTGTGTGTGCTCAGGCGGGGGGGGGGGGTTAAAACAAAAGAATAAGCGAAGTAATCACCCTGTTTTAAATATTATCAAAAAAATGTTAAAACTTAAAAAAAATCAAAAAAAAAAAAAAACTAATATAAGGCAAACGAACGATGTTAAAATTTCTTAAAATCGGAAAAACAAAAAAAAGAAAACGCGAATGTGATGAAAAAACACCCAGAAAAACGAACGTTAAAACTTATTTAAAAAATCTGAAAATAAAAACAAAAAAAACATAGAACGTGAAAAATAACTTAAATAACCCTGTTTCAATATTAAACCTTTAAAAATCGAAAAAAAAAAAAGACATCTCACACCACGATTTGAACTCATAATCTTTAGATAAAGTGTGCAAAAAACCTGACACGTTACCTGCTCTGCCATCAAAGAGCAACTGAAACACGTTTGAATTTATTTAAGTATTAAAAACAGAATTGACACGTGGCTGCTACTTCTATTTGACCTCATTAATGAGGTCAAATAGAAGTCATGGAGTTAACTTTTGCTGTGGGGTAGCTTTTGGGTTTGTTTACCCAACTTTGGTTGTTTCCCGAAGATGTTGGGGAGGGGTAAACCAGCTCCCCATTGTCCAGATTGAATAGCAATTGTCTGATATAAGGAGTTTGGCCCCACATGATTGCTTCTAGATGTTTCCTGGTGCGATTGCCGGGAACACACGCTAGTTTCGGTTTTATACAAAAAAGCTGAATGAACACAAGACGGGCTGAAATAGCAATACTTTTGTAAAAGTCGTAAATAAATCTAGACGCGACCCGCGTTCCCAAATTGTAGATATTATTATCTAGGGGCTATATAAACAGTTCTAAGCGATAGTAACTTCCCCCGGGACTGGCGAAAAAAGCCTTTTTGAGACATACATAAAATGTCACACACATTTTGCCTTTTTATATATATAGATATAGAAGATTGGTTGAGGTGAATGATCCTGCAACACATCGTCTTTTTTGATTTGAACAATCCGATATCAGTAGTTATTAGATTTACTCGCAGTTCAAGTCTACATAAAGATACGTTTGTATAAATTATATAAGTATGAAGAGATTCAGATAGCTTTTATCCTGTGCTTATTTAGAATTACGCTTAAACAAAAATATAGAAAAATCTTTGATGTACTTACTCTTCACAGAATTAAGATGTCTAATTCCAAAAATCATGTAAGTTAATCAAGTATTTTTTTAGAAAATTAAATCTTATGAGGAAATGAGAAGGTCGGGGTTGGTGATATTGTTTTAGATTTTTGGCTAAATTCAATGGCGACAATTCAACTAAAGAGATTTTGTTTGTGTTCAAAATAAATCTTTTTAATCGCTTAGAATTGTAAAAGTTTATTTTCTTAAATAAAGCTACTTGATCAAATTACATGACTTTTGAAATATGACTTCGTTCTGTGATGAGTACATATATCATATAAATTTCTGTATTTTTTTTTCTTAATCAAATGTAATTGCAAATAAGCATGCTCCACTTTTTTTCTTTGGGTTAAATTGCAGAGTTTTTAATTTTTTTTTTTTTCTCTCGGCCATTTTTGAATTTTCAAGATACGAGTTTTTCATAGTTTTGTACATAATCCATATAAACACATCAGGGATAACATTCTCGTTCACTCATAATGGACATTTTATTTTACTCTTGATACAATATTCAGATAAAATCTTTATTTCTCTTTAAATTAAATCGTTAATTTTTCTTTTTCAACAAATTTTATTCCTTTCACATCTTTTTGGTTAAAAACTTTCTTTACCTAATTATCCTTTTAACCATAATTCTGTTTGATATTAAAAAAAAAATTCCATCTTTTTATTTTTATCCAGATCACGTCTTTTTCGATCCCACATTTTTAATTCCCCATAATTCTTTACCTAAACAATTAAGCAATATTTTTTCTAGATTAAAAAATATTTTATGTGATTCCTTCTCATCCCTGCTCTTTCCTTTCAAAAAACAAACGAAAAAAAAAAAATGAAAAAATGGAGATACCTAAGGGAGAGAGAGGATATACAAAAATGTACCAATTCCACCAAAGGTGAGATATCCTCAATTTGAAGAATGTGGAGACCAGATGTCCGCCCAAGGAAAAATGCTCAGGGAGTATATCTATATTTGGTGTTCAGTAAAAAAAGAAAAATAATAAAAATTATAAAGATTGTTTTAACAATCTAAAAAAAGTAAAGCCAACAAATGTATAACAAAAACAAAAAAGCAATAAAAAATGTTAAAGGAAAAGGGACTCCCTTGGGGGAAAATCCACACCAGTAGTCTTTTTCTACTGAGTGGCCATTGACTTTTTTGCCATGTCATCTCTAACTGGTGCGTCCAGTTCTATCTTTTGACATTTTTTCTTCTTGAATTTTTTTTTTTGTTTGTTGTCAACCAATTGTCATGACCTCCTGTGCCCTGCTGTCTTTGGAGAGAGTGGTAAGAGACACAGGCATGACATCTGTCTCCTCTCTTTTTCTTTTCGTTTCCTCTTCTTTCATAATAGCAGCAATATCACTTTTACCTCGATTGTAGTCTCACTACGAATGCTCAAATGAATCTAAGATTTGTTATTTTGTAGTTCTTCATTATTTTTATCATTTTTGTCTATTCTTTAAATATGTTTTAAAAATTAATCTCCTTCAACTTCTCAACTTGAAAACTCTATCGAACAAAAATTTTAAATTGATCTTTGAATAATTTGTAACCTTAGGAAATGAAACGGCAAATTCCATGCAGAGAAGAAAAAAAATGTTAACTTTTTTTTTAACAATCAAACAAACATGTAATACTAACCTTTATGAATCGCACGAAACAACGTTTTGTTTGAGAAAAGTTTCTAATTTTTCTATTTTGTTGGTCATTATTTTATCACCATTTTGGTAGGCATCGATTTCCAGCAATTTTCTTTGTAATCTGGATTTATTTTATTTTTATCAGACTATTCTGGAATCTGGTTTGTATACTACCCTTAATTATTGTATACAATCTTTCTGGCAAAAGCATTAAGCTCATGCATTTTGAAGGAGTAAATACTCCTCAGAAGTAAATCTCTAGAAAACTTAAAATCCATTTTTATATCAGATCAATGAGTATTAAATCAATGATCTGTGATTTGATAACTAAAATAGTGTTTTAATAATTGATACTGAAAAATAGATTTTTGTGTTTGAGATTTCAAATGCATTCGACGGAAAAACCCTATTACATATTTGTGTCTTATCGAAATTAGTAAAAATTCCAAAATTTGGAAAAAATGACAGTAAAAAAATAATTACGGGGGGGAAAAAAATAATATATTGAATTATAGTTTTATCATAGTTAATGTTTAAGACTTAACATCTAAGGGAGGTAATTGCAGTGTATAATTTTGACAAAATAATTGTAATCCACTATTTAAAAAAAAAAAAAAAAAATTAGCGGACTGCTTTTTTTTTTTTTTTTTTGTTAAAAAAAAATAGTTCAAGCACATTTAATCATTTTTTGTACATTTTTACTAATTTTGATATGACATGTAATATTGTTTTTTTTTTTTTTTTTTTAAACCTAAAATGCATTTCAAAAAATCCTATACTACACAAGTATCCTTTTTTTTTCTTTTTACTCTATCCGTTTCTTGTCAGTTTATTCTCTCTTTGTATCATCTTTTCTGAAATATTGTCTTCACATCATCTCATAACTCATTTCATTCATTATGAACTTTGTTTCAATACGAAAGCTCTCATTAATGTAAAATCTTTCTTTATTTCCATAGTCTTTCATCTTTTTTCCCCTTAATTATCCTTTCTTTGTTCATCATATTTTCCAAATGTTTCCTCTCCGAAAAACAAAATTAACTTCTGTACTCATATTCAGATTGAAAACCCCAAAATGGACAAAGGATGGGAATTTAAAGTAGATATATTTTTAGCCATTTTTCTGACAAGTGGACTTCAATAATTAAGATTGGTCATTAAGCTTCAAAGGCAGTAAATTGGCTGGAAAAAAAAAAAAATCTGACTTCCAATTTACTATGACCTGTCACTTTTATAAAATTTAAAAACGTGACAAATTACAAAAGAGCCTTTATAAAATGGGTGTTAAGATTAATATTAAGTACTTCACCATATATATATGGAACAATCATGTTAACACACCGGTTCTCGTTAGAACACTGAAATTAAGCAATGTTGAGCCTAGCCAGTATCAGATGGGTGACCATTTAGAAATACTGGGCGTTGTATGTAGGAGGATGTTGACATCTTCATGTAAGAACTGCAAAGACATAATATTGCCATTTCCCCTGAGACATGCATGCGACTGAGGACTTGTGAATTTGATATTCTCGAGACACTTCTTCTTCAGTTTAAAAAAAAAATGTTTGCAATTCCATAAAGACACATCTAATGTTGATTAAAGATTAGAGTCGGCCACAGCACATGATGAAATTCAGAATTCTTCTTGAAAGTTGAGCCATGTTATTAGTTTACTGGGATTTGCTCTCCATTAGTTTTCATCTATATCGATATTAAGTTTTACTAACCAATGGTATGTAACTTATACATTTTGAAATCACGGTTGCAAAAAAAAAAAAAGCTGTCAAGTAATTTACATAATTTTTACATTTCCAAGGCCAAGTAATATCTAAAAGAGAAAATTGGAAAGAGTTTGAAAAAAAGAATTGTTTTAATAACTTTTTTTTATTTTTTTAAATTTTTTTATTAAATTTTCACCCCTAACAAGGCACATTGCCACTTTGATGTAGGGGGGGGCTACTATTAGGGACGCAGGCTACAGGGGTACTAGGTGGGGAATGGGCAGCAAGATGTCGGTTCACATTAAACTTGAACTTCTGCATGTCAGTACTGTTGGGGAAGCAGGAACCTGGTAGGGAGCCAAAGTCTAGTGGTTCTGGGGAAGAAACTACTGAAGTAGAAGGCTCTCTTACATCTAGGGATCTCTACTGTGAAGGGGTGGGATTTTACTGCTTGTCGGGGGTATTTACGTAAAGGGGGTACAAGTGCTTGCAGCTCGTCGGAATATTCACCGTTAAAGTACTTGTAGAACAGGCAGAGAGATGGTACATTGCGTCGATGGGACAGAGGCTGAAGCTTGGACAATAGTTCAGGACCTATTAGGTTGGCGACTCTTTTGAACCTTGTCTAAGAGTGAGAGACTAGTAGCAGATGCACCGGCCCAAATATGACAACAATACTCCATAGATGGGCGAATGGTGGCCTTATGGAGGTACAGGATACTTTCAGGCGTCAGTAGCTTTCTAGCACGGTAGAGAGAACCTACCTTTTTCGCAGCGGTCCTGGCAATGCTCTCAATGTAATTGTTCCAACTCATGTTTCCTGTAAACGTTAGGCTGAGGAGTTTAAAAGATGTGCTTTCAGATAAAGCTTAAACTTTATTTTTAACATGTCTTGTACATAATAGGCCTTTTTTTTTTCTTTTTTTTTCTGTAAGGAGTTTAGGCATAAGGTTATCAAGTGTTTTGTTTTCCTCAGCATTTCTTATAGTAATCTCATTTCAATTTTTACATAAAACAATTATATATTTGAAAGGCATGAATCCATATATCCTCCTACAAACTATAGATGAAAAATCAAATCAGATTCTCAAGTCTTGCTTGGATAGCGATAATCTAGGAGAAAACTCCGCTATAACATCAATCTTTCTCTGCTTATCCTGGCACGTCACTGATTGGTTACTCTGGACACAGGTACACTTACAAATTATCTTTTTAAGAAATGAAGGTATGAAAGTATATATATATATATATATATATTACTATAATTATTTTTAATTTCTATATACGGAATATAATTGATCAGCTTTTGTTAAATATTTCTTCAAACTTTAAAAATGTTCTTGTAAATTGAATTATTAAAATGTTCTATTCAAGTGTGGAGAACAGGAGATTTTAATGGTATGGCCATGTTAAAAGAATGGTTGAGTTCTTGGGTCAATAGCTGTAGAACAATTAAAGTAGCAGATCCAGTTCAGGACGAGGCCAAAGAAATCAAAGGAGAAACTGCTAGGAGTAATGGTAAGAGGGATAAAGATCTGGCCAGAGATAGGTTTTCTTGGAAATCACTTGAAGTTGTCCAACACATACCGGATTGTAAAACTGAACTTAAACCATGATAAATTATATAATAAATGCAATTTTAAACGTGATTAGGCAATTTATTCCAAATATATCTCTCAATAAGAAAAACATTTGTGAGATTTAATTTTTGAAATCTTTCCTGGCAAAAGGTTTTCATTGCAAGAAATAATAAAAAATGAATTTTCTTTATTTACAAATCCTGTAAATTATTTTGAATATCTCGCTTAAATCTCCTTATTCTTCTCTGTAGTAAAGTAGTTGAACCTAAAGATTCTGATTACATTTTATAATTGAGATCCTTTATTCTTTATATTAAGTTTGGTCACTTTTCTTTTACAGCAAATGTTATTTTATTCTAGTTCTTAAATAGCAGTAGCAATGTTAAATGTCTTCATGACATGATCTAAGTAGTTGTTTAGTTGCAATGTCTGCATGCTTAGCAGACACTAATTATAGTGCCCAGTTGACAGGTGATTGACTGAATTGTCACTCCCGGATTAGTCACCAAAGTTTGCAATTTTTTACTGTACAACACTAACATGTTTAATGTGACTTTCCAATGACCTTTGCTGCCTATATAACTTATAATGACACTGTTAACATGTAATAGATATTAGTGAATATTTTTCTTGATTCCGATACAGTTACCAATTTTGCTTTAAATTTCTCATTCTAATACTACTACCGATTCTGATTCTTTTAAATTTCTAAGTATAGAGTTGTTTTTTTTTTTTTTTTTTTGGCGTGAGTGGGTGATCGTATTAATGCAAAAAAAAAAAATGTAATCTGTACATATATTTTAATAAACATAAAAATACACTTGTGGAGAGTGATCTATAGATTTTAGTTTTGCTGGTTGTTTAAAATCAATAAATATTAATACGAGCCATGGAATATTAAGTTTTGAGCAAAGAATCGTTTTTAGCATTGGAAAATAGGCACAATTTTTTTTTTCCATATTTGAAAAAAATTTTGATTAATCATTATTAACGTTAATAAATATGCAGAATTTTATCTCTATACTCGACCATCCAATATTTATTAAATTAATATTCAGCATAATCACATTGAAACTGGTTTTCGTTAGATCACCAATGTAAGCAGTAATGAGCTTGGCCAATACTTAGATGGGTAACTATTTGAGAAGACCAGGCACTGTATGTAAAAGGCATTGACATTTATGGGAGCTCCTGCATCCCTACCTGACCTCCATTTATCTCAACCCTGTTGTGCTGCTGGTTCAGGCTGCTTAGAACGAGAGTGAGGCTGGCTCTGTACAAATCAGGTTAACTTTAAATAAACTCCCAGCGCGACATTATCATCTGATCATCTTAACGATGATCAGATGGTCTTTGTTGTTCCAATGGACGAAGCACTATCAAATATACAATCTCTTGCATTTTTGGCTTTGATTGATCTTCATGTTTTTCTTTTCATTCCATTGAAATGAGATTATTAATAAATGATAAAAACAAGGTTTAATGGCAACAAATGTGTTCAATGAATTTTCAAATATTAAAAAAAGGGTGAATGAAAGCAATGTTAAAGAAATGTTATCTCTGAATTGTTGCAATTTTAGAATTTGATGTAAATAATCAAATATGTAATAATCATATACTTAGACGCATTATTTTTGTATTTGTTCATGTATATACAAATAACGTAATCGGTGTGACCTAATGGTTACATAGACTGTGGGCTTGGTGTGGAGGGTTTGAGTTCTCTTGGCAACTGTATTTTGGGAACTCTATGACTGTAAATAATTGACTCTCATTTTTCATTATGTAATTAAGTCTAGAAGGAAAACTGATATAAAACCTCCATGCTAATCCCAGCATTGCTTCAAATTGTCCTGGACATTTTTCTACGGCACTTCAGCAATCTGTTCAGGGAAGATGGCGTTAGTGATTGTGCAACTATCATTTCATGATAGATTTTCTATTTTTTAAATTTGTTTCGACCTCATTGTTTTTTGCTTTTTATATAAATATAAGCCCATTCGCCACTTGCTTGTTTGTTTAACTTGTACTAAGAGGCATTGCATCACTTTCAAATGTTCATTAGACTCAACCTCGGAATACTGTCATTGATCTGATCTTGTTGAAATACGTAAACATAGGGGAGAGGCATGGGGGGGGGGTTCCACTCGTCTATTTTCAGGTTTATATCAATTAAAACACCCTTAGTGGCACTCCTACGGTTTAACATTATGTGAACCAATAGTGGAGGAAGTCAGCTCAAAATATACAGTGTGTGTGCACACAAGGAGTGGGGGGTGGTGGATGGATGTGGTTAGCTTAGTATTGACTTTGATTTAAAGATGAAGCAAGGTTAGTTTTCTTTCAACTTAATTGCCATTAGACTTCATTTAGTACATAACTATATTACAATGACTAGTAGTATTCGGATCCCAGAGGAACAGTTAATTCTCCCAAGGTTTTTTTTAAGCTGGGGAATCTATCCCCCCCCAAAAAAAAAAATCCGTATGGATAACATTGCCCTCCATCCTCCTCCACCAATTAAAAGAGGAGGTAATGACTAGGAGGATTATGATAGGCCAGCATAAATACTACTTTAAACTTAAGACAGAACCTCAGAGATGCTGATCGCATTTAAAACAATCTACATTTAGCCATGAAAATGCTATTTCAAACTTTTGTATGATGGTCCAGGTGAATGGAATCTTTATAGATGTATAGATGCTTCTAATAAAAAGTTTGGAAGCCTCTTTATATATATATATATATATATATATATATATATATACCCACACACACACACATTATTCTTCACTTACGTTTTACTCTTTTTTTCACACTTCACATTTTTCAATCAATCTCTATATAGTTTGATTTTCTTCTTCCTGCCCTCCAACTTTACATTGTTTTCATTTCATTTAAACGTTTTAGTTTTGTGTTATGTTTATTTTGAAGTGGTTAATTTTTTATGTTTTGCTTTGTTTTGTCTACACTGGCAAATTTCATTGTTGTGCATTTACCATTTCACAATAAAAATACCCATCAAATTAATATTAAAAGCACATTTTACGTAAAATAGATTGATCTGTATAAAGTTAAGTATATGGTGGTATATATATATATATATATATATATATATATATATATATATACTAGTTTTAAAATATTAACCCTTTATGACTTGAATTATGATGTAGATGATTACAAAAATATTAATTTTCGTTCAAAGGGTAAAGATACTATGATTGTCTTCAAACTGTAAAAATTATGAAGTTCAATAGTTAAACTACCACTGAAAAAGTTTGCATTTCATGAACTTACCTTGATTATTTATAATGCTTGAAAAAAAGTGTACTTTTGATAACAAACGAAATCCTCCACTCTCTGAGACAGATGGTGGCATACTGAATGTAAGCAATGGACAGTTGCAATCTGGAGGTATCTGTCATCTAAACTAATATGTACAAGGCGTGTTTGAATCAATTCCCACTTTATTTATGCCGTTATATTCATTTATTTATGACTGAACAAATTAGTTCTACCGTGTCATAAAGGATAACAATTTTTTATACCTGCATACGTGTTTCATGTTTATGCAATTATTGGTGTATGAAGTGATAATTACTGCTGGTCAGGAGATTCAAACCCAGTCACACATAAAAATAAGTTTATTATTAATGATGGAACTTTTCTTTAGTTTAAATAGGTTACAAAAATAAACTGTCCGTTTGATAGCCATCTGGTTAAAGCATTTGCCGTCAATTCCAATATTTTATACCATCTTTTGAATTTATGTGCTAAAGCAAAATGTTTGGGAAACCTGATGTTGACAGATACTTCAGCTAGTTTATATACTTGTTTGTACAGGATTTTCTCCTAAACTAATTAACTGATCATTATGAATTTTGAAATGCAGTGCCAAAATTTTGTAGTCATAATGTGGGTTATATTTAGTTTTATGCAAAGTAGGTGGTAACTTTTGGAAAAATCAGATGGCTATAATTTTTGTGGAATTTTAATAATAGATATTAGATATCATTAATAAATATTTACTGAATTTCAGTTTATTTTGAGTATTTTAAATTCCATCTTAACTCTTGTTTAATGACTATCGATCAAATTTGATGCAAATCTGAAATTTTTGCATATCAAAAAGAAGGGTCTGCCCATATTATGTTAAAAACTTTAATATACTTCAAGTAAATTGAAATTTTAAGAATATTTCATGTTGAGCACCTATTGTTAAATTTTCATAAAGGGTTTAGGCATCGTTTGCATAAAACTAAGTTTAAATAAATATAGGTCACATTACCCACCATTATGCCTAATAGCTGCGTTTCAAAATGATAATAATTCGGTAATTAGTTTTGGAGGTAAGTTATATAACTCTTTGTTATTGATAAAGATTCAAACCAAACATTTTAAAATAGATTCTCATACCTACATTATTTTTGCAATATTTTTAAAAAACGTAAATATTATATAAAACTATATTTAATAAGTATTAATTTTACGATGGATAAAATGCACACTTTATTTTTGCTTTTCTTTTGCATCTGTTTTTATTTTTCTTTTGTGTCAGTAAATTAAAAAAAAAAATTACTTTTAACGTTAAAAACCAGCTTCCTTTCATCCGCCCTTTTAACTCATAGTCGCTTTTCAGTGAGTTATTTTGACAATGTCATCATCCTGTTCTTTGTATTCATCTTCTTCCGATTTCTTAGAGATAACTTCTCTTTTGTTTCTTATTACAACAGTTTCTATTCATTTTAAAAATGTTGGCAAGAAAATGAAAAATATTAAAACAACAAATGTATCCATTGAAAATTAATTTTTCTTATATACATATGTATAAATATTTAAAAAAAAAAAAAAGCAAAAAAAAGCAAAATCTGCTGGCCACGTGTGTTGTATTGGGTGTATGCATTTATTATACAGCATCACCCATCTCCCTTGTTCCTTACTCCCTGTGCACCAAATTCTATTATCAATGTGCTTTACTGCCTCCTTTCCACTGAAGCTTCACCAACATACAGAAGAGCCGTCCAGCCGTGTCAGTGCAGAATATTAGGGCTAAGATGGCCGCTCAACAACAGGCATCTGTCAGGAACCGCAGACTGGCCCAGCAAATGGCCAACAGACCTAGTGTGATTGCTGCTCTGAAAATAAAGCGGGTAAGTATCAAATTTGTCATAATTTGATGGCTAAAATTAGTGAAGATTCTTGCTTTCTTATGGCCATAATGTTTTGAATGTCATATTTCAAGTCTCAAGTAGTCCAAAGTCATCATTTGAAAATTCTGAAACTTTTTCTTGAACTTTCTCCCTTCTCAAAGCTTAACTCCTAATTTGTGTAGTCAATTGATGTTTAGGAAAGAAACTTCTCAACACGTTTTTACATTTGAATAATTAAAATATAAGTCTATGGAACTAATAAAACCTATTTTATTAACGTTTATTTTCTGTATGTGTTGTGTTGATAAATATTACAACATTTGGCTTATATATGAATTTGTTTAAAATACATCCATTTAGTTTGCATGTAGAGCAATAAAAATTCTAACTGGACCAGTGGAACATCTTACAGAGATATATGAACACACCTAAAGTGTTTCTTTCAAAGGTTTCAGTCCAAAGTTTGATTCCGACTTGTAGGATTTCAAATCCAACCTTTTATTTAAAGTCTTCGAATATTTAGACAGTTCATTTTTTTTTTTTTATCTGACTCTGGACCCCTTCCAACAACCCCAGCTCCTCATCCCTATTTTTCTCTCTGCACATTAACTTTTAATTTTATAAAAAAATGTCATTTCAGTTCATGATATGTAAGCTTCATTGCAAGTGTTAATAAATATTAGTAATATTTTTTTAATTTTTCTTTAATGGGACTTACAGAGAAGTCTTAAACAAAGACTCGGCAAGAGTAACGTAAAATCACGCTTAAGCCTGTCAGTGATGCGTGGTCGTGGTAGTCGGAGCCGGTCTCGTGGTGGACGCTTCAGAGGGCGTGGGATAAATATTCCAATGCGTGGAATGCCTAACAGAGGTCGAGGGTCAAACTTATCAAGACAACAGAGTGCTCTTTCTCTTGGAATGGGTGGGCCTGGAAGCATGGACGATGGTAGAAATATGTCTCTCCTACAAGGACGTGGACGTGGAGGTAAATACAGCTTATAACTTCTAAGTGTCTTTGACCGTTGAAAAATAAAGTCTTTTTTTTCACCTTCTCTCTCAATCAACCCATGGCTCCCTCTACCCCCTCCTCTTTATTCACCCATCTGTCTCTGCCCCCTCATCTCTGTTCCTTCTGACTCCCACCCCTCTGTTCTGCCTCCCCCCATTTCTGTTCCTTCTACCCCTCCATCCATCCCTGTTCCCTCTGCCCCCCCCTCCTTTGATCCCCATCTCTGTTCCCTCTGGCCCCGCCCCACACATCTGTTCCTTCTGGCTCTGCCTCCAACACCTGTTACTTCTGCTCCCTCCCCCCCACCTCTGTTACTCCCCCCTGTTCATTCCGTCCTCCCTCCCACACCTCTATTCCTTCTGCTCCCCTTTTCCTGTTTCTCTTGTTTGTTTGAAATAAAGTTATTCTTAATAAATATAGTAGTTTGTTTATTACATAGAATGTGAAAACGATAGATTTTTCTTTTCTCAGGTAGAGGTTTGGGTAGATTCCGTGGACGGCAACGTTTCCGAGGTAGTCGTGGTGGTGGTGGCGGCTATATGAGGTAAGTCTGCTCCGTACACTTTCTCTTCTTTTATGCCTTTTTCTCTTTATTTTATCATCCTTTCTTTGGTGTTCATTTTATGTATGAAAACTTTGGTGTTTGCAAAGGTTCAAGATCATTTTGATTTGAACAAAAAAATGTCTTTTTATGAAGTTTACGTTTGTACAAGTTGGAACTGTTTTCTACACTGTATATTACAAATGAATATGTTTATTTTGCAGGTTCTTTTGGGGGATAAGGCTTCAATAGTAAAGTTAAAATTATTTATAAAAATATAATTAAAAAGTAAAACATTCAAGTCGATAGTAAATACTTGGTGGAAAAAGACTGTTTTATACATGTTGTATGGTTTATATTGCCATGGTTTCAACCTAAGTCCCTCCAGAGCTAAATAATTTTAATGCCTCAAAATATACGTTTAAAAACGAGATTTCATCTTGCTTAGTATAACAGAATACTCTTGGATTCAATACATAGATACTTTTTTTAGTTCTTTGTTGCGTAACAGGGAGCTGTAGATTCTTTTAGTTACATTACATTACAAATGTAATAAAATTTATATTAGAAAAATGTTAATGCAATTTTTTTTTTACAAAAATCTAAATTCTGAAGTTATTTTTAGTTGATTAAAATTAGTGCTTAAATTCTCGAATATTTTGTTTAGCAAAAATGATTTTTAATAATTTTATATTGATTTTTCAAAAATCAAACTTTTGCAGATAACCCAAATAGTCTACGTTTCTGGATGTGTCTTCAACATTTAAGCTAATACTGAGAATCGTGCTGTCGGTTATAAAATATGAATGAGCAAAAAAAAAATCAATGAGAGGACAACTATTATTAGACTGGGATAGTTTTCAGGAAGGCTGGAGAAATGTATAAATTTATAGGTTCTTAGAGCCTTTTGTAATAAACTGGTTTTTATAAATGCTTGCAGAGAAATTCTTATACTTGTAAGAATTTCCTCCTTTTTTTTTTTTTCTTGTAGACTTGTACATTTATATATGCCCCCCTCCCCCCCAGTGTTTCAGAGAAACTCCTCTTTATAATTTGTAAGCTTGTCTTACGGTGGACCATTTTATTTCTTTGACCATTTTCATCAATTCTTAGAAGTATAATTCTGTTTACCCAATAGCATTGATGTTATTTGTCTGGACATTCTTCCTTTTCTCTCAGGAAGTAACTCGGCAGTTTTGGAAGGTGACTCACAATTCTAAGTTAAAATCTAAAGGTTCTATCTAGCAGGATATTATTTGCTAAAATATCTTCAGCAACTGTGCATCTCCTTTCAATGACTAGTCACAACTAACCAATCCATGTCCATGGGGGTAGCTAATGCTACTCTCAATTATTGTCATATCTAAATAAGTACTTGCCAGTGGCATAACTTGAATAGAATGTCTGGTTGTGTAAATGTTTACGTCACAATTAAAACAAACGTCATGAACATGAATATTTAAAAGTATTTACTTGAAACATGGCTAAACACTTGATTCGGAAAAAGGTTAATATGCCATAAAACAAATTAAAATTATTTTTTCTTAAGGAATGCTTTTTATCTAAAGGTAAAAAAAAATTATACCAAGTTAAGCTTGTGAATTTAATATTTCTATGACACTTTCTCCTCTGAAGGAAAGCGGTTCAACCCGCCTAGGATGAATGGCATAAAATATTGTAAAAAAACCAAACTTTTAGTCTATATATAACTTAAATATTTTTTTTTATGTCCATATTGTTGTTCTGAATCTTTTCTTTTGTAAGAGAAGGAAAACTTATAAAATAACATCAGTTATGATAGTTCTGGGCACCTGACAACGATTCAAAATTGACTGGAGAGGCAGAACCCTTATCCCCAAATGGCTTCCGGGCCTTGATAAGTGGTGACTACCTTGTAAAAAAAAAAAAATTTTGTTGTAAAAAATATTGGCTTAAAATTCTGGGATTATTGCAGTAGATTCTTGTATTTCTTTTCTTAAATATGCAGTTTTTCTATGTGCATATTTAGAGCTAAATTTTTAAATGTTCAAATGTATTTCCACAAATATGTGTGTCAGCTGAGCTTATGGAAAATGGAATTCATTATGCACTGAATATAATATCCTAAGATTTGAGCAATCAAGCACTACATGAAATTGATATATGAGTATACACATGACCAAATATTCCAAATGTTACTCTTTGTTATCCTTACTCAAACTCCTAGTCATGGCTATCGCTTGAAATGGGTTGAACCAGCTCTCCTCCATTGGATAAGGGACAATATTGCTTTCTAACAAGCTTTAGCTTCCTCAGATGTATTTGTGATCCACTCACAAAGGCTGTAGATATTATGGCCTAACATGAGTTCAAGATCTACTGTTAGTTGAGTTCCACTTTTTCTGTTGATAGCTTTTTTTTTTTCTGAAAAATGGGTTATGGTTTCAAAACTATTGAATTGTGAGTCCAGACACATGTGATGAAATGAGTGGTTAAATACAATTTATTGAGGCCTTGGATGGGAAGGAGGGTTACCTCATGGTGTACAACTGCAAACTCCATTGTTTATATATTAATGAAGGAAATTATGAATATACTAATTGTTTCTTTAAAATTGTCTTTTCTATTTATACATTTGTTAGTTCACCGAAACTGACTGCCTCGTCTGATCAGCTAGGTCTTAAACATCATTTGAACAATTTTAATGATACAAATATATGCTGGTTGTCAGAAAAAAATACTTATTCAGTAATATATTTTTTTAAGAATTTTTAAATTTAAATCTTATGTATTTTTTTTTATAGAAAAGCCAATTGCAAGACTTTTGTAGCACTTTTAAATAACAAAAAACACTTATTTTATCAATTATAAGATACATTTTCATTTTTTTTTGATGAATTGCTTTTACTGTAAGTTTATGGTTTTAAATCAGCAGCCTCCCCCCCCCCCATATGGCATGTTTGGTAACCAAAGTTGAGCATGGTCGGTATCAGATGGATGACCATTTGGGAATACCAGTCATTATATATAGGATCTCCTTTCCTGCAAAAACTTCAAAAATTGAAACATTGTCATATCTGCATACCAGATATGTGACCGTGGACCACTTGTGAATTTCATATTCCTATGACACTTCCTCCTTTGGTGGAAGCCGTTTCAACCCACCTAGGATAAATGCTGCTGACATATATATATATATATATAAATATAAATAGCCAACATCCCAAATATTTCTCATAACAAATGCTTCGTTGCCATACTACGCATCATATAAACATAAACTAAATGGTCTGACAGCAAAAAAGATAACACAAATGTGACTTAGACGCTTAACTATTCATTTTATGATTGTCTAATAGATTTTTTATACCAATTCCAATGCAGCATGTCATTGTATAATTGTTGATACATGAATACTTGTTTGATTACTGGATTTAATTTGTGTTTACACGGTTGGAAAAATGTTTTTACAGTTTTTAAATCAACACTTTTTTGTTTTTAAAGTTATTTTTTACTATTTCTTTGATGCTTATGTCACATTTAGTAAAAAAATCTGATTTTAAGTTTAAATATTAAAATAAAACGTGGTGCAAGTCTAGAATTCAACCTAATTAAAAAAAAAAAAAAAAAAAAAATACAGGAAATTTTTTTCGTACATACTTGTCATGGAATGAAAATGTCATGTTCCAAAAATCAAATTAATCAAGTATTTTTTTTTTCTTTTTTACAAAGAAAATGAAATTTTATAACTAAGTGAAACATCTTTTTGAACTGTCATGTTTAATAATGACAACTCTCGAGATTTTAAAATCAGTCTTGTAGTGAGTATAATATCAAAAAACATAAAATTGGCTAAAAATATTTAGCATTTTTTTAGCTTATTTTATACACTTCAGATTTTCCTTTACATAGTTTTATAATTTTGTGTCATTGTCATTCATAAATGTTTTTAAGAAAGATTTTCCTCTTAAAAATTGTGGCGAGAAATACTTATGTTTTTACATTTTATATATTTAATGAAAACTTTGTTATAAATTAATATATTTTAACATAGGTTATGTTTAATTATAAACTGCATAAATTGTATTTGTAAAATTGTTACCAAGTAACACCTTTTATTGTAAGTGCACCTTATCAGAAAATTTAGTGATTGAAAAAAAAAAGGCAGGTTAGGTACAAGTACACAATTTCCACATCACAAGTACATAATGTACTTGTGATGTGGAAATTAGTATAAATTCCAAAAATTATGAAAAATGATCCAGTAGATCTGCTAGAACTATTTAAAAAAATAAAAAATAAATAGCAATGCACCATTTTCTATTTTGAAATGGCAGATTATAATTATTTTATCAAAATCATGGATTGCATTTACCTCCCCTAAGTTTTAAGAAATCTTCAACACTCAAAAAGAAGTGACAACCTCCACACCAGATATTTCAGCAGAAGGGATACGAAGAGAAGCTATTCTCTGGATATTGAGCACTTTTTATTGCCCCCTCCCCAAGTAAATAAATCAAAACAATGTTTCTTTCAATCTAAATAGCAGAGTGTCCGTGCGACAAAAAAAAAAAAATAATAAAGCGCCTGTGGCTGAGCTCAGGCATGAAACGCGAAAGAGAGGGGGGAAAGTCAAAACTTCCAGGTAAACGCTTTTACCCATACGGCCACGAGTGCTTATGACATCATGTTGCAAAATAATCATTTTAAACATAGTTTTAGTTTAATACGTTTGTGTGACTTATGAAAGCAACGCGAAATACAGACACCCCTTCCAAAAATAGTTAGGTTGACCATCGCAGAATGAATCTTTTTTTTTTTTTTTTAAATTTTCACATATTATGCATCCCAGGGTATTGCCATTTCAGATGGTACCAGTTTTGACCTATGCAGATGACAAAAAAGTTTAGCAGACATACAAATACACACACCTGCTGCGAAATCTAACATAGTCAGAGAGGGTTGCAACCTTGGTTGAAGTGAATGTCCCTAATGGAGGTCTGAACAGAGCTGAAAGATAAACAGACCAAATATCAAGGTCTCATGCATGATATGAAAAGAAACTGGAATCTTGGGAGATATCAATCATACCAGTTATTATAGGTGCCACAGGGCTTATAAAAAAAGAACCTGAAGTCCTACCTAACTAATATTCCTGGTGAACTAAGTGCAAGAGAGATCCGGACAATTGCACTTAAGGGAACAGCGAGGATACTAAAAAGAGCTCTTGGTTGGTTTCAATAAAAAACAGGGAAATGGTGGCAGCTGGTTTGACATTACAATCTTTAAAGAAAAAAATATATATATAGACGGATCCCCTTTGTATTATAAATTATTTTTCATAATTTTGGAATTTTTACTCATTTCAACATGCGACATAAGTAATTGTGTTTTTACTGAAAATGCATTTATTTGAAATATACTTCATATGTGCCAATATATTTTTTTTTTTCTTGTATGAAGTGCAAATGTTGTTTCTCTGATGTTTGCCTGGCATCATCAAATAGCTGTAGTGAAATAAAACTCTACCAGAAAATGTATTCATCACTGCTTTATTTTTCTATACAAACGAGACTGGGAGATGGTACAGCTGTTCTTCTTAATTACTCTTTCTCTCTAGCTAGTTATCCTCTATTTCTAGTCCTGACAAACTGGTTTAAAAAAAGTGTCCTCAGAAATTTTATAGATGACCACGGTTCGGTTGACTGTATCTGTCCAAAACAAGTCTCCCTCACAGATCTGTCCACCTAGAGGCTTGCAACTAGATTAGTTCAATTGGCCAACCGTATTTGGTGACCAAAGGCTTTCCAGATTCCCATACAAGATGCCCCCAGCTAACACTACATATGCAATTGTATAAAATTTGTGTTTTGTTTGGTAAATTTTATCTTTGGTGATTTCAAATGAAGTTTTGTTTACAATTAAATTATTTTTAGTTTTAATTTGTATATGGCTAAGAAAAATGTTTCTCAATCTTTACAGACTGCTTAAACAAAACTTTATGCAGTCTTTTATCTTTGTTTTTAGTTTTTAATATTTTTTAAAATTATTTAAATCAAACTTTTTATCTTAATATTTAATTACTGTATTACTGTTATATTTTATGTTTTTTTAATGGATTTGACTGCACTTTAATATATCTACAAAGTAGTAATTGCTTTCCTTTTTATTTAGCCATATTCAGTATCCTTGACCTTGTATTAAAAATGTGTTTTTAGTACATTTTAAGTAAAAAGTAATGTTAAACCAATTAACCCTTTAAAATACATTTCCTTTTGAAAGGGAAAGGAAAGATAAACAGTCAATGTGGATAAAAAAAAGTCTATTTTGCTAACAAAACTTCCAATCAGTAAAATTGTAGTGAAAGATATTTTTTGTAGTTTTAAATTGTATAAAATATGAAATTGTGTGATCACTTATGTGTTTCTTTAACTTGCATATTATTTATTACTTAATCAAAAATGCAATAGCATAAAATAAAACAAATAATTAGAAAAAAAAAATCAGTCATAATGCATTTTGTTTTTATATAATCAAGTAGAACCTTTTAATCTTTGTTGAATGAATTCTAAGTTGTGACCTTTAAATTTTTTTAAACATTTGACTTTTTTTATAGCAAGTAATTTCATGGTTTTAAAATCCTTAGCAAATCATTGTGTATTAAAAAAAATTTGGACTCTATTTGCATCTAATTATAGATTAAAGCAACATTACTTTAACAAAATTATAGTTTTATAAGAATTTGATTGAATTTTATTGTTCTTAATGTATTAAAAATTCAATTTTCTTTATAAAACAAAAATGAAAGTAAAAACTCTCAAACATTGGTACAGTTTATTTTATTAGTTAAAAACTAAATCTTCTGTATTTATACAGAGAATGACTCTTTTTTTTTTTTTTCTCATTGATGTAGCATCGGCATATTTCAACAGATTATGTAAACTGTCAGAATATAGTGAAACGCTCATCCAATGCAGCAGAAGACATTTAATAAATTGAAAGAAAAAATATTAGTTTTAATCGTGCAAAAAATGAAATCATTAAAAATAAATAATTTTAGTAAAGCTGTAATAATGAATCTATTGGGTTTGTAGATTATGCTGCAGTCGCCGGATAAAAAGTTTTCATTTTTTAATTTCACTGTGTACTTCCACAATCGCTTTAGAAGGGACAGTACTTATGCAGAGAAAGACCGTTTTTTTGTGAATGTTGTCCTTGGACTACTCCAGTAGCTTCCATAAACCACCAGAATATGGTGAAATGCTCAGGCAATTCAAATCTTAGCAGACGACAATTTAATTAATTTGAAATATGTTAGTTTTAATCGTGTACAAATGTCAATTATTAAAACTCATTTTAGGAAAGCCGTCACGATGAATTTAGCGGGTTTGTAGATTATGCTAGAGTCGCTGGAAAAAATGTTCTTTCATTTTGCCAAGAATGGAAATTAATCGGAGCATTCTAAGTTGCTGAACATATGTGAGAAAATGTATTTGAAAAGTAATGTGAATGATGGATTCGTTTGCAGGTGCGTGAATAGCTAATAAAAGCCGTCATGATGAATCAAATGAGTTTGGAGATTATGCTGCAGATGCCAGAAAAAAAAAGTCTTTAATTTTGCCAAGAATGGGAATTAATCGGGAGCAATGACAAACATATGCAATAAAAAAAAAAAAAAAAAAGTATCACGAGTGATGGATTTGCTTGAAGGTGCAAAAATTTGTTTTCTATCACATTTAAAAAATTTTTTTTTTTCTCTATAATTTCCAAATTTTAACCAGCAGTCGACATATTTTAATAGTTTATGTAAGCTGCCGGAATATGCTGGCACAACATCTATGGAAAACATGTCATTCTTCGCTAAAGTACTAAAATTTCAAAGATTTTTTTTTTCAAAATTAGTATTTTTTACATATATATTAAAAAATTAGTAAAATTCTCATTTTAAATGTCATATTGTATGTTATGCTAAGTTCTTTATTTAAATATTTTTGTAAAACATAAAATTTAGTAACTATAAATTTTAAAAAGATTTTGTAACAAATTTTAATTTGTGTTTTATGCATTTAAAAAAATTTGTATTTTTATCTGATTTAATAATTTGTTTTTATATAAACCTAAAGTTTACAAAATCAACAGTTTTGTATAAAAAAAACAAACCCCAAAATCAAACCAAAAAATATAACTACTGTGCATGTTGTTTATAATTCAACCGGAAGTACAAGGAAACCCAGTTAAACCAAATTTGTTCTTTTGGTCATTTTTTTTCTGGGGTGCTTCAAGTATAATTGGTCTTTTTTCACTATTTATAGCCTTATGAAAAAAAAAAAAAATTTTTTTTTCAAGGTTTTAGATACAATATAAGTTCAAACTCAAATATCTTATAAAAAAAAAAAAACCCCATCCACAAAGAAATTTTCAAACTTTCATTTTTTAAAAATGAAACGATGTAAATAATTTTATTTTGAACATTTACAAAATGTGTATAGCATTAGACAGAATATTAGTAACTTAATAAAAACACATAGTTGTTAACACTATATGGCACGGTTTCATTTTTAGTAAGATATTTTTGTAGGTCGAACCAACTTTATTTGGATTTTTCGATCTTGCATTATGATCTTCAAATTAATAATCTAAATAAAATTGCCTTTTTTCTGTTTTTAACAAAAAACAACAATCATTAGCCGCAGCATGTTTGTATCCCTTACAAGCACAAATTAACTTTTCAGCTCAAGTTCTTTTCTATTTTACAGGTGCTTGTTTACAATGGTGATCTTTTGAACCAACACATTTCAGGTAAAAACATTACGTACTGATGGCGAAATTAGTCTAAATTCCCCAAAAATGATTCAGTAGACGATGTGGTAGGTGTTTTTTTTTAACAAAAATGAGCCACAATTACATTCTGAAATGTGTGTGGGTTTAAAAATAATGGTGGACTCTTAATTTAAGTCACAGATTATTTCCCTTGTTTGTCACACTGAATTGGTCACAACTTTTCCACATTAAACACAAAACTTGATAATTCGATAAATTCTATTTTTATCTGTACTTATTTTTCTACTGAATTATCTTTTGAATTCATACTAATTTCGCCATGACATGCAAGTACGTGATGTTTTCACCTGAAATTTGTTGATTTAAAAGGTCACGAATGAAAACATGCACCCATATTCATTTGATTAGCCCTCGTTAATTAAAGATCAATGCAGAGCATAGTTATGATCTCTAAACCTTTTGGGTTATCGACTTGCCATTCATTTCTGTTACTTGTTACATCGGATTACAAAGCAAACGGATCTTTATTAACTCTGCTCATACCTATAGAATCGGTACTCTATTATTAAACACTACAATCCTATAGAAAGTTATTCTCATCTCGCAAAATCATAAATGTATAAAAATTTATGAAATTATTGTTGCTATATAACACAGTGACAAGATAAAAATCAAATAAAAATATAACAAAAATATATACTAGCTGACATATCTGTCCCAAAAGAGGTTTATAAAAATGTGATGCATTTAAAACAAGACACCAAAATATTTCAAATCAATCGGACATTCTGATGTGTTTAAAAAATGCAAATAGAAATTGTATGACTAAAAGTTTTAGATGCTTGTTTGGAATAATAGGAAAGTTGAAAAATTGTATTTCAACTCGATGCAATGTTATCTGTCATGTTGAAATTACTAATATTTACAAAAATTACGAAAAATGACAAATTAGTTTTATTTAAAGACTTTTTATGATAACATACCCCCCCCCCCCCCATAATGGATGTAATAATGTACTCATATTTTAATTTGGACATGACAATTAAGTAGATAACATTGTTTTTAGGTGAAATTCAATTTTTATTTTGAACAATCACTAGTTTTAAAATTTCTAAAGTTAACTCCCTTTAAGGAAATCTGCTGTTGCTAAAAATCCACTCATAAGAACATTTTTCATGTTAACTTTGAGCTCTAAAATTGGATGTTTTAAAATTGTTTTAGCAAAATATCTGATCTAGTGCTAATGTGCTTGTCACCAAATGAAATATTTCATGTCTAATGTCTTCAGATTTATGTTGAGTACTATTTATTTTTTGTATGTTTTTATTTGTGCAGCTGCAATGGTTTAACAATTTGGTTAATTGAATGCTTTTCAAATGAAGCCAACAAAAATATTTCTTTCTACATAACCGTGTTGTTGTCTGTATAGTATAAGAAATTTGTTACAGATTATAAACAAACTTCAAACATGTCTGTTTTAATCATTTTTTTTTTTTACTCTGTTTAAAGAAAAATCTGAGATGTTTAAAATTAGAATAGCTTTATTCAAAGATTTTTTTTTTTTAATATATTTTAATTTCTGGGGATTTGTTATAAAGATTTCCTTAATGTAAAACTTTATAATTTTTATTCATCTGTAAAACTAGAAGCAATATCAAATAAAAAAAATATTATCCTTTTAATTGAATTATTGGGTCTAGCTAACATTTTTTCCTGAAAATTTAAAATGAAATGAAACATGTTATTCTTTAATATCATAGAAAATTAGATTTTTTAATGAAATATTTTTTAATCTAAGACACCAAGGTTTTAATGAATAATGTGGTACACATGCAAAGAAAAATTTTGTGTGTGTGGGGGGAGGGGCATTTATACTCTTATTCTCTACATTCTCATTTTATTATCTTCAAAAACATATTGCATTCCAGAAAATATTTGTGTAATTGAAACGTGCTGTTGAAATATGTAGAGTATTACATATTGGATAAGCAAATTCTAAACATGTTAAAGTTTTAAAATTTGAAAGCATTTGAATGTATTAATATTGAATGTAATAATAAAAGAAAAAAAAAAACTCAACTATATCATGGCTGTTGCGAAACATCTCCAAACTTTTGTTTCATAATAGTTTATAAGGCACAAATAATAAGATACTGTGAATATTGCTATCTAATATGGATAGAAAATGCTCGTCATGGAAACTGGAAGATAATTCTTGTTATGGAAGGCATCGCAGGTAACTTTAGTTTTGGATTTAATATTAGATTAGAAAAATTAAAAACTACAAAACTTCTATTAATTTATTTATTGCGGACTATTATTCTCATCTTTATTGGTTGTTGTTTCACGACGTTTCGGCCAACTATTCCTCTGGCCTTCGTCAGGTGGTAACAAAACTTGTAAAACACAGAATCATCTAATTGAATATTTTATTTTAAAGTGTTGATGGACAAAACTATGAAATAATTTCACAGCGAACAATCAATTTGAGCGATCTCCCCAAAAGCGAATAATTAATGAAACAAATTATTAGAACATTTTGACAATGTAATTTATTTACTTTTTAAAGTAAATTGATTTGATAATTATTATGGCACAAAAAAAAAAATGGATTGCATGGACACTATTGGGATCTTTCAAATGAGATTTTTTTTAAGAATCTGAACTTACTGGAAGCTTCTATCAGTGTAGTAAAATGAAACCATTTAATTTTTATTTACCTTTTTTTTTCTTTTTTTTTTTGAATTATTTATGTTGAAATGCTATTGTTTTTTTTTTCTGCTGCATAGTTTTTTTTGTTGTTTTTTTTAGCAATGTTTGGGGGAGGGCACATAAATACAAAATTTCTCTAACTCAATATTTCGCCAGATTTACCTCCCTTGCCTTACTGATACTTAAAGAAAATGATTTGCCTTACAATAAAGACTTAAATGTTTTAAATTATTGCGACATGTGAAATGCTTTTAAAATGTAACGTTCAGATGTTAAAATGTACAGCTTTTTGATCAGTATTTCAGAAATAATAGCATTTTTTGTTATTGGTGTAAAAACTGGGAGGAAGAGGTGGTATGGGGAAAGAAATGATTTGGTCTAAATTCAAAAGCAGTTTCACTGATACAAGGGCATGGTTCATGGCAACAACAAAAGAAACAAAAAATACATTTGCGTGTGAGATTATTTAAACCTGTTTCACTAGAATATTACCAATTTGCTAACCTCAGGAGTCGCAGTTACCGGCCCAACCGTGATGGGGTGCCTAGACGTCCCAAACGGGGACGAGGTGGTCCTAAGAACAGGAGTAATGATGATAACAAGTATGAGGTTTTTCCTTTTAGTTGTTTCATGCATGTTGCTTGCTTCATTTGTTTTTTTTTTTTTTTTCTTTTTGATTTTTTTTTAATCACCTCCTTCATTACCCCCCCCCTTTTTTTTTTTTCTTAGTGTATAAATTGTTTAGGTTAGATTTGACGTTTATATAAATATAATGTATAAAACCTGATTGCTTTGCCTATAAAATAAATTTTTTAATCTTTACATTTCTAAAGTGATATCAGATCTTGTTGGTTTCTTGCTTCGACGAGAGTTAAACTTTTTTATTTTACTATTTTAATATTTAGTATAAAATAACGTTTAAAAATCACATAAAAAATAAATTTGGTGCATATCCCATATTAACTCGATATCGATATTAAAAGTTGATTGTGAAAGGAAAAACAAAATGTGACAAATTTTATTACGGACTTGTTAGGTTAAAAAAAGATGATACACTAAAAATTATGCACGTTCATCTATTTATTTTTGTAAACAAAAAACATTTTAACGGCGAAATGTCTCGTTTGACATTTTCTGTTTACGTTATGGTCAACACTGAAAGGACATAATTCAACACAGCCATCATCATAATGATACCAGCTATAAACTGTTTACTAATCAAGTATCTTATTTGATAAAACAAATATTGGATGAATTTACATAAATTTTGGTGTACAGTGTTGTTTTTTTTTTTTTTTTTTTTTTTTTTTTTTGATGTACATAATATTGAGATAAAACTAAAAAGTGCCAAAAAAAAAAAATCAATCCAAACACATATAAATTGCTTTGCTAACAAGTTAGCAATTGAAAGGAATTTGGAAGCCTTTAAACTATTGACTATAAATTCATTTCTGGCTTTCAAATTGTTAGCAAATCCTTATTAAAATGTGTGAAGTTTTTGAAGCTACAAATAAGTTAGCATTGCCATAACAAAATCGTTTATGATTTTATAAATTTTTTTGATTTGGTTCAATTGATAATTCAATTATCAAACAATGTCAGAATACTTAAATTTCTTACAAGCTATTAAATAGTAAAAAAAGAAAAAAAGTAAAGACTCCTGGGCAACATGGGATGGGTAGACCTAGTTTATAATAACTAAGATGCAACTTATCTTCAATTAATAGCGTACTTTAACATTGAATGTATTGTTTCAATATTAACCCCATCCATACATGACCACCTGCAAATGTCTACCAATTTAGCTGCCTCAACTCTGTATTCAAAAATTGTATCAATGTGCATTATTACTCTTTTTTTTTTTTCTGGGGATATTTGTAGTTTTCTTGTCTGGCTACAGTTAGCTTTAAATGTGTTGATTTGTTAAAAGATGAAATAAGATGCAAATTGATTGCGCTGCTCGTATTATAAACATTTCTGTTTCATCCTGCAAAGCATAATAGGTAAATAGCATATAAAACTTTAACAATTGTTCAAATCGCTTGTAAAATTAGTTTAAAACCTAATATTTCTTATTAGATAATGAGAATAAAATTTTGGTTGACTCCCAACTGTTATAGGTTTATTGGAATGCATCATCTATTTTAACCAAATTGAGGATTCATATTATTTGAATTCTTTGGAATACTGCTCTCATCTTGAGTGTAATTTGTACAATGTTTTGGTCAATGTAACCTTTGACCTTCTTCAGATGTATCTTGACAAACTTGAGGAAATCTATGCAGAATTTTAACCGTTACTTAATCTACAGGGGTAGCATGCTTGTTTTGTCAATCATGACTTGGTAGAAGTCCTAAGTATTTTGCAATTTTATTTTTGGTCGCTTGCATTGGACCCTTGACGCAGTGGATAAAGTACTTTGTTTTATTCAGTTTTAAGGATACTCTTATGGAAATTAAAGGTAAAATCCTGAATGCAATTGCAAATTATTTAGGGCTTCTCCCCAGTCATGGTTGATGGAATGAGAGCTTGCTACCTTCATGGATTCAATAAAGGTTTTCGTTAGAAATTCTTTGCAAATTCACTAATTCGTTAAGATACACCTGAAGAAGGTTGGAGATTACATCAGCTGAAATGTTGTGAAAGTAACACTCAAGATGAGAATAACGGTCTGCAGAAACAATCCTCATCTCAAAAATTCAGAACCGTTGATTGCAAATATCATGACAGCTAGCAATTAAAACATCAAATTTAGGTTGTTTAGTAGTAATCCACTTTTTAGAAGCACGGAGAAAACGGAATTCAAAATATGAGGTTAGAAAGAACGATCACGTACATATCTGTATTTTTTTTTTAAAATAAACAACCATTTATTTATTTAAAGTTTCAAATTTTCAGCTTATAAAGCCTTCATCAGGAATTTTCTTTTTAAACTATACAATATATATTTCTTTTTTCTTTTCTTACGTGCCATGATGTCGTTTGCCAGAGTTTGTTTGTCGAAGAACAGCGCTTACCACTGGACTGACAATCTCTACCTTTGACAAACAAACTCTGCTAAACGACATCATGGCACGTAAGAAAAAAAAAAAAAATATTGTTTAAAAAGAAAATTCCTGATGACGGCTTTATGAGCCGAAAATTTGAAACTTTAAATAAATAAATGTTTGTGTATTTAAAAAAAAAATGCAGATACGCACGTGGTCGTTCTTTCTAACCTCATATTTTGAATTTAAGTTCTTATTCTGATTAATGTGTTGTTAAATCTTATGAAATAATAATGAAGTATTTTGAGGCAAGGAGTACTCTTTTGTGATATGGAGAGGGGTTTATTAAATGTTTTCATTCCCATTCTTTATTGAAATTAGGTGGGGGTAAGTACTTTATAAAATTGCAGGAACTCTCTCTCTTTATTTTATTATTTATTTATTTTTTTTTTTAGGGTATATACGTAGTAGAAGTTAATGGTTTTAATACTGCCCTTAATTGCTGTGTCAATTTTCGGGAAAGGTGATAAAAATATGGTTATTATGATGGGTGAAAATGCTGAAACAATTATAAAAAGAATAAACATTTATTAAAAAGAAAAACAAATATATTTATGTAAATATATTATTTTTTGTTAATCCCAATGTATGATGGATTTTTTGTCTCTACTTGATGCGATCGCAGGATTGGTTTTTACAGAGATCTTTGTACAGAATGTCTGCCCTCAATTGCTTTCTAGTGACTTCTAGTAATAGTAGGTGTGTTTCTCTCAAACTTTGATAAATCTTATTGGTATTTACAATTGTAGGAATTGAAAATGTATATTTTATTTTAGTGTAAGTTACTTAGTATAGTGCATTAATGTTAAAAAAAATGATTTTCAAAAATATAAATTAAAAAAAACAAAACAGATTTTTGTGTTAAAGATGCCTGAAAGTTTGTATGCTAATTCGTAATCTGTTAACGAGGATCAATTGCAAAGCAGAAAAAAATGTTTTTCTCTGAATTGAGATTCAGTATTTTTAAAAGAAATGACATTTTAATTTCTTAGATTGTGTTTTTAATTGGCATTCTGTAAATCTATACTGTTATATAGGTTCTTTATGTTTATTGCGGAATAAATAATGCAGAAACTGTTAAATGTTATTCTCTCGTTCATCTGTCTGGTTATAACTGTGCTGGTCAAGAGGAAAAATGGATTTTATTAAATTGTTTTCTTGGTGATTTTGAGTAATGGAAGTAGATCTGAATTAGAGGGTGAAAAATTGCCATCATTCTCTAAATGACTTAAAAAAAAAAAATTGTTTGGATAAAATATTAAAATTGATGAAAGTAAACTCCAATACCTAACCTTGATTACTGACAAAAGATTTTTTTTTTTGTATTTGTATGCTTCAGTAGTTGTTTTGTATGTTGAAGCGTAGTGGATAACGTACTTGGTAAAATTCAGTTATAAAAGTTAGTCTTCTGGGGTTGAAGGTTCAATCTTCAGTGCAAATGACATTCAAAATACATTTGCGAATTATTTAGGATTTCACCCAGTCATAGCTGACTTAAAATTTGCTGCCTCTACGGATTAAATAAAAGGTTTCTTTTGAAATTCTGTGCAGATTGCTAAGTTCGTCAAGATACACCAAAAGAAGGTCGGAGCTTACATCGACTGACACTCAAGATGAGAACAATAGTCTGAAGAATCCAAATAATATGAATGATCAATCCTCATCTAAAAAATGCAGAAATGTAAGATTTTTTATTTCGATCACAGAAATAAGTGAAAAAAAAAAAAAAGGAAAAGATTTTTCTATTTGATACTTATATTAGCTATCGCTGCCCAGGAGTATTTTACTTTTATTTCTGAATAATTTTTAGATTTAAACTTTTTTTTTTCTTTTTTTTTTTAACCGAGATATTAGATTTCCAATCAAGATATTGTGTTAATCTTCTTTTAAACTAACACGTTTATAATTAATAAAAGACTAAAAGGCAGAGTATCGTACTTTGCGATAATTGTGCCAAATCGGGGGGGTAATTGCGCCAACTAAAAAAATGTGCTCTTTATGTGTGGTTGCCAAAAGAGCATTTTTAGCTAGTTGGCACAGTTACCCCAAAGTACAGTATGTGCTGGACAAACAGTCGGTGTAAAGCAAATACCAGTTTTATTTTATAAAAATAAGATTTCATATTTGTTAAAAAGTATGTCTGTGTAATCCGCAAAAGGAAAATAAGAATTAAAAATTTTTTTGAAAAACTAAAAAAAAAAAGTATGCTTGCTTAAAGTTCAACTTTTGCTTATGATTTCTGCGAGCTTACTGCTATGCTATGCAACTACTTGTCCTTTTTTTTTTAGTAAAATTTTATGGTTAAAAGCCGAATCACACACGCTCATTTTATTGCTTTTTTGTATTTTTGATGTAAATGTGATAAAATAATTTTATTTAGTGAGTTATTATGAACGTGCAAGTTAACAGTTGCTGTAAACATGTAATTGTTCATCTAGTGGATGAAATGTTTAAAAAATTTTATAAAAAACTTAATCGCTTAGTATTTTAAAAATCGTACATATGTACAGTTTTGCTTATATATTAAACTGTAATAAAATAATTTTATGGCATACTTTTGTCGATTGTTTCTATGAAATGAAAGTAATCTTTAAAAGTAGTTTAATAATTATACTTTAAACATTTTTTTAATAATTGTGTGATAAACACTTTTTTCTTTAAACATTTCTACAATAGACACATTTTTTTTTTTTAACATTTCTACAATAGACACATTTTTTTTTTTTAACATTTCTACAATAGACACATTTTTTTAATATTTCTACAGTAAACACATTTTTTTAATATTTCTACAGTAAACACATTTAATATTTATACAGTAAGCACATTTTTGTTAATATTTATACAGTAAACACTTTTCCTCTCGAATAGATGCTAGAAAACGGTTATTGAGAGTCAACCATGTTGAAAACAAAGAAGATGACCAATACCAATGAGTAGTGCTTTCTAAGAGTAATCCCCTCTATAAAATTTCCTTCTGAGAGTAACGTTTTCTAAGATTAATGTTAGCAGCTATTTTTACCGCCTAAAAAACCAAATCAAATTTGTTCATAGGTTGAAATCACCTGTACATCAAGTTTCAAGTCTGTAGACTAAAAAATTGACTGAGTAGTTTGATAGACTATTCCTCACACAAACTGACAAGGCCCCTTAACATATAGAATAGCAGCAGGACCCATGTACTGGCGTATCCTGGTGGAAGTATGACACAGAACAGATACAATAAAGGTCCTGGCGACGATTAAAAAGTTCAACTATAAGTGGCAGTAAGGAAAGCAAATGGGTGCAACTGAGAAAAAATCATGTTAAAATTAATGGAATTAGTTTTTAAAGAAATTATAAAAATGTAGATGCAGATCATTTTTTTTTTTTTGTTGTTAGCAATCCTATATTGTTAGAAGCAGTTGAATGTTTTCGGTAACAGGAAACAATATTGCCTCGCATTGTTTTTGAAAGTGGTGTCTATTCGTTTTGAAATTGCGTATTCCAATATTAGTTAATAACAATTGTACGCTAACAGTCGATCTAAAGTAATTTTAAGTTGACAAGGGAGAGGTTGTTATTTCAAGGTATGTTGTGAAAAACATTAAAGTAAAATCTATTGGAAGAAAAACTTAATTTGGATGGGGTTATATCAGAATCTGTTCCTAATGCAAAGGAATTCTGGTTAGGTTGAGGGTTGTATGAGATTTAAAAAAAAAAACAGTTAATGAGTGAAAATTGTGCTCCCACTGTCATAATTTGGAATGTGATACTCCTAGGAATTAGTATAGTATTTCTCGCTAACAGAAGGAAGTGAATGATAAGTTGTGCAAAAATGTTGACAGATAGTGACTTACTATATTGAATATTGAATTTATAAGTGGCATCTGCAGTTGCAAAGCTACAGTACTTTTTTTCCGAAGGGGAAAATTATGCCTGTTTAATTATGGATATATATATATATATATATATTGAAAATAATTGACTTTTTGTCTTAAATTTTAATAAGTGTTGATGAAAAATTAAGAGGCAGTGAAAACAAAATGGTCAATAAACTTGAATACTATAAGTTTATTGACCATTTTGTTTTCACTCTGTCGCTTTTAATTCTTCGTCAAACACTTGTTAAAATTTATGACAAATGGTCAATTATTTTCAAAATTTTGCTTACAAAAAAGGTTTTGTTTTTACGTAAATTTATTTAATAATTTCAATTGGATTTTGTCTTAAAAGAATTTAGGAGGAAAAAAAAAAAAATGCAAAAATTGGTCCTATTTACTTTGCCGCTTCACGAGAACAGAGTTAAACATGAAGGTTTGTTTTTTAATGTGGAGAAAAGGAACAAAAATAAAAATTGCCTCAGTCGTGAAGGATTTCTCCTCCACTAACCAAGAACAAAAAATTGAAGTGTAGTATCAGATAAATACTACACTTTGATCTTAGCCCGAAGACCAAGAAATAACAAATTTATAAAACAAATGAAATTGATATTTTGTTTCTTTAGAACACATTTTCACCATTTTTTTTTTTTTTTAATGTGTGTGTGTGCACATTTTTGTGTGCATCTGTTATCACTTAGGACAAAGATACGAAAAATACAAAACAGAATGATTGTAAGCCTGACAACAATATTTTATTCATGTTTTCATTTTTATTTAGTTTAAATTTACTAAATTGTGTTTTATTCATATATACAGTGCAAAAGTTGACAATACACATTTGAAACTGTCAGGTTTTGTATTTATAGCTTTCAAATCGTAATGAAACTTTTTATAATCATAGAAATATATTGAAACTAAGATAGGAACAGTAGGGGAAAAATAAAAAAATAATTAACGCAATGCAAAAAAAAAACCCTCAATAATTAACAACGCAAAAGTTTACAACACATTTACAACGTAATATCTAGTATTTTGTAGCATAACCATTATTGTTGATTACAGCATGCAAACGTTTTGAGTAATCTCCTACGAACTTACATGTGTCTTGTGTTTTTTTTATTCCATTCTTCCACACAAATTCTCTCCAATTCTCACAGATTTGAATGTTCTCTTCTATGGACCCGTAGTTTTAATTCTCCCCATAAATTCTCTATAGGGTTGAAATCGGGCGATTGACTAGGCTACTTTAAAACATTCACTTTATTTGAACTAAACAATTTTGTTTAAGTTTCGCAGTATGTTTTGGATCGTTCTCATGTTGAAAGATCCAGCCTGATTTCAATTTGAGCAACTTCACACTTTCTTTAAGGTTTTTCTCCAAGATACTCCTATAAAGTGCTCCATTCATTTTTCCTTTTATTATTTCCACTTTTCCTAAACCCCCTGCACTAAGACAATCCTAGATCATAATGGATCCTCCTTCCAATTTTACTGTTGGAATGGTGTTTTTTGACTGGTATTCAGTACCTTTTTCTTTCTCCAAACTTTCAGTGTTTTTGGAGTGCCAAACAAGTCAATTTTGGTCTCATCTGACCAAAGCACGTTATACCAAAACTCTAGAGGCTTGCTTGCATACTCATTTGCAAAATCAAGCCTAGCATGAACATGCTTTGGCTTAAGAAGGGAAGTTTTCCTTGCTGATCTAGTGAAGATGTCTAAGGTGAAAGGTTCTTCTTTAATTTCACTGTTTTCTAAGTCCTTCTGCAGCTCTCCAAGAGTAATTCTAGGCGAATTCATAACCTTCCACCTTTCAGCACGTTTGGTTATTTTTTGAAGACGGCCTGATCTGGCCAAAGAAAGGGTGTATTTGTGGGACTTCCAGTGCCGAATTATTGTTCCAACAGAATTTAATGGAATCATCAACTGTTTGTATATTGTTCTATATGCCAATCCACTTTGATAAAGACTTACAATTCGTTTTGTGAGCTCTTGACCAATCTGTTTATTCTTTCCCATGATGTGGTTGCTTACAATACGGTTATTAGATAAAGAATGACGCAATACTTTTACTAATTGCTTACTTCGATATTTATTTGTTGCAGGGCTCAGTTGGGTCCACAAGAACGACACGAGAAAACATGTAATAGGTGGTTTACAAGTATATTAAGGAAAGGTACAAGGATATAAAGAAAGATAAAGAGAATAGTAGTAGTTGCAGATATCAGTAAAATCTCGCACCCCGACGTACAATATCTGTTGAGATATCGCTCCACCGTACCAGCCTTAGGAGCTGATTATATAGGATCTGGACGAGTTCATTATGGGTGAAATCCGGTCTCACATATCCTGAATATTCTAGAAGCTTCTAAGCATTTTACCATGATAAACTGTCATAAAATTATTGCGAAATCTAATGAATTTGATATGTGTTGTAAACTTTATATATGTGTGCATGTGTGTATATATATATAGTATTGTTTTCTTTAGGGCCACAACTTTATTGTTCAACCATATATATATATATATATATATATATATATATATATGGTGGAACAAAAAAGTTGTCGCCCTAAAGAAAACAATACAGTTTTATTTTAAAACTTTTATTGAAAAAAATAATTCAGGTAACTTGATTATGTAGTAGAGCTACATCTATTCAATGTAACCGCCTTCAGCCTCAATCACCGCCTCGATATGGGCCTGGTATTGGGAGCATGCCTTTTCAAGAACGGTCTGTGGGAGCTTGGCGAATACTCAGCAGGTGGCGGCGATCAGGCATGCTTTAGTGTTGTGGGAGGTCATGTTGGTGATGACGAAACAAGTAGTCCAGTGGGTTCAAATCGGGGGGAGGAGGGGGCCAGTGAGAGAAGGGTAGAAAGGTGTAGCACTCCTTCTGGAGCCAAGCCTGGGTCTCTTTGGACTTGTGGGCCAGTGCCGAGTCCTGCTGCCACACCCAGGCTCTGCCAACAGCCCCTTGATTGCACCAGGGCATCACCACGTTCTTTAGCACATCCAGGTACACTTTGATGTTGACTTTCAAGCCGACTTAGAAGATGTGAGGTGGCATGATGTGGCCCACACTTAGAACTACACCAAAGACCTTAACCGTTGCCGGAAACGTTTTCATCACCTTGAGCACGTCTGTTATTCGTGGCAATCCAGCAATGTATTTTGAGGGTCCTGTTGTCATAATTTGGATCGGTAGAGAGCATGAGTTGTACAGCAATGCATCTTTGATCTCTCTCTGTGATTTATATAGGACTGGTCAACTAGTAGATGGTCTGCAACAAAAATAAAAAAAACAGTTTTCATCAAACGGGAATGCAGCATAATCACGTTGACACACTGGTTCCCATCAGATCACCAAAGTTAAGCAACGTTGAGCCTGGTCATTAGTAAAATGGGTGACCAATCTGGGAAGTCCAGGTGCTCTATGTTGGAGGACGTCGTCATCTCCCCTAACAGGGATATACATGCGACTGGGGACCGCTTGTGATATTTCATACTCCCATGAAACTTCCTCCTTCGGAGGAAGTTGATTAAACCCTAAATAGGGTTGGTGCTTACTGCACATGCACACAATGGAATCATGTCACCTTTTTTAGAATGGCAATTTCAGCATTCCACCTTGTATGTGTGTGTGTGTGTGTGTATATATATATATATATATATATATATTATAAGATGATTGCAATGTCTTGTCAGACGAGTGCCACTCCCTCAGACACTTGAAGTCCATGAGCCCAAAAATGACTTTTTTTTTTTAGTCCTACCAGTGAATTCACACGATCCAACCGGCATGACACTGAAGATGGTCATTGAGATCAATTATTGCATGCTTCCAGCATTTCAAGCCTCCATGCATCACAACTTTTCCATCGCCACAGGGCCATTTTTATAGACAAATGTCTGAGGGAGTATCTATACAAAGATGATGTTACAGAGTCTTAGCTTTGTACGACAGCTAAGTCTCTGAGCTTTGTACGACAGCTAAGTCTCTCTCTCGGTTCAAAATGTTGAGATCCAGCAAGAGCAAGATAGCCAGCAACAAGTTAAACTGCAGACCAGCTTAATGCGGGTACTGGTCTCCCGCTTTATGGATTTTTAAAATCAGAGATTTGCTTCTCTGAGAAAGGTTGCCTTCACCACGGCTTACGGGAGCCCTCTCCACCCCAACACACACATACATGCACACATACACACACACATATATATATATATATATTTATTTATACAAACATTATTGGCTACATATGTGCATACATGTTTGTTGCAATTCTTTTAGAGAAGATATATCCTCAGGCCAGATCTTTAACAATGCAACAAGATTTTAAATAGTCATTCTTTTGCACAAAGTTTCTCTGTTATTAGATAAGTGATTAAAAATGTAAAAATAGTAATGAAGAAAAAGAAAACAAAACTGAGGGGAGAAAAAAGTTTAATTTTAAAAGATTTGTCCTGAAGATGCTGCTTCTCTAAACTCTGTACGCACAAAAAGCCAAAAATTTTTGAATAAAAAATATAATATAATTATGCTCTACTTGGCATTGAGCACTTTTTGATGAACATTGGAGTTTCAGTAGATTTATATCTATGAAACTACAGCAATAGAATCCTCATATAAGGGTTGTTACAAAAGTAACCCTCCTATTTTAACTGATATAGCAGGTCGCCTTAACTCAACTCAAAAAGTTAAACAGCTATGAAAACGGGAGTGGTACCAATGAAATGAAGGACATTTTTGTGCTACAGAATTTATTTTCCTACATACTCAGCACTAATCTCAATGCACTTTTGCCAGGAATTCAGTCATGCGTCTCTGCTTCTAATGTACATCCATGATGGGTTGTTTACTTAGTGTTAGATCGTCACAAAAGAGAGATGACACTTTTAGGTCATGAATGCGTAAGTTCAGGCAGCATAACAATGCAATTTGCAATCCCATCTGATCCATATTATATATAATAATTTGTGTGTGTATGTGTATATATATATATATATATATATATATATATATATGTGCACACACAGTTCTTATTTATATAAGAACTGAACTGTTATATATTTTAGATTTACCATGGTTTTATTGCAGTGGATCTGCCTTTTTAAAAGGTCTTTAAAAATCCAAACAAATCATCAGCGACTTATAAAAAATAGTTGCTGATATTTCTTTTTTAAAAGGCAGATCCACTGCAATAAAACCAGGGTTCATCTTGAAAATATGTAACAGTTTTTATATAAATAATTTGTATTTTAGCTCTCACATTTGCGGGTCCTGTATATGACCTTAAACTATATCCAGTGGTGAGGCCCCAGCTTGCGGGCTTTGGGGAGTGTGGAGCCACCTTTTAATTGCCATTGCTCCCAGGTCCACTCTGACCTGGAGTAGTAGTACCTGTTAGGGTCCTAACTATGGGTTAAATAGAAACCGGCTTGAAAACAACAAATATTCTATTAAAATTTTTTTAAATTTTTGGATTCAGCATTTAATGACCTGAAAAGGGTTGATCTGCCGTAAAACAACCAACCAACCAACCAACCATAACATTTGCGATCGAGCACTTTATTGATTTCTTTTCAAAACATCCTGACATCTTGTATATATATCTGACTTATTATACAAATGTTTGCAAATGCAAAATTGATGAATGAGGAAAAGACCACAAATATAAACTTAGACAATTCCTGGCCATAACACTATTTCCATGAAGTGATTTCTTTCTGCTTTTTTAAATATTAGTTTATACATTTTTTTTTTTTTTTTTTTTTTTTTTTTTTTAATTTATGATAAGTCAGTGTCATGGTCATGGTTGCGGCATTCACCCTGAGTTGGTTGGGCCAGCTCTTTCCAACAAGTTCATATAAGAGTAGTCGTTGATGGGCAAAAATCAGAAACTCATTAATGCTGGTGTCCCTCAAGGTTCCATCCTGAGCCCAACTCTATTCCTGATTTTCATCAATGATCTCCCAAATTGCTTAGATCATTTGTAGACATTTATGCAGACGATACCACAATATATGGCACCACTTCAAAGGCCAGGAATGACCAAGATCTTTCTGATTCTCTCTCTTTTGATCTTGAGAACATGGTGCAATGGGGAGAAAGGTGGCTGATAATTTTTAATGCATCAAAAACCAAGCTTCTCTCCTTTCATCATAATTGCTCTGACCCCCATCACGCCCCAATTGAAATGAATGGCTCTCGTGTTGGAGAAGCTTCTCTGACTATTTCACTCCCGATCTGAAATAGAACGCATACATCATGTCTGTTGTCAAGACCGCTGGAAAAATGATTGGATCATTCTACTGCTCCAGAAGGTATATCACGGCTGATGCAATCCTCTCTGTATAAGAGCCAGGTATGCCCTAAAATGTACTGTTGTCACATGTAGGCAGGAGCTGCTCTCCGTGCCTTATCCTGCCTTGATAGAGTTCAAAACTGGCTTCGAAATCTAGTAGCGATGCCTTTTTCTCTTCCTTGCAACCTTTTTCCCACAGAGGAGACATTGCAAGCCTATCTCTGCTCTATCGTTATTTTCATGGCAAGTGCTTAACTAAACTCCAATCTATGGTTTCCCCTTGCCAAACTTTCACAAAACGCAACACACTTGACTAACTACAACCACTATATATGATTTCCCCTACTCTATCTGTGCCTAAGTGCAAATTCTATGAACAAAGCTTCTTCCTCAAAACTGCCTATCTGTGGAACATTGTCCTGCTTCCCAGTTGACTATAAAATGGTAGCTTAAGATCCAATGTAAACAAATTCTTGTTGAGCCGTTCCTAGAAATAATCAAATTCTATCCAATTTAAATCATTAACGATTACTACACTACCACCATACATTCATGAACCTTTTTCTTTGAGTGGCCTTCGGACTTGATACTTGGTGACGCGCAAGTAAAAAAAGAAAAAAAGGTTCACCATGCCCTAAGGCTGATTCCTTTATGAATGCAATCCATTCGATGTTCCGGTGACGGATCCACAATTAATTCAACATCTTGAGCCAGGTTTTGAATTGGCTGCCACAATGTTTCTTCCAGTCTGGTAGTGGTGCGGGATTGATGACTTCATGGATGAAGTCACTTGGGTATTGTCGAAGGATGTGTCTGAACCAATAAAGGCGTCTGGTCAGGAAAGACTTTTTTGGGAGGGAGATGATCCTGCAGTATTTTTTTTTTTTTTATTAGCTTGAATTTAAAAACAAAAAACATATCCTATAGAAATCAGGAATGAAAAGAAAAAGAAAACATCTTATGAAAATAGTAAGAAAGATTTGACTTGTTATATGTTTTCTTATCTGCTTTTATTTGTCTGGCAGACTTGTATTACAGGATATATGTGTGTGTGTGTGTATATATATATATATATATATATATATATATATATATATATGTAATGGTTCAGAGGTAAACATAATGATGACTTGCACATTTATGTATGTTCCAAGAATTCAAAACAGTTTTGTGTATAAACGTTTCTGAAACGATATGGATTTTATAGATATTAAGTCTTTCTTTCTTTCTCTCACTTTATCTCTCTCTCTCTGTGTGTGTATATATATATATATATATATATATATATATATGTTTTAAGAAAAATAGAAAAACCGAATGAAATTATTAAAAAATCAACGTTTCGTCCTTATTTCAGAGGACATCTTCAGGATAATTGAAATAAAAATGTAAGAAAAGAAAAAGTCATAGATCGTGCAAAAAAGACAGTTTTTGAATCCTAACCATGTCGGGAAGGACAAATATGTGTGCGTATGGGAAGGTTGGGTTGTTCGATGTCTATATATACATTTTAAAAATGCATCAAAATAAATATGTACATTTTTTTTTTTTTTTTTTTTTTTACCAATGATGTACACTGGACATATTCAATAATTTTTTATTTGTTTGAGACTTTGTTTTTCAATTTAAAAAATTATCTATTTGGAACTTATATAAACCAATTTGATCTGATTATAAAATAGATTATTTGGAATAATATTCTAAATTAGAAAAACCACGCACACCCAACATAGACAAATGGATTATTTATTGCATAAGTTTCAAAGAAAGTCTTTGTAAAAACAAAGCTTTAGGTTTGATTTTGGAAGCATATTAGAATGTGAAATATATTCAAGGGAAGTAATTAATGTGGATTAATATTAATTTCTTGATTAATTTGACAATTTAGGGGAGGTGAATCTAGATGTACCATATATTGAGAAAACTCCATAATTCTTATATTAAATTATTCTTGTAGATTAATTAGTCTTAGTTATTTCAAATAAGAAATAAAAACGAAATATATTTTAATCATGATTATTTCAGACCATTTACATTTCAATTCTTATATTTGAAGCCATCAAACTTTCAAAAGTATGTGAAAAGAATGAAATTATCTATTCGTATCTAAAATATATGTCAATTTATAACTATGTCTTTGTATTGAAGCCATTATACGCTTTTTAGCTTTCAACTTGACTTGAGGTATAGAGGATATCTTGTAGGAAAACTTTTTCAATTTGAATAATTGTAAATAATAAATAATTATATATAATATTCAAATATTTTTTATAAATAATCATAAAAAATATTTGAATATTATATCTAGTATATAAAGAAAAGTCAGATTTTCAAACTTAGACTGTTAAAATAGGTAGCTGACAAATTGATATTTGATTCTACGTAGCCCTTTTTTTGTTTTTCATTTGTTAGTACATCTTAAGAACAATGGATATTAATTCAGTTTAATTTCTTTGCATATACAATTCATTTTGCTTGGAATATTTGGTAAAACTTGCTCTGTTTTACGGTTGTTGTAAAAATGGAACGGAAATTTAAATTTCGTTCTGTTTTAATCTTTGTTTTATTTTGCCCCCCCCCCCCCCAAAAAAAATGAAAGCATAACATTTAATGAAGGTACTTTTCATATATATATAAAAAAAAAATTTTGTTACCAGAAACGAAAAAATTTAATTTTTAAACAAAAAAAGTCAATTTGATATACCTTTTTGGTATTTTTTTTTTTTTTGTACATAAGTTCAATTCACCGCTCACATTGAAAATGTTGACTTTTATAGGTCTTCCAGTATGCTTACAACGAATAAACACTCCAACCTTCTCATGTTAAGAATGGCTTTCAGAATAGACACCCTCCAACCTTGTCAGCATATCTGACAACCTATTAAAGTTGACATGGCAAATGTGAACAAGTTGGATGTAATATAAAAATGTACTGAATTTAAAATGGAGCGAAATTTAAATTTCGATTCCATTTTTACAACCACCGTAAAAGTGTATTCTCTGCAAGTTTTACTTGGAATATTTTTCCCAGGAAGGCATCATTTTATAAAAATTTTTTTTTTTACAGCTGAAGCTATTATTATTTGTAGCCAATTTCACTAATCATATTAAATAAACTAATAATATGAGACTAGGAAGTAGCAACCCTAGTTGTAGTAAGTGTCTCTAATGATGCTGGTGTTAACAGAGGGAGAAGATGATGAAATATGAAAGCCTTATGTACGATATGAAAATAAATTGGAATTTTAAGATTGGCATCATTTCAGTAATTATAAGAGCAATGGGACCCGTGAAAAAAAATTTCAAAAACTACCTGTTGAATATACCCGGTGAACCAAGTGCAATGGAATTACAAATACTTGCTCTTAAAGAACGGTTGCAATCTTAAAAAGATCTCTTAGTTCGAGTGACTGAAATTATGAGGGAATGTTTGACATTTGATAGGATGCCCCATTCTCATGAAAAACAAAATAAGAAACTGAAAACGAAAAGGTAAATACTTTCATTAATAATAATAAAATAACCATTTAAAAAGAAAATTGTCATTTTATTCCGATAAAATCTGATGTAAGAAATAGGTAGCATCTGAAGACATGCATTTTGATTTTGAATCAACATAATGTTTGTAAACTATGTCTACAAAAAAGAAATATCTTATATCTAACAAATCATTTTGCTTCCATTATACACGGAACGATGAAGTTGTTGCCCTAAAAAATAAAAACAACACTACAGCTTTATTTTAAAACTTTTATTGAATAAATCAATCCAGGTAACTTGATTATGTAGTAGAGCTGACGTCTATTCAATGTAGCTGCCTTCAGCCTCAATCACCGCCTCGATGTGGGTCCAGAACTAGAAATATGCCTTTTCGATAAGCATGGCAAGAGCTTGGCGAATACCTGTCAGATAGCGACAGTCTGATTGGGTGTTATTGTTGTGGAAGATCATGTTGGTGATGTATTCAACGTACGACTAAATGAACTAGTCCAGCAGGTTCAGGTTGGGGGGGAGGGGGTGCAGTGAGAAAAGGGTACAAAGTCGTAGCAATCCCATCTGAAGCCAAACCTAGGTATCTTTGGACTTGTAGCTTGGCGCTGAGTCCTGCTGCCACACCCAGGGTTTGCCAGCGACTACCTTATTGCACCAGGGGATCACCACACTCTTCAGCACATCCAGGTACACTTTGGTGTTGACTTTCAAGCCGACTTCGAAGATGTGAGGTGGCATGATGTGGCCCACACTTGAAATCACACCAAAGACCATAACCGTGGCCAGGAACTTTGTTCTTATAAACCTGGGCATGTCCCTGTTATTCGTAGCAATCCAGCGATGCATTTTGAGGGTGCTGGCAATGGTCCTGTTGTCATAACTTTGATTGGTAGAGGGCATGAGTTGTACAGCGGCACATCTTCAGTCTTGCTCATTGAACATTGTGTCACTTTCAGACATGATAGAAGGCTCCTATTGCTCTTGGGATTCGCGCACAATTCGCCAACTAGTAGATGGTCTTCAACAAAAAAAGAAAACCCGTTTTCATCAAACAGAAATGGAATCATGTCATCTTTCCTATGAAGAGAATTTTATCGTTCCACCCTGTAGAGTTCATCAGTTTCATTTTGGGTATCATTTTTATATCAACTAGTTGTATGTATCCAATGTTGCACACAAACCATTTTATTATCCTTTTAATTGCCTCGTTAATATGTCGCCATTTGTTTACCATGAATTATACTCTTTCATATTGCCACAATCTTCTATTTACTTTGCTTTTTATTAAAAAGAAAAGTTATTTTCAAATGTTTAGTTTTACATTTAAAATAAAACAACTTCGATTAAATAAATGACAGTTTTAAGTCCTGTATTAAAATGCAAAATTATAATAACACATTGAATTGGATTTTCTAAATTATCTTTTAGAAACTAAAATATAATTTTCTATTATAAATTGCAATATTTCTGTAGTATTTTTCTTATCTTTGCTTAGAGAAATAGCACAGTTTAAGTAGATTTATTGATTACATGACTAACCAAAATAACATGTTGAGACTTGATTCTTATAGCATATATGTTCTGAACAAAAAATTAAATAAAAATTGGGAAAAACTATTTTGTAAAATAAAATTAAAATATAAATATTGCAAAAAATGTTTTCAAACAAGCACAGACTTAAGGGAGCTAACATTTTTTGGCTGTAAATATTGTTTACTTTTATTATGGAAATGATCCAGTCAGGTAATATTTTTTTTTATTCATTTACATAAGATGTGCTTTTTCATTTTTATTTAAAAAAAAAAAAAATGTACACAATAAACAAGACCAAATTCTGTCTTTGAAGTTTTTTGATTCCTTGTATTCTTTCTTGCCATACACCAAAATTGTTGCACTAGTATGTCTCTATTTGAATGAAACTTTAAATAAGCCTAAACTATAATGTATTTTCATGAATCGAATTTAGAGAAATTAAAAAAACAAAAACTAAATTTAAAATTGTAATAATTAGTACATTTTTGAATATTCGTCTCTAACCTGTTTCTATCTAGGCTAAACATAAGAGTTAAAGGAAAAATGTATTCGATTTATGGTGGGGGTGGGGCGGGCGAAACAAAAATCAATATGGAGACTAACAGGCAACACAGTAGGTATAGCTACAAATTTTAACAAATATGTTTTCCTTTCTAAAAACATTACCCAACTATTATGTATAAATATAAAAGCAAAAATGTATGTATGTTTGTATGTGTGTTCGCTTTTTCTGTATGTCTACAAAAGGCTTTTTCAGAGAAGCGGTCGCTCGCCTAACAACTTTTTAAAACTTTTTATATCACATACAAATCGTAATATCTCACAGTTAACAACGAAGCTCGCCTGTCTATTTAATTTGCTCGACTTTGGGAAGATATTCAACATTTGTCGTTCGCCGCATGTGGGTTAGTCTTTTTCCTATAATATCTTGGGAAGCGTTCCCGCAGTAAATGAAATACTATCCCGCAGTCAAACTTGACCTCATTAGCTCATTAAAACGGGCACCTGCCAAATCCAAGTAATTAAATAAATTCAAACGTGTTTCCGTTAGCATCTTGCGGTGGGACAATCGTTAACGTTGCACTTTTTTTTTTTTTTTACACTTTAATTTACAACTTTGCCTCAAGGGTTCGGGTTTGATCCTCATACTTACCTATCAAAACAATTTTTTTTTTCCACACACACCTCCGAACACATGGGCAACGCCGGGTACCCCTCGCTAGTCTTATTTATAAAATAAAGCCTGTGTCAGGTTTAATAATATCAAGCCAGACTTGATCAAGAGATCTAGTTGGTGTGTGTGTGTGTGTATATATAGAGAGAGATTTTGATAGTTAATTGTTATTTTGTTAAGTTAGATAATCATGAAGCTGGTGCAATCTCTATTGACTTTTTAGTGTAAATATGACAACATTTGTTCTCGTTTATTCTTCTGGGCACTAGAATCTGTCTTTTGAAATTGTTCTGCTTGTTTTGGTGCTTGCTATCATTCTTGGATTGCAGCTTCTTGAAGAAATTTCTTTATTTTTCTCAACCATAACAGCTTTTACTATCGTTTTGTTATCTCATATGGATTGCAGCCACTATGATGTAAAGCCTTCAGCTATTTCTTCATTTCAAACAGTCTTTCGCATTTTGTTTTATATAAGCAGAAATGAGTTTAAAAGAGAAAACCTCATTTTTTTTTGTGGCACTATACTCTTTTAGCACATGGGCTGTTTCGTTCATCTGCAAATGTTATGAAACTTTTTTTTTAATATTTCATTACTATTACATATGAGTTTCGTTCCAAAAGTAAAGCCTCCTATTTGTTTTTTTTTGTTTTTTTTTAACTCATAAAGTTGAAGAGCTACAAAGATAGGAGTGGTACCATTACAACAAGTGATCTTTTGTTCCAGAATTTATCTTGTTACATAGTCACCACTATTCTCAATACACTTCTGTCAGAAATTCAATGACGCATTTCTGCTTCTGACGCATGCCCATGATGTGTGGTTTCCTAAGAATTCACACTGTCAGTATCTGCAACAGAGATGAAACTTTTAGACCATGAATGTGTAAGTTCAGTCAATCATACCGACAATGGATGTCTTCAAATCCAATGTAAACAAATTCCTGATGAACCGCCCCCTTAAGTAGACGCTTTATGAAATCTTAACACTAACGTACAACGTACTGTACATGCAATAACCCTTATCCCTGAGTGGCTTCCGGGCCTTGATAAGTGGTGACCTCCTTGTAATAAAAAAAAAACAAAAAAACAATGCAATTTGCAATCCCCCCTCTAATCCATTCAGGCGAAATAAAAATGTTGATGGCATTACTTTTAGAATGCACCTCAGATATATCGGTAACTCTCTTCGAAGTTATTCAGAACATTGCCAAAAAATGCTGCATGTTCTAAAGACTTAAAAAAACAAAAAATTATCATTTTAAAATTATCATTTTAGAAAAAGTATTGACTTTTGTTTTAGTGTAGTAATAATTCTTGTTTGCATCTATTTTTATTTTATGATGGTGTATGTTATAAATAAGATTTGATTTTACATTTCATTAACGATACATTTTAATTTTTTTTTTTCTTCTTTTTTAGAGGGACCCCCCCCCCCAGTCTGATTAGCTTTTAGAGTTTCTTATAAAAAAGTCTTGAAAAACATTTTAATAGAAAGTAGGTTCTTAACCAACAAAATTAAATAAGACACATTCAATTGCATGAAATTGTATTTATTTACTCCAGCCAATGAAACATTTCAGCTGATTGTGGCTATTTTTGTGTGTTTTTTCTATTTTTAATGTAATGTTTGTTCCAAACTATTAACTCATTAACTCAAGCGACATCTTCTGTTTATATTCTGATGATAATTGTGTTGATGTGTACGAAATCAAAGCTGATTGATTTTAGTGATTCATTTCTTGATCTTTTTTCAACAGAAGTTATGTCAGATTTTAAGTTGATTTGAATATTCTAAAACATTCATTTGATGCTTGGAAAAGATTCAGAGAGGGTAGAAAAAAATCTTTTCCACAACAAATGTTGTGAACAGGATATGTAAAATAACCTAGAAAATGTTTTACATCTGGAGTTTTGCTAGATCACACTTCATTTAAGTTTTAGTGCTGAGAGCCAAATACGTTCTAGAATGGAGTACTGTTGGCACGTCTTGGCAGGACCACCTAATCCTGACTTGACAGTTTGAAACTAGCTTCGAAGCCTAGTAGGTGATGCTCTTTTCTCTTCTCTGCAACCACAGAAGTGATGAACCTGTCTCTGCTCTATCGTTATTTACATGGCAAGTGCTCATCGGAGCTCTAATCTATGGTCTCATCCTTCTGCCAAACTTTCATATAAAAACTCACTTGTCTAACTACAACCATTATCAATTTCGGCCACATTTAAACGCAAATCCTATGAATAAAGCTTAATTCCTAGAATTTCCCACTTATGGAATGCTCTTCTGCTGGATTGCTTTCTAGCTGACTAAAATATAGCTATCTTCAAGTCTAATGTAAACAAGTTCTTATTGAGCTATCCCCTTTTAATAATCAAATTCTACCCAATTTCCACCACTAATGATCACTGTGCTGTTGTCTCGGTGACCACCATCCATTCATTAACTTTTATCCTCTAGTGGCCTTTGGGCCTTGATAAGCGATGACTCCCTTGTAGATACCTATAATTAAAAATATAGGTATGTTTATAATATCTTCTTCAAAGGGGTATTTTGAAATGATTTTTAAGTTTCATTTAAGGTAGATACAGCTAGTGTGCTAGTTGTCTTTATCCTAGATGTGTGTCTTAATGAAAACTGAGAGAACAACATCTCTCCCAGTGGTTTTAAATGTGCCGCCAGATACTAACCTTGAAATTTCTATGTCCCGACACAAGGCATACAGTGCTTAGTATTTCTAAGTGGTCACTCATCTGATACTGGCTAGGTTCACTGTTGCTTAACTACACCCACACCCATAGATGAAAGTGTATGGCTGCGTGTTTCTTAACTATAAGAATTATCTAAAGAAAAATGGCATTTCCAAGACACCTAAGGATAACGATATTTTTAAATAAACGGGGGGAAAATAAAAAATATCCAATTTTCAAAAATATCTAATTTTCACTTTTCATCTCCCATAATTGGATTTAAAATTGTCATAAAATTTTAAGTTTAGAAGTAAGGGAGCCCCCCCCCCCCCTCACGATTTCTGAAATTAAAACTTTATGGCTTTGGTATATTTTAGAAAAAATGGCATTAGTAAGTCAGAGTCAAATAATTATTTGTAAAATAGGGTTTTATAAATTTCTTTGAATTATTACGGATGAAGTTAATACCTTTTCAACAAAGGGTTGGATATCTCTGCAAGACTTAATAATTCTGTTAGGGGAGGTGGGGCCTGACTTCTAAACCCCATTATGAATAGCGAGTTAACTGGGGGAAAAAATCTTGAGACTTGAGTCTTACTAGATTTAAATTTTACACAGCTGAACATGTCACTTAGTTGAATTCTATATAAGCAAATGACTTCTCGTGTGTAATCTGAAAAAGTTTTTTTAAACACTTTTTTAAAACAATATTTTAGTTTCTATTTTGATTGGCTATACTGTCAATAAGAAAATTCCTCACTTTACATGACTCCTAGCTAACAGAAATGGTTAGAAACCCGTTTCATAAAAAAATCATATGTTGAAGTTAATGTACCCTATTTGATATAACTAATCTCATTCTGAAGATCACACTCAACTCTAGATTTAAAAAAAAAAAAAGAAAAAACACATTCTTACTTTGGGTTCTAATATAATTAATCCTAAAAGCAACCTTAGTAGTAGTAATATTACAATTTCGTCACTTAATCTAATTTCCCAGGCAGCGCTAGGACACAGGTAGGCTAGTAATATTAAAATTAATACTAAAAGCAACCATTTTAGTTTGCTATGAAATTTAGAAAACATCTATATTTCATGAAAATAAAAACTTGTAACAATTTTGAAGATTTTATTTCTGGAACCCCATCAAAATTTTTTATCTCTATATTAATAAAATTATGTGACAACTTTCTGTGTGTGTATTTCTCGCCTAAATATGACTTATTTGTTTATTTACTTTTAGGCAATTTTTGAAATAAAAAAAAAATGCAATAGGATAATGTACAAAAAATTACATTTAATAACATTTCTATTTAACAGAATAATTTAATTACAAACTTTAATCTGCTAAATGCATTTTCATTTCATTTTGAATAATCACAATAAGAAATGTATACACCTAAATATCAATGTTGTAAACAGCTATCCATTGTTGTAGTCTTTTAACGATTAAGATTCATATACTATTCAGTCTATCAGTTTTAGTGGACTGCTCCACCTTTTGATTTTGGTTTCAAGTTTTTGTTTTTATTTACCTCCTTACCAGAAGCTTAGACACAAGGTCAAGTGTGGGTTTGATGAAAGAATAAACTGGATTCGAACTTTGCACAGCCAGATTTTCAGTCTGTGTTGTTGACCACTTAGTTGCCGTCACCTGTTTAAGGTCTTTTAAGTGATAATTGCAAACTTTATAATATGTTAATTTTTTTATTGTCTTTTATTTGCCATTTTAAATCTTCAGATTGTTTCTTTTCTCTTTATTTTAAAAAATGAGTATTCATTAACTTTTATGGTCCTTATTGGATGATTAGTTTCATTTTACTATTATGCTGAATTCTATTTATGCATAGTTTCTACATTCTGCATAATTGCATAGAATTTAAGATGAAGTGTTAAAAAGTGACCTTGTCAGTGTGTGCGCGAAAAGTCTACTAAACTCCTCTCTGAATATTTGGTCTATAGAATTGAAATTTAATATATAGGGTATTTGGATCTGTAGTTGTTCTTAGCAGAGGTAAATCGACTATCTTCTGACAATGTGTACATATATATTTATCTTGAAGTCGGTTTTGGTGATCGCTCAGATGGTATCAACAAAGGCTGCAGTGCTAAATAATTACTATAGCTGGAGCATTGAATATTTTGGTTTTGATGTCAGCTGATGACACTGAAGTTTTTTTAACTTTTTAAATCATTACTATATATCCTGCCTGTGTGTGTGTGTATATATATATATATATATATATATATATATATATATATATATATATATAGTAGAGACGACCTTACTTAATAAGGAATTTGAAAAAAATAAACATTTGATTTAGTCTAACAGAATTAAACTGTGAACATAGAGGAACAAGCACTACATTCCAGGGTTTAGATATAAAAATTGAGGATGGAATATTTATTTATGAAATGTTCGATAAAAGAAACTCCTTCTCCTTTAAAATAGTTTGTATGCCACATAAAAATAGCACATACCCTATATATATATATATATATATATATATATATATATATATATATATAAATGTGTGTGTGTGTGTGTGTTTTATGGTAGCATTATGTCCAAGTTTTTAAGAATAGCTCGTGTTACCCTAAATTTGATGGAGTGTGTACCCTAAGTATCTAGTTTAGTAATAAAAATGATCAAAGGTGGTGAAAAATATTTAAACAGTTAAATAAAGCATTTAATGAGTATCCTAATGCTTTTAAATAATATCAAATCAACCAAAGTATATTGATAGAAAATATCCAGGACCACATGAGTACTGTATATTATATTTCAAAATGTATACATCTGGATAATGCATAGAAGATGTGTAAAAAAAAAAAAAAAAAATGTATATATTATTTTTTTATATATCTTATATATTTTATTTACTAATTACGTACAAGTAAATAAGAATATAAATATATAAAAATAATACTAATAACAAAGAAGGGGGTGATAAGTAGGAGAATGCATTCAACCAAACACTATATATATAAAAAACTGGAGATAGGCACATGAATTTGTGGAGAAAGGGATAATAGGAAATATTTTTTTAATGACATGAATAGATTAGCCTAAATTTATCTGGAGCAAAAAACTAGATCCAGTATTAAAAATAATTTTGTTCATGTGTTTTAAGGGAGGTGGTGTTTGATCTATGCTGCTGAGGAACTATGATTCAATATACTGTTTTGTTTTTAAATCCCTGAAGCCGTGTTTCATGGTAAACAACTGATAATCCCTTTAAGAACATTGGTACTATTGTTTATGTAAGTAAAACTATTAAGCGATACAGGAGGTTGAATTACTGACAAGATAATCTTCTAACGAAGAACAAATTATCTTTTTTTTTTTTTTTTTTTAATAGTTTTAAAGGTTTAAAAAAAAACTTCCAAGACTATATATATATATATTAGTGGCCTAGCAATGGCACAGAGGAGACAACCGAAGAAACAAAACTAAAGTTGCCTGCCAGAATGTTATATATACAAATGTAGGCAAGTTTTGGCATATTTTATTGGTTTGAAAATGTAGGTTTTAGCAATTATCATAAAATTTTAGCCATAGAATAGTATTATAATCTTCAAAAAGTCTGCAAATTTTCATGTAATTTTGTCCCATAGAAACAAAAATATGAGCATTTCAACATTCAGTTTGGCTACAAGTATAGATATATCCATACACACATACACACCACCTTTTTTGGCAATTTTATAAGTTCCAAATCAAAATTTAACAAATGGAGGCTTGTTGGAAAGCTAATGACCCGAGTCAAGTAGTGGGCTATGTGACATTTGTCCTTGAGTTCACACATTAAGGGGGTGATCCAGAGCCTATTTTTGCCACTTTTTTAAAGCTATAAAATGTTTCAGTCATTTGTTTTCTTAGTTTTGCATATGAATTACAAAATATCTGATACTTCCCCCAAACCTCTAGCCTTGGAGAGGAGACTAAAACTTGCTGCTGTGATTTCCAATGATCTGAAATAACAGCAAGGGAAGACTTGATTCCAAATATTTCTAATATGTTATATCTCCTCGCTTTGGTTTTCATACATAAAGTAAATTTCGCAGTGTATAAAGATTATTTGATACTGGAGATATTCATAATTGTACCCTATTTCCAAAAGAGGCGAGATATAAAATGAGAAATATTTGGAATCAAGTCTCCCCTTGCTGTTATTTCAGTTCATTTGAAACTATAGCTGCAAGTTTTAAGTCTCTCCTCCATCAAGGCCAGAGGTTTTGGGGAAATGTATGTGAATGATATAATTATTACTATAATAATTTTTAAATACCTACAAACACTAATGTTTCATCCTTTCGGGAATCATCAGTGCAGGGTGTCATGATTACCGCTGGTCGGGAGACTCGAACCTGGCCACGAAGCCAATCTGACTCCATTAGCAAGGAACGAACCACACGGCCAATTTCAATTGAACGAAATATCGTTGAAATGTAAACCTTTATTTTTAAATGTCGAAATGTCCGTCCATAGTGATCTAATGATTATAACGTCATGATCTGTGCGTGCGAGTGAGCTTAAGTGATCGACTTTCATTTCGACTTTAAAGTGCTCAACAATAAAAACTGAGTTGTAAAAGGGGCTGAAACAAACATATTTTCCAACTTTACTTGTTTTTGTAGAATAAAAAAAAAATCATGATCATTTCAATATTTACATAATAGTGCTCAATAACAAGTAGAGCCATATATTTGTATCAATAAAATAAACTATATGAAATAAGTACCTTGTACTCGTGTAAATATTTTTTGACTACGATCAAACAGATTGACTTTACCTTTTTGGCATATATCAAAACCTGTATAAATAAAAACTGTGTGCTTTGAGTGTGTCTCTATCCACTGAGCACCTTCCTTTCTCTCTCTCTCTGTGCTTCCATTTTCTTATTTCTCTCTCTCTCCTGTACCAGAGCACCAATGGGTATTATAGCAGGGATGAGACACCATTGGCTGCAATGGTCTCTTACTGGAATGTCCAATCAGAGTTTTCTACTGAGGTAATCCTTCCTCTTGACATGTTACTTTTTTTTAGTTTTTGCTGAGACGATTCTTTGCCTTGTCTATTAGATTTCTTTTATTTTTATTTTTTTTTACAAGTAACCATGGAAGGGCCCTGTCTTTTTCAATATATATTTCATTGCTTGTATCATTTTCATTCATATAAATAAAATTTGAATATTAGGTTCTTATTTAGAATTCAATCTAAAAAAGCAAAAATACAAAAGAATGATGTACCTGTCACAGAATGGAGATGTCATATTCTAAAAATTATGTAAATTAAGTAGTTCTATTTTTAAATGAGAAAATCATTTTATGAGTAAACAAAAAAGAACTGTCTTGCATCGCCATTTAAAAAAAAAAAAGGGGGGGGCAGATACATCCACAATAATTCAAACTTACAAGATCAGCCTTGTAGTGCTGGTGATTTTACATTAATTGCAATGAATCATTTAGAAATGATTTTCTGTATAAAAATCAAACTACTTGATCAATTTGTGATTTTTGGAACATGACAGTTTTGATCCGTGACAGATACATACATCATTAAGATTTTTCTGTAGTTTTGTTTTTTAAATAAGGTTGAATTTTAAATAAGAACGCAATATTATAGAATTGTTTTCATGAAATAATTTTTGGATCACTTTTGATGTAGAAAACTAGGATTGTGTTATTTTGAATAATTCAATCACTGTCGGTCTCCATTCTCTCTCTTTAGTGAAACTCAATGTAACGTGTGTGTTAATCATATTGAATAAGATTAGTACCTTTATCTATTTAAAAAATTATCTGTACAAAATTGCCAATTAGTTTGGGATAATATTAGGTTATTGAAAAAATAAGCATTACTCATTGGGTTAATGTGAGACCCATTTGTGAATTTTTTTTTTTAACCTTAACCAATTTGCTCCATATTTATTTTTCATGGAAATCACTCTAGTAAAGCCATGAAACCATTTGATGTAAGACACTAAAAAAATAATTTTTTTTTCACGGTAAAACGATTAGCCAATGAGGTGGATAGTTTCAAACGCGGGAAAACAGCAGTTCTTCCTCCGTTGTTAGAATCCTGGTTCATGTAATGTAAGGATTAAAGTACCAAATAAAAGAAGCAAGAGACTGCCGAAAGTAAACCCAACGTTCACTTTTTATACCTTTTCCAGTTCAAAATGGGAGTAGTTCATTTCAAAATGGAAAAATTATTATGAGTATAAATATAAAAAATATTTTATAAATTATTTTAGCAATATAAAAAAAGGTAATTTATTAAAGCACATCTTCTAATGCTACAACTGCAGGAATTTTAGCTTGAATTCCAGCTATGGAACAATTGCATACGTCTGGTGTAACCGTTCCCAATTCTTCCTCCATTAATGAAGTCAAAGCTCTTGTCCTTTGCTCAGTAATTGACAAGCCATCTCTTCTCTCCATTGCAAGAATACTCACAGTTTTAGCAGCCAATTCATGCTTGACGTAAGCTTTGATAAAAGACCATACTTGTTCAATTGGATTAAACTGTATGGTCCCAAGCACTTCACATCCTAGAAATTCTTCTTCACTAAAAACTTCTTCAATGTTTGAGTGACCTGAGGCATTGTCAACAACCATCACAACTGAACCTCCATATTGTCTCCTACTGTGCGCTTTCCTTTCGAAAAGATCCTCTTTGAATTTCATGGTACACGAGGCCATGGGGACCAATACATCCAATAACGTGAATATTGGCACTCTGAGTACCGGCTGAAACTACGTTACATCGCCTACCCTTTAGAGAACGCCTGTCTCTTTTTAAAGTTTTTTTCATCCATAAATAAAATGTGTTTTCCAATTGATTGTACATTCAATAATTTTGAACGAAATAAACTATGTTTATTTTTATTCTCAATTGAATTTGCCTTCTTGGGCACAAATCTTACAGCTTTAAACGTATAAGTCATCATATCAAGATGCTTTGCTGCTGTAGATTTGGACAATTTAAACCAAAACTGGGCTTCCTTTCACAAATCACATTTAATGTGATCCTAGGATTTTCATCCACTAGTACTTGAATAAAATCCAAATGCACCTGTTTGACCTTACAATTTCTAGGCCCTCCTCTTGTATCAGGTTGATTTCTCTTACTAATCCAGCGATAGAGGGTGTTTTTCGAAATAGAAAGATTTTTCGCTAGGGCTTTCCAATTTCCATCCATCTCATATACCTCCAAAATATGTGCTTTCGCACTTCTGTTATCATGGTTTTCAGTTGACCTAACCATTAGGCTAAAAAAATTTAACAAATCGATACCTTGTTGTAGCACCAAAGATATTTATAAATTTGATTTTTTTTTTTTTCTTTTTTTTTTAAATTTCCCATTTTGAACTGAACTATTCCCATTTTGAACCGGAAAAGGTATATTCTCTACAAATACAGATATAAATTTCCTTGGATATTTTGGACACTATGTGCTTTTTGTTTTACAATTTGTTAAATATTTCAAGAGTGCATGACTATTCTCTACCTTCATCAACTCCTTATTACGAGATTTCTTAATCCAGTTTTGTACTGTCTGATCTATTTAGTACCCCCCCCCCTTTCCATATGCTGTTATACACCTGTTTGGGAAGAGTATTTGTACTTGTGATGGCATTCACCTGCAATGGGTTGAACCGGCTTCAAGTGACTTTGACACATTACAAATCAAGGCAGTCTATGCATGTCTGTCCGCTGCTGACACCTCAGCATACTTCAGCTATTCATGATTCCATCATCGCATACCGAAGACGCGAAGACTGGTCATAGCTTCCAAGTCAACTTTGACCGTTGTGAGAAATGTCCTCAGTTGATCAGTATTCTTCTTGCGCCTTCCCGATAACGGTGTTAGTGCTGTTGCCTGGTGAATCAGGTCAGTTGGTGGAAACAATGTGTGTCCAAACTACCAGCTTCCTGATAAAAAGTACTTCCTCAAGTCTAGGAAGCTTTCGTTGTGTGTAGATCTTGATGTTTGGGACAGTGCAGGAGATATATTATTAAGAATTCGCCAAACGTACCACCAATCAAAGACTTCTAAGAGAAGAGTTTATACTAGTGTAAGTGAAGTATACACATTTTTTTTTTATTCTTGCTATTAAGTACTTCAAAATTGTGTAAAAGACTTTTATTGAAGGAGTACACCTCAATTATGGAGCATATTGTGGGAGGGGGGGGCAGCTTTGAAAAAATTAAATCTGAAAATCGTCCACTATTTTGTGAACAATCTAAAATATTTATTTTCTATGTAATTTTCTTCATTCTATGTGAATTTTTCCTCTTGTGGCAAGTTAGCCAGAATTTAATTCTTTTAAATTATGTCCGTTGCTCGGCTCAAGATAAATATTAAAGGGTTCGCACAGGCTTGAAAAGACCTTCAATTTTTAATTCTTTTTTCTTGAAAAGACCTTATTTCTATTATTACCTTGAAAAGATGGAAAATGGGTGTTTATTTAGACTTGCACTTATTTAAGAAAATAAAAATAAAGGAAAACCTTTAGTCTACCTACTTGTCACAGCATGAAGATGTTATATTCCAAAAATCACAAAAATTGATCAATTTTTTTTTTTTTTTTTTTAAAGAAAATAAAATTTTACAATTTTGTATTTTTACAAGATTAAACTAAAAGAAATAGCCGAATTGAGTTGCCAATCTTTGTGAGATGTCTGCCGTTAAATTCAAATAAACATGGCAGATGGTTTCTCTGTCATCACGCACGTTATAAAATTTTGATTAAAAATTTTTTTTTAAAAACCACTTGATCAAATTGTGATTTTTGGAATATGTCATTCCATAATGAGTATGTACATCAAAAACTTTCCTGCATTTTCTTTACTTAAAATGAATGCAATTCTAAATAAGCATGAGGAAATGTTTTGAAAAGGGTTTGAAAATTTTCTTTATGTTCAGTAAAAATTTGTGTAAGAATATTTAAAATAAAATTAAAATAAATATTAAAATATTTTTGTAGATATTAAAATACTAGTAAAATAATTTTTAACTATAAAAAATCAAATTAAATACATTCTTCTGAAATTGCATATTTCTGCTATTGTTAATACAAGAGTTACATCCCTTTATTGCAAAACTACTTGATATGGTCCATAAAATGTTACGGATGCAGCCAAAGTGAAATTCCAAATATATACTATTAAAATATTTTTTAAATAGTAAAATACTATTCGTTTTCTGGTTTATCATATTATTCTTTATATATCACATTCTGTTTTAAAAACTTTGTCTGGAGAAGACCTTGAAAAACTTTGAAAATTTTTTGGAAACGGACATTGAAAATTTGTTTCTTTTGGTGTATTAGTTGAATGAAGGAGTCATTGTTAAACTACTGGAACTATGCAAAATTTCAAACTGGAGGTTTAACTAGGACAGTGGTTCCCAACTTTTTTATTAGGCCCACACCTCAATAAATTTGGCTGAAACCCCTTAAAATATATATTGTTTGCAAATTTCAACTAATATTTTATCAAAAGAAAATTGTAACTTAATTCTTTAATGTAATTTGCAAATTCTTTAATGTAATGTCAGCAAAAAACAAATCCTAAATCAATATTGGAATGAAACCTTAAAAAATGTCTTAAAATAACACTGATAACTACGTTGCAATAAATAGTACAAAAACTCATTTTCAAATGTTTAGAAAGTTTATTCAGTCATGTATTTAATGGCCATTTACTAGCATCCCCCAAATTTCTGGACTCATGGTTAGATACATTAAAATGGCCATTAAATACATGAGCATGTATTTAATGGTCACTTAATAAGAATACTTCGCCTTAAAATGAAAACAAGAAGTTTATACATTGCAAAAGAACCCCCCCCCCCCCCCCAAAAAAAAAGTAATGTATAGTTAATACTCTATTTTTTATCTAAACTTTTCTAGCACCCCCTGAAATATCACATTGCCAGGATGGGAACTCTATGAACTCTGTCTTCATGTTTGGAAAGATGCATTTAAAAAAAACCCAAAGATTACATGTTGGGACGTTATGAATATAACAGACAGGATGAGTGGAGAAACTAATATGAATTATTAATCTTCATTTATCGCATTCAAGGCAACGGCCCCGGGACCCCCCTCCCCAACCCCTCCTTTTCAGTTCTGATCATGTTGACGCACTGAATTTAAGCAACATTGAACAGATAGCTAATCATCTAGAAATAGCTGGTGCTGTTGAGGATTGCAAAGGATATTGTCAAAAATCATTTCTTACAGAAATATGCATTTGATAAGTGAACACTTCGAATTTAATATATCCCTGAAAACTTGTTCCTTCTGCAGAATAAACAAGAACTTTTACCATTTAAAGTTTTTACAACTTTCGATTTTTCAACATTTCTATTGTAGTCTTATTAACTGTCAATAAAATAAGATTTTGAGGGAAAACTAAAATTCTTAGTGGTTCAGAGATTTTATTGTAATGCTTTGTCAATATCAGATGAATTTTTTTTTTGATTTGGACTTTTTTATATTGAGATGCATTTTTTTCATATCTATGAAGCTTTGTCAGGTCTCAATCCCTCTCTAAACACTTTTTATCGAAACAAGCGAAAATTTAAAAGGTATAAAGTTAAAAAAAAATTTTAACTGTAGAGTCTGATTGTTAATTAACTGGAAAAGTCTTTTAAATTAGTTTCAGAATGTGAATTATTGGTCTGAAGGATCATATAATTTGTATGAGAAAAAATGAGTAAGAAATTAAAATTTTGAAAAACAAAAATACCTTTGTAAATCCTGTTAAAGATGCAAATATTTTTATTAAAAAAATCATTAGATTTCAAGGACTAAAACTTTTTATTAATTTCAAATCATAAAATATCCCAATATAAGAAAGTGATTTCTAATAAGAATAATTGCATCATAAACATGGTTTATCAAAGTCTGTTTTTCGAAACTTTGAATTTAAGATGCTTTCAAGGAACTTTGAATTTAAGATGCTTTCAAGGAACTTTGAATTTAAGATGCTTTCAAGGAACTTTGAATTTAAGATGCTTTCAAGGAACTTTGAATTTAAGATGCTTTCAAGGAACTTTGAATTTAAGATGCTTTCAAGGAACTTTGAATTTAAGATGCTTTCAAGGAACTTTGAATTTAAGATGCTTTCAAGGAACTTTGAATTTAAGATGCTTTCAAGGAACTTTGAATTTAAGATGCTTTCAAGGAACTTTGAATTTAAGATGCTTTCAAGGAACTTTTGCTAATTATGACATAGAAATTATTTTTTCTTAGAGACTGTGGTTACAATTTGCTAATATATGAGATTGCCATCAAATCACCTTTGTAAGTTTTCTGTAAATGATCACGATACTTTAGCAATGAACTAATAGCGACACTGTTCCACCTTATAAAGCAAAGGAAACTCTTTGTAATGTGGAAGTTATAGAAGACTGAGACTCCTTGAGCATGGCTTGAAGAGCTATGAAAGAGTACTCCTGAATCTGCTCTTTCACTAGAATAACACTGGAGCTTTTGAATACTCACGTTGACGACAGGTGGTCTTTTTGGATTATTTGGATTACTGTTTTCAACTTGAGTGTTATGTTCACAAGGTTTCGGTTGATATAACCTGTGACTTTCTTGAGGTGTATCGTGTCATACTTGGGAATCTGCATGGAATTTACAATTTATTTAATACATGGGGGTTGCGTTCTTTTGTTTTCTCAGCCATGATTGGGTAGAATGTGCAGTTGTATTTTGAGTGTCACTTGCACTGACCTGTGGTTCAGTGGATAGAGTACTTGGGAAAATTCAGTTATAAAAAAAAAAAAAAAAAAATTCAGTCATAAAGGTTACTCTTCTAGAGGTTGAAGGTTCAATCCTCAGTGCAATTGCGAATGACTTCGGATTTCCACTTAGTCATGGCTGATATCCATGGATTAAATAAAGGATTCTGTTCGAAATTCCATGCAGATCTTTGAGTTTGAAAGAAAGATAGTTTGACACTATACACCTGTAAAAGGTCAGAAGTTACGTCCCCCAAAATGTGAAAATAACGCTCAAGATGGAAACAGTAGTTCGAAGAATCTGAATAATATGGATAATCAATCCTCATCTCAAAAATTTTTAAGATTATACTTTAATTAAATTTAAATGTAAATGCACGATTTTATCCACCCATAAAAAACGCCATGACATCATGACTTTAAGGTGTACTATTAAATGAAAGTAAACTCCTAATCGGATGTTAACTCGTCTGCCAAATGCAAAATGTTTAAAAATCTCAGTGTGCTACCGAGCGCCACACATTCTTCTCGTCAAAAAGAAAATAGTTATAAAATTAATTTCTAGCCAATAAAAAGCTTCTCTGCTCCAAATAATATCGGCAGTTATCGCTTTTTCGAGCCTGCAGTGTGAACATAAAAAAAGTATTTTTTTTTTTGCAAATTCAAGAGAAAAAGGAAAATCACAAAAGAGAAAAATCTGGCCACAGTGTCAGAAACAGTTACATTCTTATTGATTTTACTCCTATGAATAAAATAAGTGCATTTATAAACATTTCTCTTTAATTCCTTTTTTTCATTCTTTCATTTCCTCAGGGAACCCTTCAATTTGAACAGTCTTCTTCAAAGCTAATATTTAGTTTCAAAGTTGGATGTATTTGTTTTACCTTTATCTACATGGAATTTGATCGATTGTGTGTTTTAATATTAAATTAAATAACCCATGAAAGGTGCCACAAATGTTCCTTCCTTCGTAGCCAGAAATGAAATAAGAGTAAAATATTTATTACAGAAAATCAAAGTGAACGTGATGCAGTCGATTTCAAGTCGGGTGTGTTTTTAAAAAAACTAATTCTGCAGTCCGAATAAGTTACTTACCCTGGTATCTAACAACATAAAAAATAAAACTGTTGAAGTGTTTATCTTTTTTTTTTTTTTTAACGAGTTAGTGACTGATTATTAATATACTGATGAGAACAAAAACAATGGAATTTCTTAGTGATTTTACTGGAAGAATTGAAAACTGAGAAAATGACTTCTAAATGTTTTGTGTATCTATTTTAGTATATTCGGAGATATATATATTTTGGTGTGTCTGTTGGTTCCAGTCTTTCTTGGAAATTACTGGGCTGATCTAGTTGAAATTTTGTATTGACCTTTGTTATGATAAGGTGCAGCAAACTAAGTATTATGGGAGTCATTTGATGAGCAGTTAGGATTAATTAAAGGGATTAGTATTTAATGACAAAATGAGCACAAATTTAACTAAATTTAAACCTCAATTTAGCATAAAGCACTAATTCTAAGTCAACCAGCTATAAGCTTTGCGCATTTTTATGGGCTAAGATATATTCATTGATTATTACAGAAAATGAAATGAACATAATACTGTTGAGTGTGATCTCAAAAAATGAAGCATGATGCTGCGTTGGGTTTGCTTGTAGCGTAAATTGTTATGATAAAAAAAAATTGAAAGAAAAAGATAGGCATTTCATCAAACTTTTTGTATTCATTGTTAATAACAATATTTTTTTTTTATATAGTGGTAAAATTTACTTTTTGTGTCACCATATATTTGTTTGGATTAGCAGAGGACATATTTCAATGTTTCCTTCTAGAGTAGCTGCCCTACCAAGACTGAGTTTAGTATATCCTATTCCACTCTTAGCTAGTGCAAGTAATTTGTGTAACATTTAACTATTATTCTAAAGAAAGCAGCTAAGTTCGTGTTGAATTCTCATTCAATTACAATCTTCATGACTAGAAAAAAAAGGTTGATATGCTGTAAAACGACCAATGTTTATTTCAGTTTAAAGAATTTATGAATTGAAAAAAATTTTTACTTTTTAAATCTAAACATTTTTTATTGTTACAACATAAAATTCTAAAAAATAATGCAAATGTTAAAATAAAGTAATGATTAAAAAAAATTGTATTACATGTATTTTATTTCAAGTGTACGTTTTTAGTTGGGCAATCTTGAAATGGGAAAGCATTTTAGTTTCTGGTGAAAAGGTGCCGTGTTAGTCATTAGAAAAGATTAAGGACTGACCCTGTTCGATTCCAGGAAGAGCATAGGATGTCAACTCTAGTTTCTCCATTTTGTTTTCATTTGTGTCCATTGCTTCGGCGTTTACCCACTGTTCTTCATCTTTTGCACTCCTGCTTTCATTTGAAGCGCATCAGTTTTAGAAGTGGATTTTTATATGCTTGACTCAACCAACTCTGCAGTTTTATTTTTACTTGTGTTCTTTTTTTGCTATATGTACAAATGTCAATTAATAATTCTACTAAAATCTGGAGTCAATTTGCATGACTACCAGGCCGCTTATAGTTAGTGCTTTATTCATCTTACAAATTGAAATCTAAACATTAATCGGTTTTAAAAAGAAACAGAAATTGAAAACAGGATGATTTTTATTGAACTTGACGGATTTTGCATTGGTCTTACTGCTTGTTTATATTGATCTTTTGAACCCACACATTTCAGGTGAAAACTATATACTTGCATGGCATGTTGAAATTAGTATAAATTCCAAAAATGGTCTAGTAGACATATTTTCAGTAAAAAAAAAAAATCATTCACAATTATTTTCCCAGATATCATGTTTGAAGGTGGTGGACCCTTAATATAAGTAAATTTAAGTCAAGGGTTATCTCCCTTGTTTGTAATACTTAATCTGTTGCACAACCCTTTCAGATTAAAGCATGCGATAAAACTCATTAATTTGATAAATTCTATTTATCAATTTGTAAATTATATTTTACTAGCGAGGGATACCCGGCATTGCCCGGGTGTTTGGAGGTGTGTGTGTTTTTGGGTAAATGAAAAGAAAAATCGTTGGCCGGGTGTCCCGGGTGTTTGTTTTTAAAAAAAAAACAAAGCTTTGACGCGCAGTTGGAAAATAATAAAGTGTGAAAAAAAAAATGTGCGACGTTTAACAGCAGGTGCCTGTTTTTGACGAATTAATGACGTCAACTTTGAGTGCGGGACAGTGTTTTATTTACTGCGAGTCTGTTCGCTTATCGAAAATTGCTGAATATTTATCTTTTCAAAGTAAGGCAAATTAAATAGACAGGCGACCCTGGTTGTTACCTTGTAGATATTATCATTTAGGCGCGATATAAAATGCTTTAAGAAATTGTGAGGCAACCGATCCCTTCTCGGAAAGAAGCCTTTCTCGGACATACACAAAAAGCGAACATACATACATACACACATTTTCGCTTTTATATTTATAGATAAAATATATTTCTACTGGATCATTTTTCATAATTTTTGGAGTTTATACTAATTTCAACGTGACACACAAATACATAATGTTTTCACGTGAAATGCGTTGCTTTAAAAGATCACCAATATAAACAAACAGAAAAATCTTAAATTCTAATTTTGCTTTTAATCAATATTAAGTATACAATGCAGAGCAAAGTATTTCTAATCGTTGATTGTAATATGAAAATGTGATAGAAACAAATGTGAGGAAAACTTACAAATGATAACACCACTTCATGTTGTTTTGTAATCAGCATCTTTTAACCTATATGCATTGTTCCCATTTCCATGAAGGGTTCGATCTTGTTTTGTTTTTTGTTAGTTTTTATCATGGGTTTTAATTTTCTCCTGTCCACCCCATAAATTTTTTTTGTTTTTTTAAACGGATTGTCTCTGCCTTGTTTTACTACACATCCCATATTAAACCCAGCTTGTTTGTTTTTCTACTTTTTTTTTTGCACAAAATTAAAAAAAATTATTTTTTGATCTGTTGACCATTTTGTTTCCAAAATACAAACTTTCACAGATTAAATATATATATATATATATATATATATATACACATAAAAGAAAAATAAAACAAAAGGAAACATCTGGTTTTGAATTTTTTTTGTCAAGTTTTTATCAGAATTTTGGAAACAATAATCATCAACAGATCATGCCCAACTCTGACAAACTCTGCTTGGAAGAACGTTTGCTGCCTCACTCCACCGTTTCTGTATCATATAGACTTCTATAATTTGTGTTCTTTCCATAAGTATTTTAAATGCACTTTTCTGTAGAAAAGAAAATTGAACATGATATTTTTTTTTTTGAATTTCTACTTTTAAAGAATGTCTAAAATTGTGAAACTCATTTGCTTTGAGCAATCGATTATTTTTGTGCTTTTATTTTCTATTGCATGATGAATCCTTTTGATAATGAGATGCTCTTTTTGGAATGATTCATTTGCAGTAAAACATTGGACCAAATTGAACTTCATGTACTACAGCGTTTAAATGTTACATTTTCTACATTGACGCCTACTTTGAGGAATGTCATCCGTTTTTTGTTTCTTCTGCTTGATCACAAATGAACGCTTTTTATTCTTTCATATATCAAATGAATTTTGGCCAGAATTTTTGTATTTAACCAATTTAAATAACTTTCAAAAGTAGACGGAGAATGTAATAGAAACATTGTTAAAAAAAAAAAATGGTGAGCTGTGGAAATTAGAAATTGATTTCCATCTTTTCATGATTGATTGATAGATAGATAGAAATAGGTACTTGTCCGGAATTTTCTTTCTATACAAAAAAAAAAAATAATTATGCACATACCCATGACAAAACGAAAATATCATATTCCAAAAATAATGTAAATTAATCAAGTAATTCTATTTTTAAACAAGAAAATCAATTTTAAGTGATAATGGACATTTGTAAGCATAACAACATGAATATCACAAGTTTGAATTATTGTCAAGCCATCTGTTTTTTTTTTTTTTAATTAGATTGTTTTCAAAATGACTGACAAGACAGCCATACTTCTGTTATTTATAAAATTTGATTTTCTTATTAAAAAAAATAAAACTATTCTATCAATTTACAATATGGAATATATTTTCATTTTGTCATGGTTACATACATCATACAAATTATAATTTTTTTTTTTTATAGGAGGAATTCTAGACAAGAACCAAGAAATGTTTTCTAAGAATTTAACTTAAAAAGTCGAAGTTCATTTGCGTTGAGTCAAAGAAAAGTTGTAGAAATTTGGATTTTTGTATGTTTTCCTCTATGCAAGCAAATCACACTGTTAAATTGCATAGTCTTAAAAATGTTGATTTGACGTTCTTTATCTTTTACATTGTCATTCATTTCTAATGACGGATTTTAGCGTCAGTTGTAACATGTTGCAAAAGAGAAAATGTTTCATTTTTGTCCAAAATTCCTTGTATATTAAAAAGTAATAAAGGAAAATCTGTATGAAAAGAACATATGGTATAAAAAAATCACACAAATCGAGTTTCATTTTTATAAAGATAATCATTTTTAAGCATTTCCAATCCCATCAACAGACAAAGACTAAAGGGATAACAATTATGCTGAAAGCACAAATTATAAATAATGAAAATAGTTGAATTGTTTTTAATCGATGAAATTTATGACAGCAAAAAAAAAAAATGGTGGTGGAGGTCTACAAATGAATTTTGGGTTTCTTGTGGACTTATTAGTGTCAATTAATCATAGCATTACACCCCATCTCTCTTCTAGGATTTTATTTAAATTTTGTTACTAATTTGGTTACTTTGCCGTGCTTCATAATTTTTTTGTATCTTTTTTTTTTTTTTTTTAATAAATTTTGAAATGTTTTCTCGCTTCACAAAATGTGCATTAAATTATTAAAATTTCACTAAAAAAACATTTAATTCAATTAAAAGCAAATTAAAACTTTGATATAAATAAAAATTAAAACATCCATTTTAAAAAATTTATTTTGATGACTAAATTACAAAATTTTAAATTTCTGAAAATCTTTTTTTTCATACATACAAGGGGGGGGAGAGGCAGTTTGCCATTTAAATGCCTTGTGAAATCCTTATCAAGAGAAAAAAAAATAAAAAAATTATAATTTTGCAATAATGTAAAATGATTTTAGCACTTTTCAATGTCATTAACACCAAATTGTCAGGAAAAAAAGTCTTAATTAAACTTTTAAGATGTTGGCTGTTATTAACTGTTTATGCCAACTTTGAACTTGTAAATTGAATATGATTTAGATGAGTTATTTAAACCTGTAAATTGAATATGATTTAGATGAGTTTTTTGAAGAAAAATTTGTGCTTGTTTGGAATGAGAATGAAAATCAAAAAAATTGAATTTTGATTCAATCAGTTGCATCTACTTATTGCGAGGTTTACTTAAATGATATACAGATGAGTTTGTATGATAGTAGGGAGGTAACTGCAGACTGTCTGGTAACCTTTCAAAAATAATAGCAGGCCAGTGGATTGTGAAAGTACATGTTTTATGTAATAATGCAGTAATACTTAACTAATTGTGACGTGACAACTAAGTAAATAACATTGTTTTTAATAAAAATTAAATTTTGTGAGTTCTGATTTTCTTTCTTATTCTGAACAGGCACCAAAATTTTAAAAAAATAAAATTATTGTAAAATGTTACCAGAAACTATATAAAAAAATAATTGGATTTAAAAAAAAAAAAAAAAAAAAAAAATTACTTTAGAGTGAAATATTTAAAATCCAAACTTAAAAGAAAATTAATTTCTTAAAATGTTTGAATTTTTATTAAAAAAAAATAATTCTATAAACCTTTAACATGCATAAATTCATTCACAATTGAATGAAATTCCATTTTTGATTTTTCATAAATGAATCTTTATTTTGCTATCCTGAATTCTTTCAATGCAATAAATATTATTCTTTCAATGCAATAAATATTATTCTTTCAATGCAATAAATATTATTCTTTCAATGCAATAAATATTCTTTCAATGCAATAAATGCAAGTCTCTCAATGCAATAAATGCAATTCTTTCAATGCAATAAGATGCAAAAATTCAAGTATGAAATTTTATTACTTGTTAAACACATTTGAAGGTTTTATTAGCGTATTCTAGATTTTTTAGTTAATAGGATGAAGTTTTAGTAAACCGTTTCTTCTTCCTCTTTCTCCAAAGATTTTTTAAACTAACATTCATCAGAAAGCAGTAGCGTTGGAATTTAATCAAATTCTTGCAATGTTCATTAAAATATAAAAAAAAAATTGTTTATTCTCTGAATATTTTACATTATGACATTGTTATCCAACTCTGTCCCGTGGGGAGGCATTGTAAATAGGGACATTGTTATGAGGCTGGTGAAGTGTAGTGCTGGTGTAGTCTTGGTAGACCATCAACTAAAGATGGTGGAAACACTAGTTCCCATCTCACTTGGTTGGTGGTAAAAAGGCATCCAAACTATAAAAATCTTGTCTCAGGTAAGGAAATGACTTCCAAAAAAAATCTGTCGCATTTCAGGCTATGCAGTTCGACTGATGACCTGATCAGAGATAGATTAGTTTGGAAGTCAATTTCTAAAAGCTGTCCGACACATGCCAATATGTAATATGTACATTATGCTGATGCTGATTGTTTTTAAATCAATGTAGAAATTAGATCCATTGTTTTATTTATTTATTTTTTTTAATGAATAAAACAGTTTTCATTGTCAGACGGAAGTAGAATAACTAAATGACAACAAAAAAGAAAACGTGCAGTTTCACTCGAAAATCATTCAGTGATCTTTTTTTTTAACGGCCTAGAAAGGACAGTGATTTAGTGAAGAGTTATATTTGGTCTGGGCTGAATTACTCTCAAGGGCATATTTGGCTTATAAAAAAAAACCTTGCATGAATTAACTTTAAAAAAAAAATGTGTTGCATTTCATGCGATGTACTTTAAATAATGACCTGGCTAGCGATAAATTAGTTTGGAACTTAATTTCTAAAAGCTGTCCAACACATGCTCGTATGTAAAATGGATGGTCTTAGTAGGTTGTAATTTTTCTGTTCAAATTCTAATCTTTCTGATGATGTTAGGTGAAAAGTCTTCTGAGGAGACGGAAAGCCATTTTTTATTTATTTTAAGAGTTTGTACTCGTCAACATTTAATCAATGCCAATTTTTTTTTTTTAATTGGATGTGATTGATTAGTCTATGATGTCACATCCGAAAAGACAAAAATGATTAAAGATTATTTTAAAATTTGATTTTGAGGTGTTTTTTGTCATATTAAATTCACGCTTTTATGTTTTGTTTCTGTTCATAGTCGATTCCGTGGTGGACGTGGAGGAGGAGGAGGACGTTCCAGAGGTGGTCGAGGTGGAGGCGGACGATTCCGTAGTGGACGTGGTTCCCCACGAGGCATGCGGGGAGGAGGCAGAGGTCGAGGCGGTCCCCAGGTCAGCGGCAGTGGTGGAGGCACAGGCGGCAATGCTCCCGGGGGTCCGCCAGGATCAGGAGGCAATCCTCAGTTAGTCAAGCAAGAACTCGACAACCAATTAGATGAATACATGTCCAAAACGAAAGCACACTTGGACGCAGAACTTGATGCATACATGGCCCAAGCCAACGAGAATTGATTTCATCTCTCATCATTTCTTTTTATACACCTCCAACCCCAACATCTTTCTCCTTAAAATCAACTTTTTAAAAGAGGGTGTGGCTATTGATTGATGATAATGATTCATGATTATGATGCTGCTTTGATGAGCATCATCTGCAACAATAGCATTTTATAAGGAGTTTTTTTTTATCCCTCTCTCCCTCCACCATTGTTTTAAATATTAAGGGGTTAGTAGGGACAAAATAATTCTTTTTATCTGTCTTTTCATTTTATTTCATCTTATTTAAACTTTTAAGTACCCCTTTTTTTTCTTAACTTGCTAGTTATATATAATATAGACACATAATATAGACATGTTTGAAATTTATTTCAATCAGTATATTATAGATCCTGTTTCTTCTGGGACTAAACAAACCACAAAGAAAAAAATGACTTGCACAAGGTTCGAACCCGTCTCAGAAATAATGAACCTAGTGGTTAGAGAAAACTGAATCTCCACAAATATTTTCTTCCTCAAACATTTAATATATATATATATATATATATATATATTCTGTTGAGTTTATGTCCATAGGAGTAAATCAAGTGAATTGTTACTCAATAATAAATGGAGCATTATATTCATTTGGTATGATTTTTATTTATACAAAATTATTTTGGCTACACATTTGCAGGCATGTTTCAGTTCAAGCTGGAAACTAGCTCAACTTCCTCAGACCAGTTTAATTGTATAAAACAAACCTATATAGGCATGTGTGTGAATTGTTCAACATAGTTTCTTTTTAATTTTTTAATACTGTATTTTACAGATATATATATATATTTCACAGATATATATCTGCATACTAAATAATGTAGTCATTCTATGTATGTATTGTATTAGTTGTATTAATCCTAACATTCTAACAAACTTTCAACAAATCATGCTGAGGTTTCTGACTGTCCAACACAATGACTTTTAAGATTTATTTCATTTATATTACATTCAGGCTTGCAGAAGTTTGGTAAAATTTTCAAAAGAATGATTGACATATCTAATATACATTCAACAAAATATGCTTCGAAGAATCAGTGCACTGCCTATATACTAATATATATATATATACACACACACACAAACACACGTTTTTGTGTGTAAATATATATATGTATATGTACATCTATATACATGTGTGTGTGTATGTGTGTGTATATATATATATATATATATATATATATATATATATATAGATACACGTGTGTGTATGTATGTATGTATGTATATATATATATATATATATATATATAATATACACACACACACACAGATACACGTGTGTAATCCTGTTAGTATAGTTTGATGAGATTAGGAATCAAAATACAATTTCATTTATGTAACCATTCAACATATTTTCTATTTAAAAAAATACTGGAAAAATGAAAAATGTCCTCCAAATAAGTGAATATATTTTGTTTTTAGATATATGAAAATTAATGGTCCCTCCCCATTTCTTGTTTAGATAATTCTAACTTAGAATTAGAAAGGCCTATAATTATTATCTGTTTAAAATAGAATTCTGAAGCTGTTTTTTTTTATTTTATTTTATTTTTTATTCTATTGAACCCCTTCCCCCTTAATACATATTTTTTTTTTTTTTTACTGCTAGACTAACTTTTTATATCTGCTGATCACCTAAGTTTTTAATACAGTTTTTATTTTTTTTTTATAATTTATTTTTAAAAATTCTGGTTACTATGTCTTACATGGTCAATCACAAATTATAAGTGATTGACTCGTGAAAGAAAAGTACTTTTAAAAATAAATTTACACACACACACACACACACACACACACACACACACACACACACACAAAAGAAAAATTATATCAGATAATTGTTTATCTCACTAATCACCTCAACCCAATATATAGGTTTATCTTAGTTTCTTATTTAAATTGTCTTACTGATCCTTGCCCCCCCCCCATCTATTTTGCATGTTTCATGTTTTCATTGTCATCAATAATAGGGAGATGCTAAACTGCATCTTTCTCCCCTCTACTGTCCCTATCCCCTTCTCCATACAGAGAAATGATTTTTGTACATCTTTACATACCTCTTGTTTTCGGCAGCAAAATACTTGATATCCGTATCAGATGAGGGGAATACACTTATGTACGCTCACCAACCTAAAATGCTGACAGGAGAAAAGACATTTTTAATCCTAATCCTTTGAGCCTTTTTTGTGGAATCTCAAAAAACCATCCTCTGCCAATTAATTGATTGCTGCAAATCTTTCAAAACTGTATGCACGCTCCAACATCAACACTATTAACGACAACGACAACTGCTGGGAGAGGGGGGAGCTATGGTTGCTAGTATCGACATTCACGTGCAAAAAGAAAAAAATGTGAGGGAAGAAAGAAGAAAATCTTTGACTCTTACATAAAATGGAAAAAAAAAAAAGATACACCATTTTCTCTCTCCAATTTTTTTTTTTTTTTTTTTTTTTTTCCTGAAAGAAATTGTTTAACTCTTGCTATTTTATGGTAGAACTGGAAAATTTCATCAACAAAATTATTTATTCTGATCCATTTTAATGGAAAGGACTCCGCTTTCTAAGAGAAAGAACAAAGCAAAAAAAATTTTAATCTTTTTTAATGTGTACTGTTGTTTTTAGCTTTCATTCGTTCGATCATATGTTCGTTCAACAAACTCCTTTTCACAGAGGAACAGGAAAGGTTTCACACGATTCAAATACCATGCTTTCTGAGATCTAAACAAATTTTTTTTTTTTTCGTTTTTTACTATATGCTACTCACCCAGTTTTATTTCAATATTAAAACCTGATCATAAAAAGAAAATAAACAAAAAGCCACAAAATGTTTATTATGGACTTATATGTTAGATTTAATACAAAATCACTCCAATTCAGCGTTTTTTTCTTTGTAAACGAAAAAGCACATTTTAACAGTGAAATGTTTCATCCACCATTTTCTGATTACATTAAGGTCAGTGGCCAGGGGGTATAATTCAACAGTCATCGCAACACTTGAATACTGACTAGAAATCGTTTACCAATCAAATTGGCCTTTATTTTTTTAAAACAGAAATTCTGGATGAATTTGTGTAAATTGTAATGTTTACTTTTTTTTTTTAACTTAAAAGTTATGTACATAAAAATTTTGTGTAATAATTTTTTTAATATTGAGATAAAACTGGAAAAGTGCTGACATATGAGAATAGAATGTTAAATTAATTTTTCAAAAGGATAGTGTATTTTTTATGTTTGAGAAACCTGTTAAGGCATATATTTTGAAACAAATTGCTGTGTCAATTTGACAAATTTAACTAAAATTATAAACAATTATTTAAGAAATCTCATATCTTCCATTAAACAAAATATTTTTATGACAAGTTTATCTTTATTTACAATTATTTCAATTTTTAATTTTAATTACGATGAGTTAAAAAAAATTATTGACCAGAAAAACAAGTGAAAAATGTAGTTTTCATTAACGCTTTTTTAAATTAATTAGCAAATTTTTCCTTCGTATTAAAAATATAAATTATTTTTCGTGATAAGGAATAACTTAAGTAAACAATTTTTATGGTTACCTCATAGTGTTTTTTATACACATCATATATAATGTATGTATATATAATCAGATTATTAATCACTCTAAAATAAGTGTTTTTCAGTAAATTTGTATAGTTCAGGAAAATTCTGTTATTGGCATTGGCTTTCCAGGTCCTTTTTCTTAGTAATTGGGGTGCCTGGAGGAGAGTTCATGTCAAGGTTGCCAACATTCGTAAATGAACATGGTGCTATAAACGAACTGGTTTTGAACTTGGCATGCCCAGGTCACCAGTCTGTCGTTAAGAACTTAACCAGCTTCTATAAAAAAAATAATTTCTTGTACATTAAAATTAAATCAGCAACAAAATAAATTGTTGTGTAATGGAATGAGAAGTTTTTATTTTGTATGAAATTAAAAAAAATTCATTTTTGTTTAGATTTGTGGAAAGTATTTGTGTATTCCTTTCAGTTGAATTTACATATCACATTTGTTATTGTGTTCAGTTATCTTGCAATTGTAAAAATATTCAAAAATATTTTGTGATGCAAATCACAAGAAATGTAAATGTTAGCTGATGTGATTGTCCGTTTTAAGCACAACTAGTTTTCAGTTAAAGAACATCTACATCTGTCAAGAAATTGTCAGTAGTGATTCTGATATTTAACTTGGTTTAAAACTAACCTCAGTTCTGATCACTTTTGGTAGTAGGGGGTGTCCATAGGATCACTCACCTCCCACACTCAACTCGTCATTTCTTACATAAATCACAAAACAAGACGTATTACATAAGTTACATGCAGTTCATACATTCACGTTACATAAGTTTTAATTACATTTTCACCCCAAACGAGGCACATTGCCACTTTGATGTAGGGGGCTACTATTAGGGACACAGGCTACAGGGGTACTAGGTGGGGAGTTGGGCAACAAGATGTTGGTTCACGTTACACTTGAACTTCTGCATGTCAGTACAGTTGGGGAAGTAGGAACCTGCAAGAGAGTTCCAAAGTTTAACAGTTCTGGGAAGAAACTACTGGAGTAGAAGACTCTCTTGCATCTAGAGATCTCAACTGAAGGAGTGGGATTTTGCTGTTTGTCGGGGGTATTTACGTAGAGGGGGTACAAGTTCTTGCAGTTCGTCTGAACATTCACTGTTAAAGCACTTGTAGAACAGGCAGAGGGATACTACATTTCGTCGATGGGACAGAGGCTGAAGCTTGAATGACAGTTCAGGACCTATTAGGTTAGCAACTCTCTTTTGAACCCTGTCTAGGAGTGAGAGACTAGTAGTAGATGCACCGACCCAAATATGACAGCAATACTCCATACATGGGCGAATGGTGGCCTTGTAGAGATGCAGGATACTTTCGGGCATTAGTAGCTTTCTAGCACGGTAGAGAGAACCTACCTTTTTCACAGCGGTCCTGGCAATGCTCTCAATGTAATTGTTCCAACTCCTGTTTCCTGTGAACGTTAGGCCGAGGAGCTTAAAAGATGTACTTTCAGATAAAAAGTTTGGCCGTTGCTATTGGTGGTAGAGAAGGTTTCTTGTAGTTATTGAAGGAAACAAGTTTACTGTTGGCAGCATTGAATGTGACCATCCATTTTTGTCCTCATTCAACTACAGACTGGAGGTCATCTTCTAGTGTTTCTGCCATTTCTTTAGCTATGTGTTCATTTGTTTTCCTGTCATGTCTGTTATAGAGTGTGGTGTCGTCAGCATATATACCCATCTCACAGACAATTTTATCAGGGAGGTCATTTACGAATATTAGGAATAATAGAGGTCCAAGGATAGACCCCTGAGGTACTCCCGCATTTATATCATATTGTTCAGATGTATGACCATCGAGGACAACCTGGGTTTTTCTCTTATCTAAGAAGGATTTAATTATGTTACATATTCTTCCAGTGATACCGTATGATCTGATTTTCCTCAGAAGACCTTCATGCCATACCCTGTCAAAAACCATAGATATGTCTAGAGCTACCACTCTACCCTCCCCTGCTTTGTCAAGTGAATGTTATATATGTTCGGAGATTACAGTTAGAATGTCTGCTGTGGAACGAGCTTGCCTAAATCCATATTGTTGGTCGGTCAGAAGTTTAGCATCTGTAATGATGGACTAGAGCTTGATTAATTATGGACTCAAATATTTTGGTAAAAGGTGGGAGGAGGCTAATGGGGCAGTAATTTACTGGGTCAGTTCTTTCGCCAGAATTCTTGAAAACTGTTACCACAGAAGCAGTTTTCCAACAGGCAGGGAAGCAAGATTCATTAAGGCATTTGTTGTAAAGTTTGGAGAAGATTGGAGCTACTTTGGCAGAGCACTTTTTTAATAGCACAGCCGGGATGAGATCAGGTCCACATGTTTTTGAAGTGTCAAGATTTTTTATGATAGCATGTACCTGAGAAGGGGTGATTTTCAGATAGTCTAGTGTGGCGTCTGTCCGCAAAGGAAAGTCCGGGAAAGGGTGGTTAGCAGAGTCCAGTGTGGAGTTGGAGGCAAACCGACTGGCAAGCATGTTAGCCTTCTCAGTTGCTGAGCAAACAACCTCATGATTGTTGGATAGTGGGGGAATTGTTGATTGCCCATTATTTACTACACTGTTGTAGATTTTCCAGAATTCATGGGTTCTTAATTTCTGTGCTTCGATGCGTTTTTAGGTGGTTTCAGTATATCCTCTCCTAGCTGTCGCTATTTCTTGCAGTTACTTCTGGCAGTTTATACATTCACGTTACATAAGTTATGAAACAGATATGTAACAGTCAACCAATACAAAAAAAAAATCTGATTTCTGAACCCAAATCACAAAGGTTCATTTAACTTCTCAACAGCTAAAGAGTATATGAGTACATTTAAAAACAAAGAGCAAAGCAATTTCTTGTTGAAGACTTCTGCGCAGTTGTATATCCTTCCATACAAGCGAGGAAATCAATCTTGCTCTGCCATCATGGTCGAAGTAAATTGCAGAAATTTTTACTCTACTCCAGCACAAGAACTTTTAACACGCTATCTACCAAAAGGTTTTTCAAATTGTTAATCAGATGTTCCATCAATTTTTCTTCATCGATATCAACCAGTTTTCAGTCTAAAAAACATCTGATTCTCTTGAGAATTGGCGGCAAAGATTATGTTTAGTTTGAACATTAGATTTTTTTTATTTCTGAATATTTTTTAGATGAGGATTGATTCTTTGTATTAATTTGATTCTTTGGACTATTGTTCTTATCTTGAGTGTTAATTTCACAACATTGCGATTACGTAACCTCTGACCTCTTTCAGGCGTATCTTGTTGAACTTGAGAATTTCTGGCGTACTTGGGAATCTGCACAGAATTTCAAACAGAACACTTTATTTAATCCATGGAGGTAGCATGGCCTTGTTCGATCAGCCATGACTTGGTAAAAGTTCTAAATAATTTTCAATCATATTTTGGGTTTCACCCGCACTTCAACCCCCAGAACAGTGAAACTGTACAACTGATTTTATCATATCAAGTACTCTAACCACTATACCACGGGTTGTTGCAGAATGTGACAAGATATACCTGAAGAAGGTCGGAGGTTACATTGACCAAAATGTGAAAATAACCCTCCTGTTTTAGGTAATATTTGTTGCATATTTTTTCTTATCACTTGTTTGGGTTGCTGATTTCACTACGAAATGCATGTTTTTATACTTTGAATAATAAGGCAGGATTAAGTTTAATTGTTGCCCGTTTTGCAGAGATCAATCATGTTTGTCGTCCTGGTCAGCTGGGATGGTGTTGCCACCACTTTGTCGTGACATTCATAAGACAGTTGTTGATGATGAAAACAGTTATCTCCCTTACTTAAAAACTCCAACAATTTAAAAAAAAAAAAAAAAAGAAGACATTTTACAATAATTACGTTATCAACTTACGACATAAATAAAATGTAACTTCATGTTAGTTTTCAGACAATTATATTTGTTTAAAATGAAGTATATCGGTTTCAGTAGTGTTCCTTTGTTCTTAAAATGAATAGACGGTTATTTAGTTATCTCCCACTGCAAGAACTTAGACACTAGGGTCGGAAAGTGGGGTTGAGAAGTTATCACCCATGAGGAGGGCACTCTGACCAGCAAAAATGCATGAGCAGCCCCGTTGGCATTTCCCAGTAAGGCGCCCCAGGCAATTAACAATAAACTAACTCCTTCTCAAAGAGAGAAGGAATTGCACAGAACTAAACTCCCACTGTAAAATCAAAAGGGACTGGATCATTACAGGAATGGTCTAATCTCTGTTGATTTTGAGGGCCGACAATTAAAATCCCTGGCCGAATTGTTTAAGTGAATTGAGTGAAAGAGAAAGGAAGAGTTGCATTCAAGAAAGACACATTCATAACCCGACTGTTATTTCATTTAGGCGATACACATTGCGAATTGTAGATTCAAACAGCATTAGTTGAACGCAAACTGTGTAGGTTTATAATTTGTCTTTCTAAAATTTTGCGATTAGTATCAATTATTTTGATTATTTGAACTATTGGTTACATCTTGGATTTTATTATCACAGCATTTCGGCAATGTGACTTTTCATGTGTATTTTTGTTGAACTCAGGAATTTATACAGAATTCTGAACTGTCTGGGTTGATTTCTAAAAGTGTAATTGTGGTTAGAGGAGGATCATATTTGCTTGATTTAGTATAATGTAGTATATATGAGTCTGGTTTTGCCCAAGTAGGAATAGATTTGTCCAAGTATGAATAGGGCTCCTAGAAGTGGACTTCGGAATATATTTTAAAGTCTTTCGTGCGGTGTCACATTTGTTGCAGCGCAGAGTAATGATCTGATTAAGTGGAGAGTATCAGTAGGATGTCTTCCCAACAATATAGTTTCATGTTATGAGAGTATAGTTATTTCCATCAAGTGCCATTAACATTTTATCAACTTGCCTGTTTCCTTCCAGATGGTATCTACTCATTTTTAGAAGTGGCAATACCTTTGTCTGGTAAAAATCTTTTAGTCTCCTTCGCAAGAAAGTCCACATCTCTGTCAGTGTGTACTATATCAGGCATCCTAAAAACGGAAAATAGTTAACTTAGCGTATGATGGTTTTACTTGTCATATCCCTGCAGGGGAAAGCGGAAGGAAAATAGAACTCGTCAATTATGAGTATATATCTGTTAACGTATATCAGTTGTTCTCAAGTTACATGGCTGCACACTATTGAATGTATTTATATTTTTGTGACGCACCTTTCATAAAAAATTTTATTTTCTACTCATAAAGCATTTTTGCAATAAAAAACAAAGATAATATAAGGAGAATTTTTATTCACATTAATCAACATATTCTGTATTCAATATCTGGTATAGAATAATAATAGTGAATGGCAGCGGGACAGAGTTGTGCCTGGTGTTTCTTAATTACTACTGCAGTATGTGGACGAATGTGAGAAATACACTTCACTCTTCTGTAATATTTTAAAGTTTTTCACATTTTTTGTTGTTTCACATAGTATGTAGGCAGGAAGATTTTGATGGCTTTTTTACTTTAAGCTGTAATTGAACGGTGCCCTCATGATTAAGAAATGAAATGGCTTCTAGCTATTATCTCTCTGCAGCACACATTCATTCCGCAGCACACGTATGGAACCATTGTCGTATTCAAACATCGGAAATGTCTCTTGAAATCGATATTAAATCGTTGAAAAGGGACATTGCTTTTACAGGTGTCTTCCCATTACTATTAATACATTTCGGTCTTTAGGTACGGATGGAATACGATTTCCATGCACCCGGACAGCACCAGATTGTCTTGCTAGTAACCATGTGGGTTAGGTGTATTTAGCGGGGGTGAGTGTTGACACTGAGCCAAAGATACCCTATATGCTTAGAGGGAGGATAGGATATGTTTTCTTGAAATATCGTAACGAAAAAATGAATTTCTCAATGAAGTAAAGTGGACATTTTGCACCGCGGGATCTAACTTGACATACATGAAGATAGCAGCAGCAGCCATGTGTTTTATGTTAAGCGAGAAATCACCTTGCAGAGGAATTAACTTGAAAGATGAAAAGATCTCATGAGAGGGGGAGGGAAAGAGAATTAAAGAGAGATATGGATTGAGAGAGAGAAAAAAGGATTTTGGAGGAAAAAGAATTAGAGATATAGGAAAAAGAGAATAGAAGGGGTAATCTCCAAACGATAGAGGGAGAAATGGTAATATCGCTTACTGGCTTACTGAGGAAATTATAAATCTTATTAAAAGGTTTGTTTTTAGCAGACATATGAGACTTACCTGCTGGTCGTTGAGCTGTACGCATCGGCTTTTGGACTTTAGCCACAAAGCTGGATATCTCCCCAAAAGTGCTAAGTGGAAAAGTTTTTCCTCTTCTGTGAAACTATCTGAAGGAATCTAAATTGAAAACATCCTGCATCTTGAAACCATTACGAACCCAAATCTAACTTCCCTTGCAAGGTTGTATATGGAAATGTCTTATGAATAATTATTCTCGTTCGTAAGAAAAGGATTGTCGAGTTATTATTTTGATTGTGGAGAACTAAAACACAGCAGCTGACAATGAATGGCCAACCAATGAGTTAAAGGTATTGCCACACAAACTTAGGGTCATGCAGGTTTTGTTTACTCTGAGCATCAGTGGTAGTTTCAGTAAGAAGTGAGTGTCTAGGTAACATTTTAAAGGGTTCATCACTCGATGAAGATAAGAATGTAGTCATGGGGACTTAAGGTTGGCCGATGTATTGAGGGACTGGAGATATCTTGATTACACTAATTGATCTCATGAAGCAGGATTGGGCGAAACACCTCCTGATGTGGTTATACTGGCAGGAGGAGCATGATTCAGTTACGCTTTTTATTTGCTATAAAGAGAATAGGTGATTTTTCGCTCTAGTAAAGTGGCAGTATCCTGTAATATCAGGATTGCATAATTGAATGTACAAATTACAATGGTTTTCCGAAGTGTGAATGAGTGCAGAGACACGGGGGGGGGGGGGCCAATAAACAATAATAAATTTAAACTGGGAAAGTTTAACTTGTCAACGGCATATTTTGTCGTATATATATTTTTGATTTTCATTTATTAATGAAATTGATTAAGTAATACATTGGACAAAATGTTTTAATATCCAGAAAACTACTTGTTTGTCCAAATTTGAATGTGATATTCGTTTTCAGCATACTGAAAAGCCGTTAAATTATCATTTGTGTTATGATTTTGCCATTGCCTATGACCTCACTCAGGTTGTTCGCGAGCCCACCCGTGTGCCTGATACTACCGGTCAGTATGCAAGCCTTCTAGACCTTTTTCTCTCAACTTCCCCTGAGCTATGTTCCGTTCTATCACCTCTAGGATCCTCCGACCACTCAGACCTGACCGAATGGTTAATTGTAGGCATAGACTGATTCATACCATCCAAAAAATTCCAACAAAAACCTAACAGTCATCCATGGTTCTCCCAGAATGTGCTGCTGCCATCACGCACAGAAATCACTTTTTCCATAGCTACCAACGTAATAGATGTACTGAGACTAAAGCTGCTTTCACTGTAAAAGAGTAATAAAAAATGCTAGAGACTAGAGAGCTATATGCTCAGTCCGTTAAATCCAAAGTAGTTGAGCAGTTGCTTGGTTCCCACCAGTTTTGGCAAATAACATAGAACGCACACTTCTGTTCACGATTCTATCCTAACCATTATCAATGGACCAGAGGTCATCTCGTCAGCATCAGACAAGGCCAAACTATTTGCAGCTAATTCTACCCTATGCGATGAAGGCCATCAACTCCCCATATTTCCTCCTATAACACACAACACCCTAGGTAACATACAAATATCTGTGCATGAGGTCGCCAAGCTAATCAAGAACTTTGATTCCAGTAATGCAACTGGCCTTGACAGCATCCAAATTATAGTGTTAAAAAAGCTTCAACCAGAACTTGCCCCCATACTTACAAAACGGTTTAAGCGTTGCCTTAAGGAGAAGTGCTTTCCAACACCCTGGAAAACCTCATCAGTATGCCCTGTATTTAAGAATTCAGGTGAAAGTCATCTCCCTCTCAGTACAGACCAATAAGTCTCCTGTGTGTCATGAGTAAGTTGCTGGAATCCATATTAAATAGAGAAGTAGTCAACCACCTCAGAAGAAATAACCTTAGTGACATGCAATATGGTTTCCGTTCTGCAAGATCTACAGCAGATGTGCTAACGATTATATCTCATAGGAGTAGCGAATCTCAGCAAAGGCTCCCTTTCTAGTGTAATTGCTCTTGACATATCAAAGGCCTTCGACAAGGTATAGCATAAAGGCCTACTTCACAAGATTTCCAGCTACGGTATAACTGGAAATGTTTTCTCGATCATTAAATCATTTCTCTCTGATAGGCTCATAAGAGTAGTAGTTGATGGACAAAAATCAGAGGCCTGCAGTATTAATGCTGGAGTCCCTCAGGGGTCCATCCTGGGCCTAGCTCTCTTCTTGATCTACATCAATGATCTTCCAAAACACATACTTAAATCATTCGTTGACATCTATGTTGATGACACGACCATCTACTGCAACACATCAAAGGCCGCAAATGACCAAGTTCTCTCTGATTCTCTCTCGTTTGATCTCGAACACGTGTTACAATAGGGAAGAGGTGACTGGTTACCTTTAATGCATCTAAAACCAAGCTTTTATATTTACATCATCAACGCTTTAATCCCCATCTGACATCAATTGAAATGGATGGCTCTCGTCTAGGGGAGGCCCCATGTTTTGACAAGCTTCTGGGTTTGTCCTTTACTCCTGATCTGAAATGGAACACATACATCAAGTCTGTTGCCAAGGTCGCTGGAAAAATTGTGGGATCCTTCTACCATTCCAGAAGATTTCTCAGTAATGATGCAATTCTCTATCTATATAAAAGCCAAGTACGTCCAAGGATGGAATACTGCTGCCACATCTGGGCAGGAGCTGCTAAAAACAGCCTATCCTGCCTTGACAGAGTACAAAATAGACTTCGTAGCTTAGTAGGGGATGCCCTTTTCTCTTCCCTGCAACCTCTCTCCCACAGAAGAGACGTTGCGAGCTTATCTTTGTTTTATCTTTATTTCCATGACAGGTGCTCGTCTGAACTCCAATCTCTCGTCCCCCCTCGCTAATCTTTCACGATAAACAATCATCTAGCTGAAACCACTGTCAAAAACTTTCCCCACTCTTTATCTGTGCTTATATCCAAACGTAGATTCCATGAGCAAAGCTTCTTTCTTAGAAGTGCACGCTTGTGGAACTCTCTACCGCTTGCCTGTTTCCCTCCTGACTTCAACATGGATGTCTTCAAGTCCAACATAAACAAATTCCTGATGAACCGCCCTCTTAAGTAATGACACTTTATCAAATCTCCAATACTAATGAATACTGCAACACTATCCCATTGATTACTGTACAGAAAATAACCCTTATCCCGAGTGGCTTCTGGGCCTTGATAAGTGGTGACCTCCATGTGAAAAAAGAAAAAAGGGTTTTTAATATATCAGTACACACACACAAAAAGATTGTAGGAGTAAAGATTCCTGTGTAAACAAAAAATCTGGGTAATATAAAAAAAATCTGGGTAATATAAACAAAATCTGGGTAATATAAAAAAAAATCTGGGTAATATAAAAAAAATCTGGGTAATATAAAAAAAAATCTGGGTAATATAAACAAAATCTGGGTAATATAAAAAAAAATCTGGGTAATATAAAAAAATCTGGGTAATATAAAAAAAATCTGGGTAATATAAAAAAAAATTCTGGGTAATATAAAAAAATTCTGGGTAATAAAAAAAAAATCTGGGAAATATAAACAAAATCTGGGTAATATAAACAAAATCTGGGTAATATAAAAAAAATCTGGGTAATATAAAAAAAAATCTGGGTAATATAAACAAAATCTGGGTAATATAAACAAAATCTGGGTAATATAAAAAAAATCTGGGTAATATAAAAAAAAATCTGGGTAATATAAACAAAATCTGGGTAATATAAACAAAATCTGGGTAATATAAAAAAAATCTGGGTAATATAAAAAAAATCTGGGTAATATAAACAAAATCTGGGTAATATAAACAAAATCTGGGTAATATAAAAAAAAATCTGGGTAATATAAAAAAATTCTGGGTAATATAAACAAAATCTGGGTAATATAAAAAAAATCTGGGTAATATAAAAAAAATCTGGGTAATATAAAAAAATTCTGGGTAATACAAAAAAAATCTGGGTAATACAAAAAAAATCTGGGTAATACAAAAAAAATCTGGGTAATATAAAAAAAATTCTGGGTAATATAAAAAAAAATCTGGGTAATATAAAAAAATTCTGGGTAATATAAAAAAAAATCTGGGTAATATAAAAAAAATTCTGGGTAATATAAAAAAAAATCTGGGTAATATAAAAAAATTCTGGGTAATATAAAAAAAAATCTGGGTAATATAAAAAAAAATCTGGGTAATATAAAAGAATTCTGGGTAATATAAAAAAATTCTGGGTAATATAAAAAAATTCTGGGTAATACAAAAAAAATCTGGGTAATACAAAAAAAATCTGGGTAATATAAAAAAAAATCTGGGTAATATAAAAAAAAATCTGGGTAATATAAAAAAAAATCTGGGTAATATAAAAAGAATATGGGTAATATAAAAAAAAATCTGGGTAATATAAAAAAAAATCTAGGTAATATAAAAAAAAATCTGGGTAATATAAAAAAAATCTAGGTAATATAAAAAAAATCAGATTTTTTTTTATATTATAAAAAAAAATCTGGGTAATATAAAAAAAATCTGGGTAATATAAAAAAAAATCTGGGTAATATAAAAAAATCTGGGTAATATAAAAAAAAATCTGGGTAATATAAACAAAATCTGGGTAATATAAACAAAATCTGGGTAATATAAACAAAATCTGGGTAATATAAAAAAAATCTGGGTAATATAAACAAAATCTGGGTAATATAAAAAAAAATCTGGGTAATATAAAAAAATCTGGGTAATATAAAAAAAAATCTAGGTAATATAAAAAAAATTCTGGGTAATATAAAAAAAAAATCGGGCTTACTCAACGTCATTAAACGAACTTGGTGTAAATATTTTCCATGACATAAGGTTTCTCCCTCACCTACAGGGGCCCAACAATATTTTTCGGACACTTTGAAAAAAGTACTTCAAGATGGTTGCTAGTGCCAAAAACTTTTGAGATTTTAAGTACGTAGTTGAGGAGTGAAAATCCACTACTAGTGTAATCATTTTTTTAGTTTGGTTTTGATAATTTTTAGTTTTTTGTGATTTTTGCGAAAACTTGCGTTACACTATTTTTCAGACATGACAAAAAATCCTAATCTATTAAGAGCTATTTTCATGCATATGTTGCTCTATGCAAATTTTATGCTTGTATACTTATCTGTTCTATTATACTGGCAAAACAAGTTTAATGAGGTAAAATGCATTCAAAAGAAGTCGTTTGTTTGGCATGGAAGAAGTGGAAAGATGGCTTCAGCATCAGAAGGATCGCCATGAATTTGAAGCTGTCGAAATCAACGGTCAAATACATGCTGAAGACAAACTCCAAGCGGAAAAAGAAGAGAGGACATAAAAGATTAAATGGCAAGAGGACTGAAAGGAGAATGAAGAGGACTGTGACACTGCTTTTGCTATCTGGAGACAAAGTTACAGCAAGAAAAGTGAAGGAGAAATGTGAATTGGATGTAAACGCCCGAACAGTACAAAGAACGCTGCATAGGATTGGCTTGAAGTATGCAAAAGCTAAGAAAAAAATTACAATAATAAAGAAACAAAAAGGAGCAAGACTGAAGTGTGCTAAAAGGTGGTTAACAAAGCATGTTGACTTTAAGAAGGTTATATTTACTGATGAGAAGCGTTTCAAGTTTGATGGGCCTGATGGATGGTGTACTTTGTCAGGAAGGGGTGAGTCTGTTGTATTGAACAAACGACATGTGAGGAGCAGCATCCATGTGTCAAAACTCATGAAAGAATGGATGGCTAAATTGAATATGACTACTTTGGAATGGCCTGCAAAAAGTCCAGATGGAAAATGTTTGGGAAATGCTTGCGCAACTTGTCTATGATGAACATGAAATAACGAAAGAGGCTCAACTCTGAGAACAAATACTAGATGCCAAAAAACAACTAATAGAAACACGTAGAGATGTTATTGTGCATATGTTTGATCATTATGAAGAGAGATTGATAAAAGTTATTGAGAAGAAAGGTGATATTACAGACTATTGACAGTTTTTCAACAATGTCTGAAAAATAATGTCACATGTGTTTTGTAAAAAATGATGAAAATTAAATATTTTTCTTTACCTAATCTAATTTTCTTCCATTTTTATTACAGGTATTGTCTTTTATATGTTTATGCTGTTCTATTGAAGGAATTTTGCCACTCAATGGTACTCGGAAAGTCAAATACTAAAGTTTCCGAAAAATATTATCGGACCCTTGTATTATCCAACACTCACAAAATTTATTGGGTTTTAGGAGTAAAGCCAACCAAGGAAAAAAAGGTAAAGAAAAGAATCAAATATACAATTGGGTTGCACAGATGCTTCTTACAGTTATGTTCCCAACCTCACAGATCGTGAACACCAGCAGCCTTCATTTCTAGACCTATTCCTTAACACAGTACCTGAGGATTGTGTCACTAATCGGCACAGTCCACTTGGAAATGCAGACCACCTAGTGATATCAGTGGACATCACACATAAATCCCAACCCCAAGGTTAGGAGCCATTGCTCAAAATGACAAGGTACTATACAAGGACTGACTGGTAAGCCATATCTCTTTTCTTTCTGTACCCTTATGGTTCACTAGAAATTGTGCAGCTGCCATTTCACAAAGACAGCATGCATTCAGCCGATTTGTATGTCATGTCGAGTACAAATAGGCAAAAATAGATGCTAGTAATTATTGTAAGAGAGAAATAGCAACAGCCAAAGGAAAGCATGCTGAAATAATCGGGGAACGTATAAAATCGCAAAAGATAGGAACTCGTGATTTCTGGAAAATCTATAATAGTGTAGTGAATAAAGGGCAATCAGTAATTCCGGCCACCATCCAACAACCAGAAGGTCACATGACAACGTAGGTGTCACACTCCACCTTAGGTTAACAAGATGTTGGTTAACGTTACATTTAAATTTCTGCATATCAGCACAGTCACCTTAGAGCCAACAAACAACTCCCTCCCAAGTTTCCCTATGCAGACTGAAACTTAGATGATGTGAAAATCACTCCTTCTCATGTCCGTGATATCATAAAAGCTTTGTGTGGGCCTGATCTCATCCCTGCTTTACTAATTAAGAAATTCTCAGCTGAGCTAGCCCCCATATTTTTCAAGCTATACAATGGATGCCTTGCTGAATCTTGATTCCCTAATAATTGGAAGATGACCTCTGTTGTACCAGTGTACAAGAATTCTGGTGAAAGGACCAACCCTTTCAATTATTGCCCTATAAGTCTTCTCCCCCTCTTCACTAAAATCTTTGAGACGCTAATCAATCAAGTACTAGTCCACCGTCTTGCAAAACTCTGACAAAGAGTGTAGATTTAGGAAATGTCGTTCTACTGCAGATATTTTAACAGTCATCTCTGAACGTATATACCATGCACTGGATAAGGCGAGCAAAACCAGGGCTGAAGCCCTCGATATATCTAAGGCCTTGAAAAAAGTCGGGCATGAAGGGCTGCTGATGAAAATTTAATTGTATGGCATAACTGGACGTATCCTTCTTAGACAATAGGACCATCCAGGTTGCCATTGATGGATGTACATTCAAGCAGCATAACGTTAATGTGGGAGTGCCTCAGGGGTCGATCCTTGGACCATTATTATTCTTGATACTCATAAATGACGTTTCTAATAATGTTGTGTCCGAGATGGGTATATTTGCTGATGATACAATACTCTATAACATGCATGATGGAAGAACGGATGTATATAAATCCAAGACAATGACTGAATTATTAGAAAATGACCTTCAGATTGTAGTGAAATGAGGCCGCAAATGGCTGGTAACATTTAATGTCAGTAAGACTAAGCTGCTCTCATTTAACAATTACAAGACGCCTCTCCAACTACTAGTATGCATGACAAATGATACTTTCCCTGAGAATTCTTCCTTCAAACTCCTCAGTCTAACTTTCACGGGCAGTATGAACTGGAAAAAATACATTGAGGACATTGCAACAACTGCTGCAAAGAAGGTAGGTTTCCTCTATCGAGCTAGATGACTACTCACATTTGAGAGCATCCTGTACCTCCACAAGGCAACCACTCCCCCATGCATGGAGTATTGTTGCCAAATCTGGGCTGGTGCATCTACCACTAGTCTCTCCCTCTTGGACAGGGTAAAAAAAAAGAGTCTTCAATCTAATAGGTCCCATTTTGTCAACTAAGCTCCAACCCCTGTCCCATCGCCATAATATTGCATCTCTGTACCTGTTTTACAAGTATTTTAATGGAATGTGCTCTGATGAACTCGTTGCACTTGCACCCTCTCGACGTACATATGCCGACAAACTTGCTTAGCAACAAAATCACACCCCTTCACTGTTGAGGTCCCTAAATACCAGAAAGCTTTTTACTTTAATAGTTTCTTCTCTCGAACAACTAGTCTTCGGAATTCCCTTCCTGCTACCTGCTTCCCTGACTGTACTGATATGCAGAAATTTAAATGTAACGTTAACCAAGATCTTGTTAATCTTTCCTAGGCATAGTCCCAAATAGTAACTCCTTATGTCCAAATGGCGATATGCCTTGTTAGGGGTCAACATAAGTAAAGAATAAAATAAAAGTTACTCTTCTACCTACCTAGCTCAATTTTTTATGTTTTAAATTAGTTTTAAATGCTCTATTTCCACCTCGAATATTCACGTGGAATGAAGAGGTTAGCGACATAAAGTATGTCGGCCGCCATCTTTGTTTGCTAATCCCTTCGTCAAACGTGAATATTTGAGATGAAAAAAGAGCGCTAAAAACTAATTAAAAAAAAAAAGATTGAGCCAGATAGGTATAAAAGTAACGTTTATTTGTTATGGTAACATCTATTGATTGTATATTTGATTTTTTCCTTAGTCGGTTGTTGGCTTCTCTGCGAAATAGTCAATTTTTTTTTTTCACTGAATAGTAGGATTTTTTTTTCTTCCACAGAAAAATAAATAATCCTTCACTGAAACTTTGTCGACGAAATAAATTTGTTACTGGCAACTAACTATTAAGTGAAAACTATACTTGAGAAAACTCGGAAAAAGAAAAAAATTAACTGGAGGGATTTCTGACGTATTAAACAAATTAATTGTCACCAACGTACAACAATATCAACTTAAAGACTTCAAATTCCACTAAAATAGTTCAAATGTAAAGAAATTGTATGCAACAATTTTACGATAAAGTTTGGAACACTTTTGGTATTGGAATTGTTTACATTGTTTACTAATGATATATATATATATATATATATATATATATATATATGCTTTGAAACTTCAAATTCATTTTTTATTGAGCTTAATTAAATCTGACAAATTTTAAAAATCTTTTTTACTGAAAATATACGTTATTGTCAGAAATGGACAAATTCAAAATCTATATTTTCGTCAACAGACGAAATACTAATTCTGACATACAAACTTACCATGGCCGACACACACTCTCTCTCTCTCTCTCTCTCTCTCTCTCTCTCTCTCTCTCTCTCTCTCTCTCACACACACACACACGAATCATTTCACTTGGACGAACTTTTTTGGTTTTCTACCGAAGCCAATCCAGGCAGAGCAGCTTAAGATTTTGATTATCTTTGGTTTATAAGGACATTACTTATTGGTTGTAGCATTTGACTTCCATTCTGGCTCAAATGAGCTGACCACATAACAAAGTTCATAAAAAGGTTAAACCTGCGATAGCATTCTTTCTTGACCAGGCCGTACAACTGACAACAATTCCACGTGGCTTGAACCAACGCCCAAACTACTCTTGGAGAACGCAACAGAACCCACCTGCACCCTAGGTCCTAGGTTCGACTATAAGAGGAGACAAATAATATGGCATGGCTACCTCCGCAACGAGGCTTCAACACGCTACACTTTTATCTTCCTAGAGGACTGTCTTTAATCTTTTGTCTACGTTCATACACATAAACTCTTTCAGCAAATTTATTATTATTTTTTTTAAATTTATATCCAAATGGATTCTTGATGGATACTCTCAGGTGTGAGTAATTTTCTAGCAAGTTAAAAGGACCTCTCTTTCTTTGCAACAGCCTTTGCAACGTCCTCGATATATTTGTTCCAGTTCATGCTGCCTGTGAACGTTAAGCCAAGAAGTTTGCCTTGTCGGTCTTTGGTGTGTTTTGACGTTGCTTTTGTCGTGGAAGGCGATATGCTGGAGAAAAGCTGCTGACGCGATTAAAGTATGGTAAATTCTGTGCAGGTTCCTGGGTTTGGCAGAAAGATCTCAACACACAGAAGTTCAACACACTTAAAAGAGGTCAGAGGTCGCATCAACCAAAACGTTGTGAAAATGACGCTCAAGATGAGAACAATAGTCCGATGAATCCAAATAATACGGAAATTAGAAAACAGAAAATATTATACCAGAAAAGGAGCATTAAAAATATTGGAACATTTGTTCAAATGTAGTTTTAATGAACTTTAACGAAAGCTAAAGCTTAGCAGAATGATACGAGAATTTGTTAATGGATTGGGAGACCAGGGTTCAATTCTCGGTCGAATTATATAAAAAAAATACCCTCTTGCTAAACACTCAACACTATAAGGTGAAGATGAAGAGTGAGTGGAATAATCATGGGAAGAGAGAGACGCGCTCCCCTACATTCTGCTGTAGTCGCTAATGGAAAAGGAGCCTTCAGGTCGTCTTTGACTATGGTTGTCTTTTTTTAAAAAATATATATTGCATATTCAATTTTGAATAATAATTCTTATTTTAAAAAGTTCAAGAACTGGCATTAAAAAAGACATCGGATTTAAGATGCTGATTCTAAATCTGAGGTTTGTTTGGCTCTTAGATCACCCGTTTAACTGTAATGCGGCGATACACGTACACGCATACTGATCGCTTTATGCATAGAAATTGTTACGATATTTGTCAGTTATGAAGATATATATGTATATATCGAACCAAGGTGAGAGAAACTATAAAATTTCAAAAACTCAGAAGTCTCGCTAGAGCTTGATAAAAAAAATATATATCTCCCGAAAGAAAGGAAAATAAACAAAATAAATAAACGGGAAAATCAACCAGAGTAACCTCCCTTGGTCTATTATAAAAACATAATATGAATTAATAATAAAAGGGACACAACTCTGTAAATTATCTTTGTTGTAAACTTGTCTTTCTTTTTTTTTTCTGAGAGTTTGGTATGTGAGACATATCTATACATATTCAGAAAAAAAAAGAACAAGGAAAAAGAGAAGAAAGACTTATGAACTTATATATATTCTCATCTTTTGAAATTTGTTTATATTACCTATTCGTTCTTTGATTCTGGTCATTAAAAAAAAAACGAATATATATATATATATATATATGTGTGTGTGTGTGTGTTGAACTGATTATCTTTTCATGTTAAAAATATATGCCGAAAGTTCTCTGACCTATCATTTCTTATAACGACAGACAGCCGATAAATCTATCTATCTATCCATCTGATATCTGTTTTATACAACAAATAAGCCTATAGACCGTGTTTAATTAAAAAAGGGCAGATAATTGTTATTCCCATTTAAAATGCTCTTTCTGATAGAGGAAGTCAATTAAATATGGACTGACACGTAGCACCTTAGCGGCCTTCCACGTGAACTGAAGAAATTATTATTATTTTCTTTTTTAAATTAATTCACCACGATCGGATAATAAACAAACCTCAGAAAGGGCACGTCACAGGATTAAATCGGTGTGAGTAATGCAAGTGGCCACTTATCGACGAATAAAATTTGAAATTAAAGCAAAAAAGTAAAATCTTAAATGGAAGTTGTAAGGTAGTGATGTAGTTTGTATATATACTCTATATTATAATAGACGAGATGTACCTACCCGGCATTGCCCGGAATGCAGTGAAGTAATTTTAATTTTTAATTTTTATTTGTTTGCACATTATAAAACATTAAGGTAGACACCCTTATTGTGTTCTATAACTACTGCACCAAGTACTCTAACCACTGCACCATGGGACCTTGCAGTCTGCAAAGACGCGTGGCACAGTGTTTAGAGTACTTGGAAAAATCAAATGTATAAAGTGATATTCTCCCGAAGATTGATGGTTCAATCCTCAGTGTGGGCGACCGAAAAATACAATTGTGAATTACTTAGGACCTCTATCCAGTCGTGGCTGACGAAACAAGAGCATGCTACCCCTGTGAAGTAAATATAGAGTTCCGCTAGAAATTCCGTCCAAATTCTCGAGTTCGACTGAAACATTCCAGAGTTCGACAAAATATAGCTGAAGAAGGTCGGAGGTTACATCGACCGAAACGTTGTGAAAATCACACTCAAGATGAGAACAGTAGTTCGATGAATCCAAATAATACGTATATTGCTTAATGATTTTATTTTCAGGTGATTATTTAAAAATGTTGCATATTAGCATCTGTCTGAGCCGTAAAAATGATTATTTTATAATAAATTCTAGAACATTGTTATATTGATAATAACACGGCACAGCAATAACAAATGATACTTGTCAAATCAGAAACAACTTGTGATTTAGCAGTTTTATATTATGTGTTTGGTTCGGCTCGCACCCTGGGTGAATTGAATAAGCTTCCCTCGAAAAAGGAAATGTCTAGGGAATATCAACTTCACAGATGGTCTCAATCACAAGTGTAGCTTAGATGCTATTTAGGTGTAATTTTGAAAATACGAAAAAATTACTTTATATCTTAGCTGATGCTATGTAAGATTTTTGAATGTTTTCTTACGTTGAAATAAGAATAAAAGTTTAAAGGAGCCTTCAGGTCGCCTTCAACTATGCATTTTTCTTTTTCTTTTTTCTTTTTTTTTTTTACTTATATTCAATTTTGTTATTTTTACTTATATTCAATTTTGTAATAATGATTTTTTTAAAAAGTTTAAGAATATTTGGCGTTAAGAATGACATCGGGTCTAGGGCAATAATTCCAAATCGGAAGTTAGACAAAATAACTTGATATATTAGATTCTGCTCTGTAACTTTCTGTTTTTTAGGGTTTAGAATGCTTTTAGGGCACAACCTAATAAAATAAATAATTCAATACAAGCTTCTGAAATGACGAACGCAACAACTTCATAAAATGTAACACAGAACAGGTTTATTAAGGAGAATGTGATATGTTCCTTGACAAAAGCTGGACTCCGGCCACCTGGTGCTATCGCGGTAGTTATTCCCCGTGGAATCGTCGATACCGATAGAAATAACACCAGGTGGAGAGAGAGAAGAAAAGGGAGGTCCGTTCTGTTTGGTGTCTCTCTCAGTAAAGACGAGTTCTTATTCCTCAAACCGGATGCTGGCCGATTTCCTTAGGGGATAGGAAGGATCAATGCGCCGTACCCTTGATTGGTCAGTATGTGGGCAAATAGTACAGGGGAGAGGCATTGATTCGTTAAAAGAAAAAAGTTCCATTTCTGCTACATAACCCCCTGCTTAGGCTGAAAGCCGACAGAGAAAAAAGTAGCATAACAAATGGCGAAAAATAAAAAATATTCTTATTTTGTGTGAAAAGTTGGGAAATATTTGCAACTTCTCGTAATAGAATATATATTTTTTTTTGAAAGAAGGGAAAACAAGGAAAAAATATTTTCTTAACAGAAATACAAAGTTTTACACAGTCTCTTCGGCCAATGTACCCGCCGACCACTACGTGTAGTGGTGACATGATTGTCTTCATTTGGAGCATTAACTTCAGGTGTATGCATATTTTGATGCTGTGTGAAAGTAGGGGGAATGTGTGGCTCGTGTGTTTTTGTGTCAAGAAAGGCTTTTTTTACTCTATCAATAGAAACAGTTTCTCTTTTACCACTGATATCTAAATTAAAAAATTTATCGGTACGTGAAAGCACGCGATAGGGGCCAGGTGAAGTTAGGGGGGCTTTCACGGCGTCCTTTCTAAGAAAAACATGAGTCCAAGACGAAATGTCCTTTGCGACTGAAGATCTAATGGTCTGTTCCCTAGTGTGCATCGGTGGGAGCTTACTAAAATAAGCTCGCAGTCTGTTGACATACAGAGCTGAATCGTTTATTGTTAAATCTATCGGATTCAGCATTTGGCCTGGCAACGATAGAGGTACTCCATATACAAGTTTGGCTGAAGAGTATCCCAGGTCCTCTTTGATAGCAGAATGGCAGCCAAGAAGAACAACCGGTACATATTCGCTCCATCGCTGTTGGTCAGGGTAAGCACGTAATGCTGCTTTCAATTGGCGATGGAAGCGTTCAATCACCCCGTTAGAAGCAGGGTGATAGCTTGTGGTGTGAATACGTTGGATCCCTAGAATCCTGGAGAGTTCCTGGAATAGGTGGGATTCAAACTGTATGCCACGATCAGTGGTGATGGTGGTGGGAACTCCATAACGCGATATCCAGCCTGATATAAGGGCTCGCACTACAGACTCAGCTGAAATTTCTGTGAGGTGAATGGCTTCAGGCTACCATGTGAAACGGTCTATACTGGTCACGAGATAAGTAAATTCCTGACTGACCGGCCAAGGTCCAACCAGGTCGATGTGCACATGGCTAAACCGAGCGTCTGGGATGGTGAATGTTCCAAGGGGTGCACGGATATTCTTGTGCACCTTTGACTTTTGGCAGGATACACAGGAACGTGTCCAGGCAGTGATATGATTTTTTTGGCCAGAAAAATCTAGCTGTAATCAGCTTCACTGTGGCTCTGCATCCGGGGTGTGCCAGATCGTGTAGGGTGTCAAAAAAAAACAAACTGTACGATGAGTCAATGGAACGAATGGTCGAGGTGAATCCGTTGAAGTTTCACAAATGATCTGCATGTCCGAGGTAGGCACGGGCAGGTATGCGAATTTGCAAGTTGCAAATACAGGTGACGACAGACCCAACGTGTCCAGACTTGGGTGGTCTAAGGCCATCTGCTGCAAGTCAATATCCGATGGTGAGGACAGAGAATTAATGGGAAGACAGGACAAAGCGTCTGCCGCAGCATTCTGCTCACCTGAGATATGTCGGATATCTCTGGTAAATTGCGAAACAAAATCCAAGTGGCGCGTTTTATTTAACTACCAAGCCACCAAGCCAGTGATAAGTTGGACAGATAAATAAATAAAATTGAACCTAGGGAGAGATATGGTCACGAAAGACGAAGAAGGCGTTCACAAGAAAGAGGAAATGAAAAGAATATAAAATAAGGGGATAGAGAAAGGAGTTATGAGAGAAGAAAAAGAATAAGATTAATAGGGAACGAAGAGAAAGAGAGAAGGGGAAGAGAAAAGAAAGAATAACTCCAGAAAGGTGGAAGGGGAATTACTGATTTTGATAAAAACCATTGGTTTTTAGAGTTAGAGTCCTTTTTACTAGCTGGCATCGAGGCGTCCACATTGCTCTCGCTCCGCCTGGGGTGGGGGGAGGAGAAACCTCATAAGAGCTAAGTTAAAAGCTCTTGTTCTTAGCTGGGAAATTGATTAGTGGAACTTAAGTATACAACCTACATCATGAAGCTTGAATCAAAGAACTCGACTAAACAAGTGTAAAACGATTTATGAATAATTATTTTGTTTCGTTATATAAAAATGTCCCAGAGTTTTTCCTTGTTTCTAGATTTGCCAGCCTGAATGAAGATGCAGTTTATTTCAGGTATGCTCTGACGCCAGATGATGAAGGAGACAGACTGGATCCAGCACGAAGCCAGAGTAACGGCCGAAATCGACAATGTTGCCACACAGACTTAGGGTCATGCACATTTCGCGTGCCCTGAGCAGCAGAGAGATATTTTCCAGTGACCAGTGAGAGTCTGGTCACCCTTGAGGGGTCCACCACTAAACAAGTAAGAATGTAGCCCTGCTGGGTTGCATCTATGGTCCTGTGAGCTGGGAGCGACGAACACGGCCAGAAGTACACCACAAGTATGCTCCCGTGAACCAGGATAGGGACGGATGCGGCCCGGCCATCGGAAGAGAGGGGGTTAGGGTTATACCAGGAGTTCATGGCCAAACGTGCTGTAACGTTGTTCCGCCGATTTCAGCTGTCTCGAAAAGTATGCGAGAGGTTGTAACTGTTGTTGGTGCTGCTGTTGCAACACTGCCCCTACAGCTGTGCCTGATGCGTCAACGACCAGAGAAAAGTGGGCATCGGGTACAGGATGTGCAAGTAGAGATGTTGTCGCCAGTTTTGTTTTCACTTCATTGAAAACCTTAAGCTGGATCTCAAGTGAGATTTGCTCATTTTTCTTCTTCCTGTTATGTAACAGGTCGGAAAGAGGAGCTAGGAGATCCGCGCAGTGTGGGATAAAGCGTCTGTAATAGTTTAACAGACCGAGGAAGTGCCTTAGTTGGCGAAGTGAAGTGGGTGGTTGAAGGTATTGTAGAGCCTTCACCTTTTCCGGTAACGGAGATATACCGTCTGGGCTGATAATGTGGCCCAGGAAAACTAGTGACGACGCACCGAAAACACATTTATCAGGGTTAATCCTAACCTGGTATCGCTGAAACCGTTCGAATAGTAGGCGGAGGTGAGTGACATGTTCCTCAGGTGAGGCACTTGCCACGAGAATGTCGTCTATATAGTTATAGACGAAGTCCAAGTCACGCACTACTTCGTCTATGAAGCGCTGAAATGTGCTAGCCGCATTTTGTAATTTACTTACGCGTGGAAAAGGCGTTTACTCTTTTTTTAGGGCTGACATTTGTTTTTTTTTTTTTTTTTTTTTTTTGTGTAGCCGTTGTGAACGAAAATGTGTTTTTTCTTCGTTTTGCTTTTTTTCAAGGAAATGTATCCGGTTGGAACGTTTTATTCTTCTCCGTGAAACTGTGAGAAATGCGTTTCTGTTAACATGTTTTCAGCTTTTTTTTTTATGTGACACGTGTCTTTGACCATATTTCGGCTTTTTAGTTTATCTTGTTCGACGAGAATGTTTTGTCTTTCTTTTAGGCGAAAAGAATGTCCAGAGTTAGAACAGTGCTCTAGAAAATTCTCAAGTGATAAGCGATATTTAAAGGTTGTTTTCGCTCGTCAGTGTAAAATGCTGTTCTTTTTGGCTTTTCTATACTGTGTCGGGTTTTACAAAAAATGAAGAAAAAGGCTCGCCATTCAGAATTCTTGTATATCACGAGGGGGGGGGTCACCATTTTAGGGGTTAGCTGCTTTTAGGGCACAACCTAATAAAATAACTAATTCAATACAAGCTTCTGAAATGACGAACGCAACAACTTCATAAAATGTAACACAGAACAGGTTTATTAAGGAGAATATGATATGTTCCTTGTCAAAAGCCGGCAAAAGGTGACTCCGGCCACCTGGTGCTATCGCGGTAGTTATTCCCGTGGAATCGTCGATACCGTTAGAAATCACCGAGGTGGAGAGAGAGAAGAAAAGGGAGGTCCGTTTTGTTTGGTGTCTCTCTCAGTAAGGACGAGTTCTTATTCTCAAACCGGATGGTGGCCGAATTACTTAGGGGATAGGAAGGATCAATGCGCCGTACCCTTGATTGGTCAGTATGCATCTGTTCCGTCTGCCTGCTTCCCACCGGACTACAACTTGGATGTCTTCAAGTCCAATGTTAACAAATTCCTAATGAACCGCCCCCTTAAGTAAACACTTCATCAAATCTCCACACTTAATGTACTTGCAATAACTCTTATCCTTGAGTGGCTTCCGGGCCTTGATAAGTGGTGATCACTGTAAAAAAAAAAAAAAAGTATGTGGCTAAATAGCGCAGGGGAGAGACATTGATTCGTGAAAAGAAAAAGTTCCATTTGTTTCTGCTACAGTTTTTACAGCGTTTTTATCAGAGTGTTTTCTTAGGTAGAACACACACACACACACACACCCACACAGACACAGACACAGACACACACACACACACACACACACACACACACACACACACGCAATCCAAAATTTTTCGACGGGAAACCAACTCGATAAAGGTGTACTATCCAGTGTAGAAATGCTTAATTTAGAAGATGTTTGTACGTCTCATAAAATACTTTTTTTATACTCCGTTATGTTTTTTTTTTTTTTTGTAGTTGTGGTCTTCCGTATTTTTAGCTTGCACAATATTAAATAACAAAAAACAAAGAAAAAAACAACAACAAAAAAAAAAGCAAAAAAAAAAAAAACGAGACGCATCGTTTCTTTTTTCGTGTTCGATTTGACTTTTTATTACCTCCCCTTTCGGTCTCTTACGTTTTCCCCTTTTGTATTTTTTTCTTTAACAACGTCGAGTCAAAAATAAATTCGTAATATCTCTAGTAAATACTTGAATAGTTTTTTTTTAAGTTTCTTTGTCAGCGGTTCTCTTTGTATTCTTTTTTATAGTTTATTTTTTTTTCTCTTTAATATACATCTCGCTTGAACCGTATATTACCAAGTGCTTTTGTTTCAATAGATCTAAAGTTTTGCTTCTATGTGCGTCTCTTTTTGTCCATTTTCCAAAGTTCAGAGGGTGTTCTTGTCATACGTTCGCAGCACGTGATATATATATATATATATATATATATATATATATATATATATATATATATGTATGTATATAAAGCCATTTATATAGGGTGGCCACAAAGTCTGGCTATATATATATATATATATATATGTATATATATATATATATATAGGGTGACCACAAAGTCTGGCTACATAATGTAGCCAGACTTTGTGGACACCCTGTAGGTTTATTCAACTGTTGGATTTTCGTTGCGGTTTACTTGATCTGTGATAAATAGTAAACCGTTCTTGTTTACGACGCGTTTGCTCAGTTAGTAGAGTGCTTGTCTCACATGCAAGAGACTCGGGTTTCGAATCCAGAGTTCGAATGTGTCTAACTGATGAGCACAAATGAGGGCGAAACTCGAGTCTTGGGCTCCTGGTTTGTTGGTTTTCATGGCTCTTGTGAAGTGCGACGTTGTCTGGCTGTGGAAATGATTATATATATATATATATATATATATATATATATATATATATATATATATATATACTAGCATGGGTACCCGGCGTTGCCTTTGAAACACGTCTGCTATACTAATCATTTTCATCAAGGGTAACGTGGATACCCCCACAACAATTTCAAAAATAAAAGAACGGATAAAAACATGTAAATGTAATCGCCCCGAAAAAGAAGTATCTGATACCCTCTCCACCAGATATTTCGGCAAAAGGGATCACTGTCCTAAGAAAACTCACGATTTTGTGAGCCTAAATAATAACGTTTATAAACATTAATGCTTGCGTTCATTTTTTTATTTTGGTAAATGTGTAGTTTAGCGGCGTAAATTATTTGCCAGACAAAAAAATATGAAAACTGTTTATTTTTATATAAAACACATTGTTAGACCCAAAGCCTGAAATAAAACCAGAAAAAAAATTTCATTTTTATTATTTTTTTATCATTTATATTTATTAATCGCGGCCGCTATATTGCTTTTAAAATTTAGCCTTTTCTAAGGTTTGGCAGATTGGCCCTTTAAAGCTCTTTCATGAACTATGTTTTTGGCCGCCATATTTTTTTGAAATTAAAGAGTGTAAAAAAAAGCCAAATTTGGCCTTAAAAAAGGCAAACTGTCAAACATAAAAAGGCCAAATTTTAAACGTGTTAGGCGTGCACATTTAGTCTAATAAAAAAATGATAATAAAACATAAAAATGAATTTCTTTTTGTTTTATTTCAGCCTTTGGGTCTAATAATGTGTTTTATATAAAAATAGTTTTGATAATTTTGATAAAAAATAAATAGATATACGAAGCTAAATAAAATAACAAAACAAAGAAGACTTTTCGTTTGGCCGATACAACAGCCGGTTCCCTGCATTGTATAGCCTTCTTATACTATATCATTATAGCCGTATCTAACTTGTTTTTATTTTATAAAATTTTGGAATCTCTTTGAAATGAAGTTTCATAATTTGTGTATTTATTTTTTTGCGGACTATTATCTTCATCTTCATTGTTGTTTCAATAGGTTTCGGCCAACTTATTCTCAAGCCTTTAACCACGACGGGATAGGAATGTCGAGTCTTGTAATTGTATTCTCAGGAATTCATTCCTTCTACAGTGGTTGTTGTTCACCACATTTTGACCAACTAATCCTCTGGCCTTATCTCAAAGGATCCCAAAAAATAAAAATAAAAGAAGGCCAGAGGATGAGTTGGCCAAAATGTGGTCAACAACAATAACAACAACAACAACTACAACAACAACAACAACAACAACAACAACCAGAAGAAGAAGAGGAAGACAAAAAAAAAAGAAAATACAAAATTTCAATATTGCAATTACGAAGTGCAGAGTGAATTAAAAAAAAATATTTATGATTAAAAAAAATCCAAAAAATCAGCTGATCGGTTTCGCCTTCACTCGCCAACTGTATCGAGGGATTATTACAGTGGGGAAAACGAGGGAAAGTATATATTTAAATTATTTTTAGGCTTTTTTAATGATATCATGCAACGAGGAGGGACAAAGGAAAAAAATTTTGAATATCATACGGAATTAACTTTACTAGTGATATTATGCCATAAAAAAAGGAAAAGAAAAAAAAAACTCACACACACAAAAAAATTGTTTCGATATCTGAAGATGACATCATATCGTCGAAACTTGGTTGATTTTAAATAAAATGATTCTGCGCTGTATTGGCTTTTTAACCTACAAATTCAAATCCACACAACACTTATGTTTTATGTTATAAAAAAATCCTTTATTTTTCAGAAGCGATAAAACCGGAAGTAAAAAAAAAAAAAATCGGTGTCAAGGAAAACTGAATCCTTTTGATCGTTACTCGTTATGGGGTGCCTTAAATACATTTGGTCCATTATTTCCAACAAATATTAAGCAAATGTAGATAAGCATAATACTCTTCATAATTCATTCTAATTGAAACAGCATGAAACGACTTTGATAATAAAATTCTCGTTTGTCCCAAATGAATCCGACTATTAGAATATAATTCATTTAATTACATTCTACACATACTATTGTTTGTTTTTTAGCAATTAATTAGCAGATAATTTGATTGTGGATAAAAACATCGATACACCATAACCCTTCCAATCCCGCAATATCGGCTCTAGCAAAATAGCTAAAAAGACGACCTTTTCATGCTTCTAATCATTTTGACAATAGGTAGTAGATATAAAATATCAGGTTGAAAAAATGTTCTTGTGGTTTTTAACTTTTAAATTTATATGACCATATCTCAGTTCAAGCAGAAAATTTATTGACCGAAATAAGCACCATCAGAATCGAAACACTTTTGCTAACGCACAACAAATGTATTTATGTCAGTAAGGAAAAAATCTTGTGTTCTGGTGGCGATGAAGTCGCTGAAGACGTCTTTGATATCGCTTAGGTTTTTGAAGCATTTCTCACGCAGAAAACTTGTTGAGATGCTTGAAAAAGTGGTAGTCGGTAGGTGAGAGGTCAAGAGAGTATGGCGGATGAGGTAGAGTTTCGTAGTCCAATTCGTTCAATTTCTGCAGAGTCGGTTTAGCAACGTGCGGTCGGGCATTATCCTAGAGAAGAATTGAGCCTTTTCTGTTGACTAATGCTGGGTGTTGTTGTCGAAGTTTCTGATAAATTTCATCCATTTGTTGAGAGTACTTCTTTGCGTTAATGATTTCGCCTGCATTCAATAACTGTAATGACTGGCGTGAAGAAAGGTAAGAACACTTCACACCAGTCATGGCAAAGTTATATTTTCTCTCCTTTAAAATTGAAAATTGTCTTGAACCTTTTTCAATTTTTGAATGTTTAAATCTTCTTGCTTGATGAGATCATTTACGATCGAAACGGTCTGCACATCGTAGCAAGGTATGTCTGTATTTACATAAAGAATAATAAAAAATATAATTTGCTCTCATTGATTGAGCACTATCAACGACCTTTGCTGAAATTCAATTACTCTTCGGTTTTGGATATCTCCCTACCTGAAGTATATATATATATATATATATATGTGTGTGTGTGTGTGTGTGTGTGTGTGTGTGTGTGTGTGTGATTTCATTCACCAGTTTTAGGGAGGCAGTCATCAGTTTTTAGGGAATGTGTTCACGCGGATTTTGTTGGTTTTACTTTAGGGTGTTTTGTAAGGTGGGAGATATCCTTGGGATGAGCTGGATTCAAAGAAATATTTTCAGTGAAAAAGGTTTGTAGATTTTATAATCAAATGTGAGAAAACGAGAGACATTAAACAAAGTTAAATAATGAATTAATAAAACATATATTCACAAAAGAGATAATCTATATACGTTTGTACCTATTTACAATGCCTCCTCACGGGACAGAGTTAGACACCAGGGTCGTAAGGTTTAAAACAATAGGAAAACATAGAATGTTCGTGACTATTTTTAGAGTTCTTGTAAAAAACAAAGGGGAAGGTCATTAGCTGAGACATTAGAGGAAGTCTGAATCGATTAATTAAGAACCAACCCATCAAATTCCTGTGCGTGCATCTCCCGCCTAACAACCACCCATTCATAATCGTCATCAACAATAATGATATATTGTTATTTTCATACATCAGTGTGTGGTCATTCTTTTTAACATAAAGCGAACATGATTGTAGAAAAGATTTTGTATTTAGTCGCATATCTGAAACGCTTATTCCATCGAGCATGTTAAAATGCTGGAAGTAATTACGCATGCGGAGGCGTACGTGGTGCCCATAAAACTGTTGCGATAAGCCGGTAAGTAAATATGATGTTAAGTATTACATACGTAAGTATGCGCGCACCAAGTTACACGTGTAGCTGCGTCATCTCGGATGAAATAAGAAATGTATATGTTAGATTTATTTCTGCTGAGAATCAAAATTAATCTCTTTATTATCATACATAAATATACAAATACAAATATATAGGCTTATACATATATATATATATATATATATATTCATATATCTCAATATGTATGTGCGCGTAAATATATGCGTATAAGCACACGCATATATATATATATATATATATATATATATATATATATAAGTATATATATAACGTATACCATATCTTTCTGCCTTTCCATATGCACACACACACACACACACACACACACACACACACACACACACACACACACACACACACACACACAACCATATCTTTCTGTCTCTCCCCACCCCACACGTATATATGGAAGGACAGAAAGATATAGTATAGGTTATATACATGCATGTATACACGAGCAAACAGTTAATAAAACATGTTAAAAAACACTTTGAAATGAGTTAAAAACATATTTAATCTGAAAAGGAAACACTAGATACGTGGATAGTCCTTAATCTGCGGAGTTTCGAAGAAATACTTTCCGTCTCATCAGAGGGTAGGAATTAGCAAAATGCGGGATCAGATTTTAAAGAATTTGATGAAACAACAAGTAAGTCAAAGATCGTACTTGATAACAAAAAAAGTGAAGCAGAGGGAATATGGTGAAGAAAAAGGTGATTACACGTGAATGGATAGTCTGGTAGAAGATAAATAATCCTGTGACGGTAAAATCCAAATATATAACTTCAAGAAAGTTAATATATATATATATATATATATATATATATATATATATATATATATATATATATATATATATATGCACAATTCTATCTATCTATCTATCTATCTATCTATCTATCTATCTAACTATCTATCTATTATATAAAAGTCACTTTGTGTGTGAGAGAGCGAGTTCCTTCCTCATAGGTTCCGAAACGGTTGAGCCTATCTTTTGCAAATTTCACACTAAGCTATTTTATATGTCTGGCAGTGTTCCTAGATATGTTTCATACAGAAATTCATCCGATAAGTATCGAAAAAATCCGATTAAAAAAAGTCTTTCTCTCTTATAAATAAAAAAGAAGAATTTTTACAGGGATATATTTTACGTTACACCGGCCAAGTGAAATAATAAAACTTCAGCACATCATTTCTTCTTTAATAAGCAGATTTATTATCATCTGGAGATATAGCTAAGTGATAGAACAATAGACTAATGATCGAATGATCCTCTGTTTAAGCCCGCATGTACCTCACCATTTTATTTAAATTTTTTCTTACTAATGAGTTCAATTTACGATAAAAGAAAAGGTACCATTTAACATCGCTGCAAATTATTTCTTTGTTTGCATATTTTAAAAATTTACATTAATCAGAACTGACTTTTCCAGAGCATCCATCGTCAAACCCAAATATCAGCTGACGTGATGTTGTAAACAAATATAGACGGAATTTGATGAACGACATTATCATTATTATTTATTTTATTTTTTTTGCGAATTAGTCCACCAGGTCAATTATTCCTCGTTATATATAATAATAATCAATAGAGGATTAATTCTATAATAATACATACGCAATCTACACAAATCAAAATATCATGTTTAAGCGTATTGTAGGACCGGGCAACGCCGGGCGGCCAGCTAGTATACGTATATATGTGTGTGTGTATATGTGTACGCATATATTTATGCACACACACACACACACACACACACACACACACACACACACACACACACACACATATTGTTTTTGCTCAGAGGGTCACCACTTATCAAAGCCCAGATGTCACTCAAGGTTAAGGGTTCATTGTTAGGTAGACGGTAAGACAAGATCAGTAACGGTGAAACTATCTAAATGGACGATTTAATAGGAATTTATTTACATTAGACTTGAAGACGACTATGTTACAGTCGGCCAGGAAGCAGACAAACGGTATTGCGTTCCAAAGACGAACAGTTTTAAGAAAGAAAATGTTAGATTTGCATGTAATTTTCGTTTAGTTTTGGGCCCAGATAGGGAGTGAGGAAAGTTGTTGGCGGCTGTTTTAGCTAGGCGAATATTTGTTGCAAATGTTTTACGTGAAGGGAGCATAGATTGGGGCTCAGTCGAGCACCTATCATAAAAGTAACGATAGAGAAGAAATAGACTCGTGACGTCTTTTCTGTGAGAAAGAGGAGGTGGGAAGAGCGAAAAGATTATCGTTCACCAAATTCCGAAAACGGCTAATGTAGCAGAAGTACTCTATCTTTGCTTGTATTTGACTCAAGTACAGGTGGACGGTTAGGTTGGGAGGGAGATACTTTCTGGATTGGAAGAACGATCCCTCCATCTTTCTTGTGATTTTGGCAACGGATCTGACACAGGTCTTAATTTCAAGTCAGGGATAAAGGTCGGTTCTACGATGTTTGTCGAAGCCAGGTGCTTCATCAAGGTGAGAGCAATTCATTTCAGCTGGGACAAAGCGGACATCTGAGCGTTGGCGATGAAAAGACAGAAAATTGATTTTGGATGTATTAAAGATAAACAGCCATTTTTTAAAAATCCATTGTACTACACACTCCAGGTCGGAGGAGAGAGAATCTCTCTCTTTCTCTCTCTCTCTCTCTCTCTCTCTCCTTTTGTATATATATATATATATATATATATATATATATATATATATATATATATATATATAATAGAAATTGGATACTTTACTTTTCATCAGACTATCCATTTTCTTCACCATATTACCTCTGCTTAACTTTTTGTTATCAAGTAAGATCTTTGACTTAATTGCAGTTTCATGAAATACTTTTTTTTTTTTTTTACAAAGGCATCACCACATTATCAAGTCCCAGAGGCCACTCAAGGATAAGGGTTAAAGAGTGTACAGTAGAAGTTGGTCAATATAGTAATCATTAGTAATGAAAATTTGGTAAATTTAATAACTTATATGGAACGGCTCATCAAGAACTTATTTACTTTAGACTTGAACACAACCATATTGTAGTCAGCCGGAAAGCAGGAAAACGGAAGACAATTCCACAGGCGTGCAGTTCTAAGAAAGAAGCTTTGTTCATGGAATCTATGTTTAGGTTTAGGCACAGATAAAGAGTGGGGGAAATTATTGATAGTGTTTACAGCTAGACGAGTGTTTCTTGTGAAAGTTTGGCGAGGGGGGACCATAGATTGAAGCTCAGTTGAACACTTTCCATGAAAATAACGATACATCAGAGACAAACTCGCAACATCTCTTCTGTGGGATAGAGGTTGTAAGGAGGAGAAAAGGACATCTCCTACGAGGCTACGAAGTCTATTTTGAACTCTATCAAGGCAGGACAAGTCCTTTCTAGCAGCTCCTGCCCAGATGTGGCAACAGTATTCCATCCTTGGACGTACCTGGCTCTTATATAGATAGAGAATAGCATCAGCAGTGAGATATCTACTGGAACGATAGAAAGATCCCACCATTTTTCCAGCGGCCTTGGCAACAGATTTGATATACGTGTTCCATTTAAGATCAGGAGTAATGGTCAAGCCCAGAAGCTTGTCAAAACTTGAGGCCTCCTGAAGACGAGAGCCATTCATTTCAATTGATGACAAATGTGGATTAGAATGTTGATGATGTAAAGAGAGAAGCTTGGTTTTAGATGCATTAAAAGTAACCAGCCACTCCTTTCCCCATTGTACTACGTGCTCAAGATCAGAGGAGAGAGAATTGGAGAGTACTTGCTCGTTTACTGTCTTAGGTGTGGTACCATAAATGGTAGTGTCGTCAGCATAAATGTCTACAAATGATGTAAGGATATGATTTGGAAGATCATTAATGTAGATCAGGAAAAGAGTTGGGCCCAGGATGGATCCCTGAGGGACACCGGCATTAATACTGTGAGCTTCTGATTTTTGCCCCTCAACTACTACTCTTATGAACCTATCAGAAAGAAATGATTTAATAATTGAGAAGACTTTTCCAGCTATACCATAGCTAGCGATCTTATGAAGTAAACCTTTATGCCATACCCTATCAAAGGCTTTAGATATGTCAAGAGCAATTGCCCTAGAAAGATTGCCACCGTCGAGAGATTTGCTAATCCTATGCGATATAACTGTAAGGACATCTGCTGTAGATCTAGCAGAACGGAAACCATATTGAGTGTCACTAAGAAGGTTATTTTTGTTGAGATGTTTGATTACTTCTGTATTTAACACAGATTCTAGCAACTTACTCATGACGCACAGGAGACTTATTGGCCTGTACTGAGAGGGGGATGAGCGATCACCTGAATTCTTAAATACAGGGCATACTGATGAGATTTTCCAGGGAGATGGGAAACTATTCTCCTTAAGACAACGTTTAAACAGTTTTGTAAGTATGGGCGCTAGTTCAGGTTGAAGTTTTTTGAGTACTATAATTGGAATACTTTTTTTGAGTACTATAATTGGAATACTTTTGCATGCAAAATCCGATCCCGCATTTTGCTAATTCCTACCCTCTGATGAGACGGGAAGTATTACTTCGAAACTCTGCGGATTTAGGAGTATCCACTTATTAAGTGTTTCCTTTTCAGATTAAATATGTTTTTAACTCTTTTTCAAAGTGTTTTTTAACATGTTTTATTAACTATTTGCTCTTATACACACACACACACACACACACACACACACACACACACACACACACACACACACACACACACACACACACACACACACACACACACACAAACACACACACACACACACACATATATATAATGATAGTATTATTTTTGTCTGCTTGATGTGTTTATCACAAAGTACCCAATGACAAGCCAAACGCAATTATAGCATGTTTATTTAATTTGTTTATACAAATATTATTGGTTATATATATGCATACATTCCGGTTAGATTTTATTTCTTATTAAAAAATAAAATCTGTCTCCAGGAGGCTGATTCTGTAAATAAATGTTAGCAGAAGCATGAATGCACAAATGTAGCCAATAATGTTTGTATAAATGCAGAATATATATATATATATATATATATATATATATATATATATATATATATATATATATATATTTTAAAGTAATAGGCGGAAGTTTCTCGAGAGCTCTTTCGGCTATCATCTCGTCAGGAGAAAATCGAAAGCAACCTAAATAATATTGTGTCGAAAATAAAGAGTTCTAATGGGGAACTTATTAAATGTGCCAAACGTACGGGGACACTAATTAAATTTATTTAAGTTTAAAAAACGATTAAAATATTGGCACAACGAGGGAGAAAAAAAAAAAAAGGCGAGAGAAAAAATTCAAAGTTCCCCAAAGAGAAACAATGCGTTTGATGTTTCTTTTTGCCGGCACAAAGAAGGTTGACGCACCGCGATAGAGACGGCCTCCAAAATCTTTAAATGGTTTTTGGAGTCCGCTCTATGTAGCACCTCGAACCAATCTATTTTATATCTATCGGCACAGCACGGGTTGTCAACCAAATGCTGGCCAATAGCAGAGACCAAGGCTGCAGAAGGAGGGAGACCACCAGACCCCATCCTCCCTTGTTTGATCTTCGATGGAACATGCTGGTTTATACGAGTCAAAAGGTGCAAGGATGTTCGCCCAACATAACCAGCATCACACTGGCATCTAAACTGATATACAATATTACTATTTTGGATGTAAGGCAAGCTATCCTTGCGAAAAGACGGAAAAGCAGGTCTCCTAGTATGTACCAAACGCAAGGACACCGAATTGAAGCAATCGTAAATACTTCTTCGAATCTGTTTAGAAATTCTATTACCCCCTCCCCTCCCCAATCCACGGTAATTTCAAATAAACCGGGCATTTCAAGGGTCCAAACTTTTTAGGGGATTTAAAATCCGCAACCTTTTTGAAAATACAGCCATCAATAAGGTCAACAGGATAACCATTATTGATGAATATTTCCCTGATCTTATCGAGTTCAACATCTAATCTGTTAGGCGAGCAAATATATATATATATATATATATATATATATATATATATATATATATATACTAGAAGATGTACCGGCGTTGCTTGGTATTTAACATAACGCTAAATTCTTTAAAAAGTGAAGTAAAAAGAACGGAAAAAAAAGCTGAGACATGTGCATACGAGTATTATGTTTTCTCTAAACAGTTCACATCTTGTAAAAATATACTCGAGCTGAGATCAGAACCAAAACCGAAAGACAGTGATTCAAGTACGATAATCACTAGGTCAGCTTGACACTTTATTAAAAAAATATTTTCAAACCTACTTATTCTAAACATAATGTGAATGATGCGCGCATGTGCAGTCGTGAAACAGTTACAAACAGATAAAAATCCGATAACCCCCGCCAAGTACCAATTATTCGATTTTAACGTCTTAACAGCCCCTTTTTCGGATCAAAATCGAATAGAAAGTTTTACAAATGTCTGAACACCTTATATACCAAATTTCAAATCTGTAGATAAAAAATTCGTTGAGTATATAGCTTAAGAAGTATCCTCACACACACATTCTCACTTTTATATATATATATATATAACTAGCAGTTATATATATATATATATATATATATATATATATATATATATATATATATATATATAGCGTTGCCCGGTCGTAAAATATACATAATATTATATTTTAATTCATACAGAAACTGAAACATGTGCATGCTAGTATTATGTCTTTTTTTCTAAACAGTTCACTTCTTGTAAATAAAATATCTATTCGGGCTGAGATCAAAACAAAAATCTGAAGGCAGTGAGTTAAGTACGATAACTATTAGGCCAGCTTGACATGATCTTTAAAAAGTGTTTTCAAATATACTTATTTTTATCATAACGAATCTGTCATGGGAACCATTCACGCATGCACATTCGTGAAACAGCAAACAGATAAAAATCCGACGACCCCCGCACGTGCCAATTTTTTAAATTTTGACCCCTTAGCAGTTCGTTTTACTGGATAAAAATCGACTAAAAAGTTTTCCACATGTCTGTATAACCTATATACCAAATTTAAAGTATATAGACAAAAATCCGTTGAGTATATAGGTTGAGAAGTGTCTACACACATTCTCACTTTATATATATATATATATATATATATATATATATATATATATATATATATATATGTGTATAAAGCTGAACGTCTGTGTGTGTATCTGGTCACGAATAGGCTCATATATGGTTGACTATTATAGAAAAATGATCACATATAATAATAGAAGATGTATCGAAACACAGGAATGGGTATGTTTGATCTGGCATAATGATGATTCATTGAACTTTTGGGAGTCTGCATTCGCGCCTGGTCTACAAAGTATGGAAATAAAAAAATTTAAAAATTTAAAAAAAAAATGTTTAGAAGTGTTTTTGATATAGATGTACATAATAATACTTTAATAAGTATGTTTCAACTTAAATAGGGATGGTATAATAAAATTGTGGGGTCGGCGTTCGCGCCTGGCCTCCAATGAATGGAAATAGGCACACACTTTAATAAAGACTTTTCATATCTATCTGCGTAAGTATACTTTGATAATTATGTTTCAATTTGGAGAAATATGGTATAATAAAATTATGGGGTGTTTGTTTGCGCCTGACCTCCATAGAATGGAAATATGTCACAAAGTTTAACAAGGTTTTTTAATATAGATCCACAGAATATTGTGATAAGTGTTTCAGTGTGAACAGGTATGGTATAATAAATTATAGGATTTATCTATTTTATTTTTACTTTCCTCTATATTTTGCTTTGGTTTTGATACCCCCAAATTCGAAGCTATCTCTTAACAACCCTTCCTTTTCATAACCTATCATACTTTCATGAATCAGAGTCCATTTTCTGTAGGCTGTTTTTGAACCCAGTCAACGACGTGTACTTTTGCTAGTGTATATATATATATATATATATATTTATATATATATATATATATTTGCTAAAGTCAATGTGAATTTTTATATCCTTTTCATTAACTTCCCTTACTCTACATATCTAAATACTTAAAAAAAAACTATTAATTGTGATTTTCCATGTCTCACTGACTTTAGCAAATATGGTGTAAACCTATATAATTATTTGCTAATATTTTCTCCTCTGAAGAGATGTTAGACATCGAAATCCTATAGGATAAGGTGTTATAATATTTCAAATATATTCTTTGTCTTACATAAAAATCTTTGGATTTGAAATTTAATCTTTTCACGCCATAAAATTTTTAAATTCATTGAATGACTAAAATTTTATTTATTTGCTCTATCTTGTATATTGAGCAATTTTTATTTAGATGGGATAGTACTTATAGAATATTACTGCCAATAATATTTTGTAAGACTTATAATCACAGGTTTCCATATTTTGTAAGACTTATAATCACAGGTTTCCATACCAGTTCATTTTATTCTGAAGTACACACACACACACACACACACACACACACACACACACACACACACACACACACACACACACACACGCACACGCGCACACACACACACACATATATATATAGTGTGTGTTTTAATAAACAGCGTATAAGTATGGATGCATGGATAATTCACATTTCAAATCGATATATCAAAACCCTGTCAAATTGGTATTTAATATTGTTTTTTTGCGCATGTCTTGTAGAAAAGAATATATAATCCCTAATGCCACACCGTACTTACAACGCGACTATTTTTTGATGTGTATTTGAGTCGACATGTTTTCTTTGAGAAGATTTTCCTGGACGGAAATTTCAGCTGCCAGAAAAGTGAACATTAAGCCTACTCATACGCATGTTAAAGAAGATTTTATATATTTCTAGCAGGACCCGTATCCCGCCGTTGCCCAGGAAAATTGAGGAAGCCAAAGAAAACCCTATCTCTGAATCCCATATTGCTATTTTTATTCGACTTTTAAAAACTTTCTATATGGATCAAAATTCAACATATTAGTGAAAGAATGTAAAACGTTGCACGCCTCAAACGCGGAATCTACAACATTACTTCCCCTCCCCCGCCCCAAAGCTTATTGCAACTTGGATGCAAGGGGGCTACTATTTGGGACCATGCTTAGAGGAGATGAGCATGTCGGTCAGGGAAGCAGGTAACAGAGACGGAATTCGAAAGTCTAACAGGTAAAAGCTATTAGAGTAGAAAGCGTTCTAGCACCTAGGGACTTCTTAAGTGAAGGCGTGGGATTTTTGAGGTTTGTTGTCAGGGTTATGTACGTCGAGGGGAGGGGAGTCACAAGTGTGACAAGTTCATCAGAACACATTCCTATTATTTGGATTCATCGGATTACTGTTCTCATCTTGTTCTCAACGTTTCGGTCGATATAACCTCCGAACTTCTTCAGGAGTATCTTGTCGAACTCGGGAATTTCGACAGAATTGCGATCGGAATCCTTTATTTGCTTTTTGCTTGTTTTTGCTCAGTGTTGTAATTAACGGACGATTCCTTTCTGTATATTATATGGATGGTGGGAGTAGAACATGTGAACTCGACCCGTCCAACTATACAGTTCACGATGGAAAAAGAACATAACAACAAATTATCGTTCCTAAATATGCTGATAATCAACACTGGTCAGGGGTTTATGTCATCTGTGTACCGAAAGCCAACTTTCACTGGACAGTACCTTAACTTCAATTCCCGCCATCCATATAATGTAAAGACAGGAATCGTCCGTTGCTTACAACACCGAGCAAAAACAATATGTAGTAACATCAGTTCATATCAAGAGGAGATGGACAGTTTAAGAGAAACCCTCCACCGAAACAACTATCCAGAGAACATGACATCAGCTCCAAGTAATCTGTACCAAACACAAAGGGACATCACTCAGAAACGCACCACAGTTTGTATACCATATATGAAGGGCTTGTCTGAAAAAACTTCAACGAATATGTAATCTATATGACATCAGGACAGTATTAAGGAATTATTCAACTCTCCGGAAACTGCTTGTGAGAGTCAGGGTTCCTACAGAAAAAAATCATTACTAAGAACTGTGTATATGAAATACCATGTAAATGTGGAAAACTACAGAGGTGAAACGTGCCGTTCACTGAAAGTATGGTTAGAAGAACATCAAAAAGCCGTAGTGCGTGGAGAGACTGAAAAATCAGGTATAGCTGACCATATCTGGAAGGAAAAGGGAAACCATCTACCATCATGGGACGAAGTAAAAAATATAGACAGAGAATTGTGGAGAGTATGACGACTGAAAGAAGCAGCACATATGCTGGGAAATAACCAATTACTTAGTAGACCTAGTATAGAATTTAATACAATATGGGAATCATTAATTATAAACAATAAATGACATATACAAGTAATAAGTAAAAAAAAACAACATTAATATATATATATATATATATATATATATATATATATATATATATATATATATATATATAATTAGTAATAATTAGTGATATTTGCAACTAGAAATTAAAAAATAGGTTTAAGGCTCCTAAAATTCGTACTGGAATTGTCCGCAAGGACCCATGGCGCAGTGGTTAGTATACTTGGAAAAATCAATTGTAAAAAGTGATATTCTCCTGAAGGTTCAATCCTTAGTGTGAACGACTGGAAAATACAATTGTGAATTACTTAGGACCTCTATCCGGTCATGACTGACAGAACAAAAGCTCGCTACCCCCGTGAATTAAATAAAGGGTTCCGCTCGAAATTCCGTCTAAATTCCCGAGTTCGACGGACTAATTAGATTGTTAAGATTTAGCTTTGGATCTTATCTAAGAGGAAGAGAATAATGCTAGATGTTCGGATGATGCTTATTGCTATTGAAACCATCACTTATCCAAATCTATTATCTACATATTAATACGACAGCGTGTGTGTTATTTTGTGTGTCACGCGTATATCTTTTTTCTTCTGAATGACGGTCGTTTAATTGTTACAAGCACGGGTGCCCGGCGTTGCCCGGGTGTTTGGAGGTTTGTGTTGAGCCAAAAACAAAAAAGTGGTAGTAGGCAGGCAGTCCTGAACCCGTACCGCGAAAGAGGAACAAAAACGTGAAAAAACCCCCAAAACAGCAAAAAAAAACAACAAAAAACAAAAAACAAACGTGACGCCTTAGCTGTTACGCCCATCACCAAACTGGAAGTGGCGAATGCTTAAATTAAGGCTAGTCAATCGAAAAGAGGGGATGAATTTCGAAAATATCGCCGAAAAAAGCCATTCCTCCTTGTAGAAAAGTGCCTAGTTGAGGTTGAAGGAATGAATGTTTTTAGCCAATTTTTCGATATTTGTCGCCCGAAGGGTCGAGATTAACAACGATACCAATCTCATGAAAATCCGTCCCCTCTGTCGAAAGTTTTAGAAGACATACATACATACATACATACATACATACATACATACATTTAAACAGCCAGGTGAGATTTATATTATAGACTAGCCTGGCTCCCCAGTGTTATTGGAGTGTTTGGTGTGTTTTGAGCAAAAAAAAAAAAAAAAAAAAAAAAAAAATGGTAGTAGACAAGCAGGAAGGAGGAAAAGGAAATGAAAAAAAAAAAAAAAAAAAAAAACGTGACGCGTTTCGCCAAATAGGAAATGGCGTAGGTTTAAATTAAGGCACGACAATCGAAAAGAGGGGATGACTTTTGAAAATATCAACGAAAACAAACGACCCCTCCCTGTAGAAAAGTGCCCAGTTGAGGGTGCAGAAATTAATGTTTCTGGCCAATTTTTCGGTATTTGTTGTCCGAAAGGTCGAACTTAAAGAGGATACCGATCTCGTGAAAATCCGTCGCATCTGTCGAAAGTTTTTGCGAGACATTACATACATACATACATACATACATTTAAACAGACAGCTGAGATTTATATTATCGACTAGCCTGGCTGCCCGGCGTTGCCCGGCGTTGCCCGGCGTTGCCCGGATGTTTGGAGGTGTATGTTGAGCAAAAAAAAAAAAAAAAAAAGAAGTTGAGTTCTTTTTTCTGTGATTGTTGGCATCAGAGGCTCAATTCCGAAAAGTTTAGTTTAGTATTTTAGGTGTGGCAACAAAACTCCATGCATGGGCGACTGATGGCTTTGTAAAGGTACAAGATACTCTCACATGCGGATAATTTTCTAGCATGAAAGGGGGAGCCCACACTTATTATAAAACTCCGAAAAAAAACAACAAAAAAACAAACAAAAAAAACAAAGCTGTAACACTATATTTTTTGAAAAAAAAAAATTGGTATACTTTTGGTAACCGACCTAAATCCATATAACTAATTGCATAAAAATAATACTTGCCTGTGCGAGTTGAGGATGATGACTGAAGTGATTGTTAAAAACTTTGATGAAATTAAACCACATTATTAACTAAATAACACAGTAGATGTATGCTTATGTGTGTGTGCTTATGTGAAAATATTTAATAGATAAACTATTAAACTACTGGTCACATAACACTGAAATTAACAGGAAATAGTAATCATACGCCAAGGATAGTGTATAAGGACTAAAATCTTTGTTTGGATGGATGAATAACGCGCACAGAAATGTATCGGCAAGTTGAAATGCAAAAAATGTTCATTCAACTTGCCAACATATTTCTATTATCTTTTGCGCATGCGCAGATTCATTCATATCTTTAAGTGATTTAATTTGAAATCTTTCTTATCTACCTGTTGATAGTTCAAACAGTAGGGAACACGGTTGGAGCACTTAAATGTTTTGATTTCAATTTTAGCTGATGACACCCAAGTCATTTTTGAAACTTTTAGAATCAGCACTATGTATTAGTGTATTATTAATATTCAATAGAGATTTAGTTCTGTAGTACAAAATACGAAATCTGCATGAATTAAAATATATTTAAGCGTATTTTACGACCGGGCAACTCCTCCGCCCCAGCTAGTGATAAAATAAAGTATATATTTTCAAAGAAAAAATCCACTTATCTATTAAATGCAGCCATTTTGTTCAGATCGCAAACTCACCAACTGTCGGACACAGCATAATTGAGGGCCCAATCCCTACACTGGCATAACACCTTCTCTGACGAAAGAAATGCTGGCCAGCCACTTCCCCAAAGTTCATACCAGCGGCACCAATACCAAACTTTTGCAAATATATACAGTTTAAGCACAGGACTATAGACAGAGCAACTGTCTGAACTCACCCGATCCTTGTATCACAATACTCGAATTCTGGCTAGTATGGAACACCACACTGGGTGATGCTCCGGACCACGATCAGATTACAAGTATTCAACGAACAAAAGGTATTTATGCAGTAAACGGCCCGTTTTTCCTGTTGATATTGCGCTGGCATATTTTGCCAGCTGAATATGCTTAAAGCCAGAATATGCTGCGGCTAATAAATTTTTAAATTATAGAAAAAAACAAAAACAAAAAACATCACGATAAAAAATATTTATTCTATAGTAATTTCAATGAAGAAAAATGGAAATACAATTTAAAAAAATCAACCTGCAACGAAACGTTAAAACACGTATGCAAATTGGCAAGTGTGCACGCGTTGACGCCACGGGAAGAAGAAGAAGAAGAAGAAGAAGAAGAAGAAGAAGAAGAAGAAGAAAAAGACAAAGAAAAAACGACAGCACGTGGTCGAAAGTTACATAAAAAGACATTTTTAGATTTAATGTGGATTTCTCCAACAATTTTAATGTAGATTTTGCAACATTTTTCTATAGGACACACACACACACACACACACACACACACACGCACACACGCACACACGCACACACATACAGAGACATCTCCGATTTCACACGGTGGAATGGTAATCATTAAACCAATCCAGCTCCTTCTCCACCCCCATAAGAATCCACGCGAAATCCCGAATAGATATATTCAAGATGAGTCGATTAAAATTATATTTTCAACGAAAATGATATATTAAACACAAAGTTTCAACGAGAATACTATTCCAAATTTATTCGTGACAGATTGACAACCGTGCCAGTTTAAACAAACTTGACAAACTTGACAGACAAACGAAAATGTCATTTAAAGCTTAAGCTTAATAGATTGATGGTTATTCTATTTTAGAGAAAGTTTACATACCAACAAAAATTGTATTTTACACATCAGTTTGACAGACTGATGGTTATACTACTAAGATTAGATTGAACAGACCAAGGAAAGCGCTATTTCAAACTTAGGCGTGATAGAACAAGGCCGATAGCCATTAGTCGCGTGCTCTCATGTAATGAATGAATGCGTGAATGTAGGATTGACATGACATTCTTAAAGATAAACTAAAATGACCGAAAAATGGGCTGAAATGACTTAAATAAATAAAAAGTAAATGACTTAGAATGATTTTAATGAACTTAAGGATGAATTGAATTACCTTAAGAATGACTTGAATTCTTAAAAAATAACTGAAATCCTTCAAAAACAACTTGAATGATCTGGAAAATGACTTGAATGGCTTTGAGACTGACTGCTTGTAAAGTGGGTGATCATTTTACATTAAATTAATACAGAAAAGTGATCCCCCACTTTATATCACAATAAGTACAGCATGTAGTAAGAACAGATACTACACTTTGGTCTTGGTCAAAAGGCCAAGAAAAGGGTATTTATTTGCTCCCCCACCGAGCAAATTAGGCACAAGGCCGATTTTTAATGTGAGGAGTGAAGGGGAAATAGGGACCAACTCCCTGGGGAGTAGGGGAGCTGGATAGTGACAATTGGTATGAAGGGTTTCCCCTACATTGACCAAGGTCTTATATGTGGGGGTTTCCCCACATATGGACTTTGCTTGCAGTATCTACCGGATATATACTACACTTTGATCCCGGCCAAAAGGCAAAAAAAAAAAAGCTTTAAAAGCTAAGAACAGCATCTATTAAGAACATACCTTTGATCTTAACCAAAAAGGCCAAGCACAAAAGTGTTACGGACAAACCGACCGACGGACCGACGGAGTGACTTATAGAGTCGCTTGCACGCGACTAAAAACGGACACACGGAGGTTACAACAAAGGGTACTTCTGCATTTACCGACCCGCGGTTTCTACGAAGTTTCTCGGCTGTGTTCGGCCGCTGATGGGAATAACAGGAAGCGGCCGATCGCGTTAAACCGTTAAACCGTTACGAGAAAATCATGATAAACAGGAAAAACATGGAAATACAATAAATAAAATTAAAAACATGTATCTAACCCAACTCTGACCCCAACTCAAACCCTAACCCAACCCTAACCTTAAACCAGCGTGATGAAAATGATTTTTTTTATTTCTTCCAATTTAAAAAAAAAACACAAAAAAACTAGCCTTCATAAATTCGTATTGGCTAAAAGCAGACAGCGCGTTCATTAAAATTAAGGAAGGTTCGGCCGACCTTTATTGGTTATTTCCGTCAGCTGCCGAGCGAGCCCGAGCCAATTTCGTGGAAATTGTGAGTCGTTAAATGCAGAAGCACTCTATAAAGACGTTTGCATTCATCTAAAATCTACTTGTCCAATCACTTTGTGCGTTTATCGCGAAAATACTATTTCAACCTAAAGTGTAACATATGGATCGTTTAATCCATTTGCCAATTTGTTCGATGATTATTATTATTATTATTATTATTATTATTATTATTATTATTATTAGTAGTAGTAGTAGTAGTAGTTGTAGTAGTAGAAGCAGCAGCAGTATGCTAAAAGACACCTGGAATCATCCTTTCTTAAATGTTTGCTTATTCGCTTTTTGTCAACGGTGACCAGTTCAGATCAGGACAAACACAGCAAACGTGATTCCCTGACACTTTTCTCGGGTCAATGCCAAGGTGCATGGCGTTGTCTTCCCCGCAAAAGCAATCAATTATAAACCTTACACGAGTCATGGCTTAAAAATGTTTTCAGATGCACGAAGTGACAATGTGAAATCACAAATAAGAAAACCAACTGTTTGCCTTTAGTGTCGTTCAACAAGCTCAGCACATAGTTGCAATAGCTTCGGGGTGGCGTAAAGATCCAACATACTGGACTGCGATACACGTTTACTGTTTAGGGCACTAACTTGGGGGAGGGGAACTCACAGATGTTGTTATAAAACAACCCTATTAAAGATAGGCGCTCTGAATAGACCCCATTTTTTTTAAAGTATAAAAAAGTAGATGACAGCCACAATCTTTTGGTTCCTACTAAAAGCTTAAATTTTTAGTCTAAAATAATGTCGGTCTAAATGTGATGTAGTTTTTAAAATGAAACACTTCTTTATTTTTTATTATTCTATTTGGTTGCTATTTTAGATTCCAGTTTAAATAAGAGTTTTATTTCATTATTTTTTATTTAAAGTTTAGAAAGCATTTTCTTTGATAAAATATAACCTAATACGTTGCACATGCTCAAATTTATCCATTTTCTGAAATCAGAAACAACACTGGCCAAAGTTGAATATCATACAGGAATATCGGCGCCTAATGCCAAGCTTCCGATGGTGTTTGCATGGATTAACAGGAAACTTTTATTTCTTACCGAACACAGAGAATCCTTAATTTTACACACTGCATCAACGTCAGAATTCAACTGCATTCAAAATGGCGGATATACAAGTAGTAAGAAAACAAAAAAACGTATGTTTGATGGCTTGAAAAAAAAATCATTTACTCAACAGAGAATAAGCGAGTTTAACGCAAGTGACTGAGTTTTATGCAATGCAATTTTAACGTACATTCTCCATTAAAAAAAATATCAAGAAAAATAATCAAAGAAACAGAACTGCGATTGTCTTCATTACATCTATATTGGATAAATGGCGAATGTTTTCATTTGGATTTCACGTACA